>NC_143213.1:0-316423 GCF_030267445.1 Bombyx mandarina
CTACTTTAGTTGTAAGTTTAATTATTACAAGTGATTATTTTTATTTTTACATTATATATAAGTTGACTAATCCCCCCTTTACAGGGATTTAGTGACCGTATCCCCTGACAAAATGTTTGGCATGCGAACTCCGGTGGCAAGAAAGGCCAAGCTCGCAGTAGAGAACGTGGAATCTGAGAGTATACATGCAGTGGAGGCGGGCCCTTCAGTTAGACATAATGAAGAAGAACGGGAGGTTGAGAATGTCAGTGATGCCCAAACCTACAAAACACCCTCACCCCTCAAAAATGCCCCAAGGCAATCTCCTCCAAGGATTAAGTCAAAGGCCAAAATAAATATTCTACAGGAGGCCAGCCCTGACGCTGCAGAAACTTGCTCTTCGCCACTCGGTTCGCGGATAACTCAACCAACTCGGTACATTAACAGAATTTATGAAGCAAAAGCCTGCCTCCAAAAGGTCAAAATGCAGGTGGTGAGCTCTCGCAACCTCAAAAAGGAGATCGCCTATGAGATCACGAAAGCGACAGAGAGGCTTTACCACCTTGTAAAGGAGGCAGAGACAGACGAAAAGAGTCGTGCTGAGCTGAGGAGTACCGCGCAATCAACCAAAACGCTGACCCCATCCCCAGTGGTTCCGACAGACCTTGTGGCGCAGCTTGTGGATTCTCTCCAGAGTCATCACAGCGCTCTGGAGGACTGCAAGCGGCACACGCAGGCTCTGACGGAGCAACTAAAAGAAGCGCCACGCTATGTTGCTGGCCAGGGAGCGACGTTCGCCGAGATCGCCGCAACCTCGAAAAGGCAAATCCGGGAGCCTCTTCACTCGGTGATCGTATCATCTACCAGCGATCAGGACACCGGCGAAGGGGTTATCGAGAAGCTGAGGACGGCGGTCGATGCCAGAAACGAAGGCACGCGCGTCGAGAGGATTAGGAAAGCCAGAGACCAGAAGGTAGTTGTCGGCTTTGGGATCTCGGGAGGAGATGATGAAGGCGACGGAGAGGATCAAGAGGCGGGAAACCTGGTGGTAGAGGAGATAAAGAATAAGGACCCGCTCGTCATCATCAAGGACGTCCTCTCCTGTCACTCGGACGAGGAGATCATCCAGGCTCTGAAACGCCAAAACTACCACCTGATTGGGGATGTGCCTGCGGGAGATGTCAGAATAGCCATCAAATACCGTCGAAGGACGAGGAACACTCACACTTGCCACATCATCCTGCAGGTATCCCCAGCATTATGGCAGAGGCTGACGACGGCGGGAAGACTGCACATTGACCTGCAGAGGGTCCGTGTACTGGACCAGTCACCGCTGGTGCAGTGCACTCGCTGTCTGCGCTACGGTCACACTCGCAAACTGTGCACGGAAACAGCCGACGTCTGTATCCATTGCGGAGACCTCCATCTTCGCGCTGACTGTCCCGCCAGGCTTGCAGCCAAGCCTCCCAGTTGCCGCAACTGTTCTCTGGCAAAAATGTCCAAGGTGGACCACCATGCCTTCGACAGTGAGTGCCCTGTCCGCATCAAATGGGATGCACTGTCCCGCCTTTCGGTAGCGTATTGCTAAGGTTGAGCAAACAGCACCCGGAACAAGCAATCGAGGAAGTCGCCCCAGATCTGACCCAAAGTACTCAGTCATCCAAGCAAACCTTCAGAGAAAAAACCTAGCAACTCAAGAACTTCTAATAGCGGCAAGCGAAAGGAAAGTTGCCTTGGCGTTGCTCCAGGAGCCGTATGTGGGCGGGATCCGAATGATGCGAGACTACCGGGGAGTGCGAATCTTCCAGTGCGCAGATCAAGGAGATGGAACGGTGAAGGCGGCGATAGCCGTCTTCGACCACGAACTAGATGTGATGGAGTGTCCGAAGCTTACCAACAATAACATCACGGTGGTAAAGATTCGTACACGCGCCTGGGAGATCGCAGTGGTCTCCTTCTACTTTGAACCGGACCAGCCCATAGAGCCATACCTGGAGCACCTGAAACTGATTCGGGAGGAAATGGGTCAGTTGAATATACTAGTCGGCGGCGACGCCAACGCAAAGAGCACCTGGTGGGGGGGCTCGATCATAGACGGTAGGGGCGAGGGGGTCTCTGGCAGCTTCGAAGAGATGGGCTTGCAGGTGCTCAACGTCGGCAACACTCCGACCTTCGATACCATCAGAGGAGGCAAGCAGTACACCAGCTTTGTTGACCTCACAGCCTGCTCGGAGGGACTCCTTGGTCTCGTTGAGGACTGGAGAGTCGAGACCGGCATCACGAGCTCGGACCACAACAGTGTTGTTTTCAAAATTAACTTAGAAAAGTCTAAAGGCACAAGCATTAGTAGAACAACCAGAGTATTTAACACCAAAAAGGCTAATTGGAGCCAATTTCATGAGAAATTGGCCCAATTAAAAGCCATAAGTCGTATAAATAGCTTAGATATTAACAAAATCAACAATAAATTGGAACTGGAAACTTTAACTCAAAATTTTAGCAATGCCATAATTAAAAGTAGTCAGGAAAACATACCCAAAATAAAAAATAAAAACCGACTTACCATACCGTGGTGGACAACAGAGCTCGCTGATCTGAAGAAGGAGGTCAACACGAAGAGACGCCGCATACGGAGCGCTGCACCAGTTCGTAGACAGAAAGTCGTCGAGGAGTACCTGCAAGTAAAAGAAAATTATGAGTTTGAAGCGAAAAGGGCACAGGTGCAGAGTTGGAAGGGGTTCTGCGAGAAGCAGGACAGGGAGGGAGTATGGGAGGGCATCTACAGGATCATCGGCAGGACCGCCAAAAGATGCGAGGACGTGCCTCTGATCAAGGATGGATTGCCATTGAGGCCAAACGACTCCGTGCGGATGCTGGCGGAGACCTTCTACCCCAAAGACCTGGAGGAGGGTGAAACCGAGGACCACCGTCGTACCCGTGAAGCAGCCAATTATGCGAACGAGTGGTCGCATGATGAACACCATGACCCACCGTTCACGCTACATGAACTGAAAACGGCGGTGGAAAGCTTCAACCCGAAGAAGGCACCTGGGGCGGACGGTCTCACAGCCGATATCTGCGCCCAAGCCATCCTTCGCGATCCGGGGGTCTTCCTTGCGCTGGCGAACAAATGCCTTGAGCAAGGATATTTCCCTAGGGTGTGGAAGGAGGCAACTGTGGTAGTCCTCCGGAAACCCGAAAAGGACACCTACACCACCCCAAAGTCCTACAGACCTATCGGCCTCTTGCCAGTCCTGGGCAAAATCCTGGAAAAATTGATGGTAGCTCGTCTAAAGTGGCATCTGATCCCGCGGTTGAGTACTCGCCAGTTTGGATTCATGCCACAAAAAAGCACCGAAGACTCCCTCTACACCATGATACAGCATATCAAGGGAAAACTCAGTGAAAAGAAACTGATCACTGTTGTTTCACTTGATATAGAGGGAGCCTTCGATAGCACATGGTGGCCGGTCATCAGAACCAGACTGGCTGAGGAAAAGTGCCCGGTGAATATTAGACGGATGATGGACAGCTACCTCAACGATAGGAGTGTCCGGGTCAGGTACGCTGGGGCGGAGTGCCGACGAGATACTAACAAGGGGTGTGTGCAAGGATCGATCGGAGGCCCGATCCTGTGGAACCTGGTGCTGGACCCTCTGTTGAAAGGCCTTGAACAGCGAGGCGACTACTGTCAGGCATTCGCCGACGACGTCGTCCTCATCTTCAGCGGGGAGACAGCACTAGAGGTCCAGAGACATGCCAATGCTGCCCTCGAATGTGTTCGGATGTGGGGCATCCGAAACAAGCTGAAATTTGCACCACACAAAACACGTGCTATGGTTGTAACGAGGAAGCTAAAGTACGATGTCCCACTCCTGAGCATGGGCGGGGTCGCCATTGGCATGTCTGAGGAAATAAAAATACTGGGGCTTACTGTGGATCACAAGCTCACTTTTAACACCCACGTCGCGAATGTTTGTAAGAAGGCCATAAACATCTACAAACAGTTGTCTAGAGCGGCAAGAGTGAGCTGGGGCCTACACCCCGAGGTGATCCGCAGTATTTACACGGCGGTGGTGGAGCCGGTGATTTTGTATGCAGCCAGCGCCTGGGCGCCGGCAGCTAGGAAGGTCGGAGTGCAGAAGCACTTGAACTCGGTCCAGCGAGGGTTCGCTCAAAAGCTATGCGGGTCCTACCGCACCGTTTCGCTGCATTCGGCACTTGTGCTGGCGGGGATACTCCCACTCGATCTCCGGATACAGGAAGCAGCCGCACTGTACGAGATGAAGAAGGGGGTGACATCGCTGGCCGGCCGTGAGGTGGAACGGGTGGTGGCGTTCGCAGACACGCCGCACCCGGCGAAACATATCACCATGGAGTTCGTGAGCTTGGTGGACCAGTCACATGTGGAAACCCACAACAGCCAAGATGTACGAATCTTCACAGACGGCAGCAGAATCGAGGGCAAAGTCGGAGCGGCACTCTCCCTTTGGGATAGAGAGGCCGAGATCAAGTCCTCGAAACTTAGTCTGCCATCTTGCTGTACTGTCTACCAGGCGGAACTCCTGGCAATATGCGTAGCCACCAGGCAGATACTGCGGCGCAGGGAGGGAACTTTTGGCATCTATAGTGACTCAAAGGCCGCACTACAAACAGTCACGAACCAGAGTGCCCTCCATGCCTTAGCAGTGGAAGCCAGAGCGAACCTCGACATGGCTTTATCCCAGGGCAAAGATATATCCTTGTTCTGGATAAAGGCACACGCTGGACTGGAAGGTAATGAGCGCGCCGATCACCTAGCCAAAGAAGCGGCTCTAAAAAGAAAAGCAAAGCCGGACTATGACCTCTGCCCGGTTTCATTCGTAAGGCGACAGATCCGTTTGGAGTCGCTGGCTGAGTGGAACCGGAGGTATGAAAGCGGAGAAACCGCAGGGGTCACAAAAATGTTTTTCCCAGACGCTGGAGATGCATACCAAATCGTGCGAAAAATAAAACCACGGGGGGTGCTAACACAAGTATTGACAGGGCACGGTGGGTTCTCCGAATACTTGCACCGATTTAAGTGTAAGCAGAGCCCATCGTGCATCTGCGAGCCCAGCGCGATTGAGTCTGTCCCTCACATACTTCTGGAATGCCCTGTTTTTGCGGCCGAGAGGTGCGAGTTGGAGCAGGAGCTGCAGATGGGGCTGAGCCTTAACAGCATAAGCCACATTATGCGAGAAAAACAGGAAAGGGGCATCCTACTGGAGTACGCAACAAAAATAGCAGAACGCACAATAACACGCAATAAGGAAGCCTGACCCATGCTTCCACCTTATTAGAAATAATATGGCCTGGTAAGCATGGGGAACTCTTATTAAAAAATTGTGTACCTTAATAAATTTCTATTTGGGAAGTATGTAGCTTTGGAAGATAAAATTTTAAAATCAAAAATAAATAGACTATAAATATGGAAATAAATCTAAATAAACCTAAATAAGAGCTCTGACAATGTCAGGGGAAACACGAGTAAAAAAAAAAAAAAAAAAAAAAAAAAAAAAAAAAAAAAAAAAAAAAAAAAAAAAAAAAAAAAAAACCTAACCTAACCTAACCTAACCTAACCTAACCTAACCTAACCTAACCTAACCTAACCTAACCTAACCTAACCTAACCTAACCTAACCTAACCTAACCTAACCTAACCTAACCTAACCTAACCTAACCTAACCTAACCTAACCTAACCTAACCTAACCTAACCTAACCTAACCTAACCTAACCTAACCTAACCTAACCTAACCTAACCTAACCTAACCTAACCTAACCTAACCTAACCTAACCTAACCTAACCTAACTAACCTAACCTAACCTAACCTAACCTAACCTAACCTAACCTAACCTAACCTAACCTAACCTAACCTAACCTAACCTAACCTAACCTAACCTAACCTAACCTAACCTAACCTAACCTAACCTAACCTAACCTAACCTAACCTAACCTAACCTAACCTAACCTAACCAGTCTGCTGGCAGCCACCGCCGCGAACGCCACGTTTTTGTGCCGCTCCGCGTCTAAAAATCTAAAAAAGTGAAAAGTTCTATCGGATTACAGTGAAAGTGGTGTTGAAAGAAGCGGAAAGTTGTGAGAAACTCATTAGTGAAAACCGCATGACCCGGTGACCACGGGAACAAAAGTTATCGTGAAAAAACCGAGGAAACCCACGTGGTCACAACACAAAGTGGCGTGCGCCGCCCGATTTTTATCGATGAGGTGGACTTTTTCAAGTGTACTTTTAAAGGTCCTAGTGTCATACACCTTCCACCCGATTTTCAGATTTTTCCAGTGGAAACTGACGGAGTTACACTCGTTAAAGTGGAAACCACGTGGCCATGTGGTCCCCCTTCCACTGGGAGTTGAACGAAGTTAACTACCTCTAAAGATAGCCCAGAGAGCCTCTTCCAAAAGACCGTTTGGACCTTCACCATATCTCACTCCATGACGAAGATATAAAAAATTTACTAAAAAGGTGCGCAATGTCTCAACTTTCGACACAAATAAATCGGGAATAAGATCTGTAACCCCCCCTTTTTCCTAGTGTAGGACGTGGCTGGAATCATTTCCAACACCTCCACAAAAATCCAGATTTTTATTCAAAGGGGTTACTTAGTTACAGACATTTCTTCCTATTCGTGTTGAAAGCGCAACGGGAGTGAAGGAGAAAGGAATATCGTCTATCTCAACGGGTGGCCAGTTATCAACAACAAGGTGGCGTAGGCTACGTCACACAAATCGGAACGCAGCGTAGACCTCGTAGCCGAGCAGCGTAGCGTGGCGTAGCAGCCGTCGTAGCGCAGCCGCCGGTCACCACGAGGAGATATTGCGTGGAAGTTCGCGTGCCGATAAGTGACCGTTTGGGTTTTTGTACGATTAGATGGCAGGACAAAATAAATATAATTTAACGATTGTAAAAAATATTTGAACAGACTACACGCTGCGGCCGCGTGATAGTTGTTTACGCGCAAACCGAGTGACCGGACCGCGCGCTCAAGGTCATTGTCGTTGAGTGTTGTTCTTGTTTGTCTCTTTTCGTGTTTGTTCTGTATAATACAATAATACATATATTTCATTTTTCCAAATTTAAAGATTTTGGCCATTAATTTATTTATTTTCTCAAAATTAATAAAACAAAACTGTGTACCTACTAAAACAGGTTATCAACTTACACGGAATTTCACTTCTCCCAATTTAAACTTCAAAATTATTTTTGTTAATATTGTATTTAGATAGGTCCCCGATAAACAGCTTTAACTATCTTTATTTTATTTATTTATTTTTTTTTTATTTTTCATTTAATCAAGTATTTTATAAAACAAGAACATTTGCGGTCGCGGCGGAAAGGCTGCACTGAAACAAACCCTCAAAATAGGGTGAAAATATTATTGCGCGCAGACGAAAATTAGTTTTTAAGATTGTTTAGGCTAGGTGAAAAAATTAGTGTTTAAATTAGAATTTTAGGACCGAAATTCGATTCGCGATACTCGAAAACATTTTTGTTTACATGCCGGAGCAAGCGCACAACAAAGTTGGCATTGAGATCGCGAATCGAAAATCGACTTTTTAAATAATAAATATTTTTAATTTGTTTTATTAAAACTGGGTAGGGCGAGGTCAAAAACCACCCCCCACGTTTTTAAATTTTTGAAAACACCGCTTGTATATGTAAATAAATCAGGCCTGAACTTAGGAATTTTATCATTCTTTGTTTGTTTTTTGTAAGTCTTGTCTTTATTTTGTTTTATTATTTTTAGTTTTTGACGCTGACCCCCATATACAGGGTCAGACTAACATTGACAATTTTCCCTGTTCTCTCGCATAGCCTATACACACAACACTATACATTCGCGTATACATACAAACAGACATAACATACACACGCCATCACAAACACAAACAAAAAGACTACACAAAATGTACCGCACACCAACGACGTCTGGAGCCGCGACTAAGCCCGTCACCCCTAGCCCTTCTGCAGCACCGATCGCAGTACAGGACGCAGCCAGAACATTCATCCGCAGGCCTGAAAGAAGCAGAAGGTCCCTGGACAACATGGAGACCTACAAGAAACAGCAGGATAACTATGCTGTAATGCTGAGTGATAAACTCCTCCAGGAATTAATGAAAACTTTTGAAGATATTCCCTCAAAGGTTCGCGAATACCCTCAAATGAGGAAGGATATCAAGAACTTCCTGGAGGTTCAGTCGGATAGGGGCCAACGTGTCCTCTACGAGCTCAGCAAGCGGATGACGCGTTTAGAAGCAGCAAGAAAACCACTGTCACCCACAGCTTCGACTTCACCAGAATATGAAGATCACATTCTGGAACGCCTGGGTCAAGTGGAAATAAACCTGCAGACGCGGCTAAACGACCTGGAAGCCAAAATGACCTCATCCTTCGAAGAACAAAATGTTCTCCGCGACGACGGCGGCGCTGACATCATCGACAAAATTATCGACAGAGTCGACGAGGTCGGAGGGGCCATTGACAAAACCGCCGAGAGCGTCAGAGTCATGGTCTGCTCCCAGAACACCCTCGGCGACAAGCTCGATTATATTGCCGCTGATGTCGCGTCAGCAAAAACTGCAATCGACATAGTCGCTCAAGGTGTGGTCACAGGCGAGCAAAGACCTATCTCCAGGTCGTATGCCAACGTCGCGGCCACCAAGTCAGGGCATCGGCCGGCACTACACTCGATGGCGGTCACCCTCGAAGGCAATCAGGAGACTGCCGACGAGGTGCTTGAGAGAGTGAGGAAGGCGGTCGATGCCAGGGGTACTGGCCTGAAAATAAGCAAGGTGCGCAAAGCAAAAAATCAAACAGTTATTTTAGGGTGTGACACCGAAGCGGAACTATACAAGGTGAAAGAAACGATTGAAAGCCGGGGGAAGGGTTTAATTGTTTCCCGCATGAAAAATAAAAACCCGCTTGTCATCCTAAAAGATGTCTTCCTCCCGAGTGACGACCAGGAGATAATTAAAGCGCTTCATATCCAAAACGAGGATATATTTAGGGACTTGTCTCAGGAAGATAAAGAAACGACCATAAAGTTCAAGAAGAGGACAAAAAATCCCAAAACGGCGCACGTCATTGTCCAGGTTGGTCCCGTGGTATGGCAGAGGATGACGGAGGCTGGGGCCCTCTACCTGGACCTGCAAAGGATCAGAGTCGAGGACCAGTCTCCGCTCATCCAATGCACGAGGTGCCTCGCATTTGGACATGGTCGAAAATTTTGCACCGAGAGTGTGGACAGATGCAGTCACTGTGGAGGACCGCATCTGCGCGAGAAATGCGCAGACTTCATCGCAGGGACCGAACCGCAGTGCTGCAACTGCTCACACTCTGGGTTGCGGAAGGCCGACCATAACGCTTTTAGCGCCGAATGCCCGATGCGAAAAAAGTGGGATTACTTGGCTCGCGCTAACACAACATATGCATAACCTAAACGCAGGACATCACACAGCACGTACACACAGACACAAAGCACACAGAAACAAAAACACAACACACACAAACATGAAATACACAACAACACGAACACAAATGATATACAGAATGTATATTGAATATACACGATTATATCAGCACAAAAACACTTACATGAACCACAAACAGTAACTCGAAACAAGATAAAACAAAGTATAAAATCTAAATCGTTAAAGAAATAGTCAATAAATATGTATAAAATTAATATATATATGTTATTGTCTAAGCGAAGCGTGTTTAAGAATACAGAAGGAAAGTACAAAATCAAACATAACATGACAGAAACTCACCAATCCTGCAAAGCGAAAAATTGTTAACAGCAAACATTATAATTAAATAAATATTACTAAATAAATAAAAGTACTTACTGTTGTGCAAATAATAGATATAAGAACAGAACTAAGATAGATATATCAAACGGAAGAATGTTAGAAATAAGAAAATAAGTAAAAATATATACAAATGTAAGATTTATAGATGTAAAAATAAAACTAAGAAATAAGAAATGCTAGAATGTAACAAACATAATGATAAGTATAATAGTTATAATTCATGTAAGCCCATAATTATGTAAATGTACCGAATTTTGTAATGAAAACAAAATAAGTAAGTAGAATAGTAAGGTTAGCATAAGAATATGTAAAGTATAAAAAATTATTGTACACAAAACTGAGGTTAAAAAATAAAACTCTAAGGAACTTTATTTTCCCAAATAAAAGAAAAATATATAAATATAGCATAGAGTAGCGGGAGTCCCACCCGACAAAGAATGATTGATGATGAATGTAAGAAAGACCAAGTATGCGGCTTGAAAGTGCGAGAGGAATACATGTGAGAACTGGAATGAATGAGTATATAGATAAATAAGGACCCGGTGTTCTCATGATCGGGGAAAAGCAGGAAAAAAAAAAAAAAAAAAAAAAAAAAAAAAAAAAAAAAAAAAAAAAAAAAAAAAAACCTAACCTAACCTAACCTAACCTAACCTAACCTAACCTAACCTAACCTAACCTAACCTAACCTAACCTAACCTAACCTAACCTAACCTAACCTAACCTAAACCTAACCTAAACCTAAACCTAACCTAAACCTAACCTAAACCTAACCTAAACTAGCTGTAGGCTGTGAAAGAAATAGACAGACTACGCACGGTTATTAGGAGACACGAAGAGAGAATGATCGACACGGTGCAAAACGAGAAGGGGCATAGTGATGGAGAGCTTCTGGCGGAAATACGTGAGCTCAAGCGGCTCACACAAGAGGCCCGGGTACGGACCAACGAGGTGCAGGGGGTAATTCCCTCGTACGCGGAGATCCTGTCTAGCGCCGCTAGAGTGGAGGAGCCGAAGTTCTCCATCATCGTGGGTTCCAAAAACGTCATAGAAAAGCTGAGGGGGGCGTATGCACGGCGTAGCAGTCTAAGGATGGAGCGTCTCCATAGGGTACGCGATGGGAAGGTGGTTTTGAGCTGTGTGAGCAGGGAGGAGATGGAGAAGTTGTCCGCGCAGCTCAAAAATGAAAAGAACCTTACCGCCGAGGTTGCTAGGACAATACGGATGACGACATCCGAACGACACTCGTTAACAAAACCAGCACGTGCTGGAGGATATTTCGACCGACGAAGCCGCCGTAGGAGTAAGGTACCGGAAGTGTGTACATTCACCTCCAGCATGTGAGGGTGCAGGACCAGTCACTGCTGGTGCAGTGTACCAGATGCATGGCCGGAAGCAGTGCGCGGACGATGTGGAACTCTGCAATTATTAAGAGTTTATGCACGCAACTGGCGGCCGCCCAGGCACCGAAGTGTATTGCTGCACCAGGGCCAAACTGACTGAAACTGCCCATACGGCTGACCTATTAGGAGAAAGTGGGATGCACTGGCCAGGGCAGCAATATCCTATAGCTAGGGCTGCTCTGGCTGACCGCATCTGGGTGATCCGCGGACCCGATGATGTGGCGGTCCCAAATACTCATGACTGAAAGATTTTGTTGAAAAATTTATTTAGTTATTAAATAAAACCCCCTGGAGTGTACAAAATATATTTTTTAAGAACATCTGTATGTAGAACAAATATAATTGAAAATGAAATATTGAATAGTGAACAATTAAATTGAAAACTGTAAATAGAAGTATGGTAAGGAAATAGAAATATATTGATACTGTCTAAATATGAAAAAAAAAAAAAAAAAAAGGGTAGTCATCATTCCAAAATGAGAGCGAAGAACGCGGTCCCCGGCCCTGAAGGCGTTCACGGCCGGGTCTGGAGCTTGGCCTTCGAGGCCCTAGGGGACCGGCTCGGGGGGCTATTCGAAGCGTGCCTCGAGTCGGGACGGTTCCCGTCGAAATGGAAGACGGGCAGACTGGTCCTTCTGCGGAAGGACGGGCGCCCCGCGGACTTACCCGCGGGCTATCGCCCCATCGTGTTGCTGGACGAAGCGGGCAAGATGCTCGAGAGGATCGTCGCGGCCCGCATCGTCCGGCACCTGACCGAGACGGGTCCCGATCTTTCGGCGGAACAATACGGCTTCAGAGCTCGACGATAGATGCAATTCTGCGCGTGCGTGCCCTCTCCGACGAAGCCGTGTCCCGGGGCGGGGTGGCAATGGCGTTATCCTTAGATGTAAGGAACGCCTTCAACACCCTGCCCTGGTCGGTGATCGCGGGGGCGCTGGAGTATCACGGCGTCCCCGCATACCTCCGCCGACTGATCGGCTCCTACCTCGAAGGCAGGTCGATCCAGTGCATCGGACACGGTGGGGCGATGTACCGCTTCCCCGTCGAGCGCGGTGTTCCGCAGGGGTCTGTCCTGGGCCCCCTGCTGTGGAACATCGGCTACGACTGGGTCCTGCGGGGCGTCGTACGGGGTCCCCTCCCCGGGCTGAGCGTAATTTGTTACGCCGACGACACGTTGGTCGTGGCTCCGGGGAGGGACTACCGGGAGTCTGCCCGTCTGGCGTGCGCAGGCGTGGCACACGTCGTCACAAGGATCCGACGGTTGGGGCTCGAGGTGGCGCTCGACAAAACACAGGCCCTGTTGTTTCACGGGCCGGGACGAGCTTCGCCTCTGGGTGCCCACCTCGTGATCGGAGGCGTCCGCGTCGGGGTCGGGGTGACCGGTCTTCGGTACCTCGGCCTCGAACTGGATGGTCGGTTGAACTTCCGCGCTCACTTTGAGAAATTGGGCCCTCGACTGATGGCGACGGCCGGCTCTCTGAGCCGGCTTCTTCCAAACGTCGGGGGTCCCGATCAGGTGGCGCGCCGCCTCTACATGAGGGTGGTGCGGTCGATGGCACTATACGGTGTTCCCGTATGGTGCCACGCCCTGACCCGCAAGAACGTCGCGGCGCTGCGACGTCCGCCCTGGGACCTGGAGGCGGAGGCGCTCGCTGCCGATTATTGCATAAGATAGCTGGAAGGGAACCGACGGCGCAGTGCCACCACTGCGCGGACCGCGACGAGGAAGACACAGCGGAACACACATTGGCGCGTTGCTCTGGATTCGACGAGCAACGACCTCGTAGGAGGTTCAGCCCTCTACAAGAAAAAAAAAAAAAAAAAAAGGTAGTCTTCATCATCATTTCAGCCTATCGCCGTCCACTGCTGAACATCATAGGCCTCTCCAATAGAATTCCAGTGCGACCGGTCCATTGCCACCTGCATCCAACGAGACCCAGCGCTTTTTACTAGGTCGTCGTGGTTACGTGGTCGTTACTCCAGAATCTTTCTGCCCCATCGACCGTCCTCTCTTCGTGATATGTGGCTGGCCCATTGCCACTTCAGTTCACTAATTCTACGGGCTATGTCAGCAACCTTCGTTCTTCTACGGATCTCCTCATTTCGGATTCGATCACGTAGAGAAATGCCGAGCATAGCCCTCTCCATAGCTCGCTGCGCGACTTTGAGCCTTCTAAAAAGATCCCTAGTGAAGCACCACGTCTCCGAGCCGTAAGTCATCACTGGTAACACACATTGGTTGTACGCCTTTGTCTTAAGGCACTGAGGTATTTTGGACGAGAAGACGTTGTACAGTTTACCGAACGCTGCCCAGCCGAGTTGGATCCGTCTACTGACCTCTCTCTCAAAGTTGGACCTACCTAATTGGACTGCCTGTCCTAGGTATATATATTCGTCAACAACTTCAAGAGTAGAGCTCCCAACAGTAACTATGGTGGGTGCAACATGGACATTGTACATGATTTTTGTTTTGTCCATGTTCATTTTAAGACCCACTTGTTGAGAAACCCTACTGAGGTCACCGAGCATACGCCCTAAATCTTCCAGCGACTCTGCCATGACCACGATGTCATCGGCAAACCGAAGATGAGTGATGTATTCGCCGTTAATATTGATACCAAGACCTTGCCATTCCAGAAGCTTGAAGAAATCCTCCAGAGCAGTGATAAACAGTTTCGGAGATATCACATCTCCCTGTCTCACTCCTCTCTTTACAGGGATTTCCTTCGTGCAATGCTCCTGTACTCGGACTGACATGGTGGCGTTATTATACAAACACTTCAATACTTCGATGTACCGGTGGTCAATACGGCACCGCTGGAGAGATCTAAGGACCGCCCATGTTTCGACGGAATCAAAGGCTTTCTCATAGTCCACAAACGCAAAGCATAATGGCCGATTGTACTCTTCGGTCTTCTGTACAATCTGCCGCAGCGTATGTATGTGGTCTATGGTACTGTAGCCTTTTCGGAAACCGGCTTGTTCGGTAGGCTGGAAGTCATCAAACCTGCGTTCGAGACGCTTCGTGATGACTCTCGAGAACAGCTTGTAGACATGGCTCAGCAGTGCTATGGGCCTATAGTTCTTCAATAAGGTTTTGTCACCTTTTTTGAAGAACAGGATCACCCCTGTTCCATGCCTGTGGCGGTTTTCCATCGAGCAAAGAGGAATTGAAGAGCTTCTGAAGGACTTTCAGTACCGGCGTCCCGCCCGCTTTCAGAAGCTCCGTAGTAATTCCATCCTCGCCCGGTGCCTTGTTATTAAGCTGTTTGAGAGCCATCCTAATCTCGTACAGGCTGATGTCCGGGATGTCTTCGGTGTAGTGTCGGGTTAGCTTGGCTCTAGGGTCTGCAGCTAAACCTTGCGGTTCAGCTGAGACCGAGGTAAACAGCTACCCGTAGAACCTCCCTATCTCCCGCAGGACCTCTGACTTATTCGACGTTACACGTCCATCTTCAGTCTTCAGCTTCGTCAGCTGGCTTTGCCCAATAGAAGCGTCTCTTGCGAACACTTTAGAGCCTTGGTTTCGCTCAATCGTCTCTTTAATACGCTGAGTATTAAAGGAGCGTAGGTCGTGTCGCAAGGACTTCATGATATGTCTATTGAGTTGCCTATATGACTCAGCGTCCTCCGAAGTTTGGAGCGTCATCAAACGTCAACTAGCCATGAGGTTTCGGGTGCGGTCGGATAGTTTCTGAGGTCTATTCTTACGGTGGGTTTTGAAAAATTTGGACCCTACCGTACGGAAAGTCTCTACCAGCCTGCTGTTTACATCGTCCACTGATGCGCAGCTGTTTAGCCATTCGAAGCGATTAGCCAATTCGAGTTGAAAGCTCTCGGGGTTTTGGATTTGTGCATTCGACGGTCGAAGCGTTGACTTCATCAGACGCGATCTTTCCAGTCTGACATTGATATTCAACATGCCTCTGACGATTCGGTGATCACTTCCTGTTTTAACACTGTTGATGTGCTCATGATGAAGTCAATTTCATTTCTTGTTACACCGTCGGGACTCAACCAGGTCCATTTCCGTTGTGGCGGCTTCTTGAAGAAAGAATTCATCATAAAGAGTCGTTCCTTCTCCATAAAGTCCGCCAGCATCTGTCCTCTGGGACTCCGCTGCCCAAATCCAAATGGCCCCACTTTCAACTCATCATCGCCTCTACGGCCCAGTTTTGCATTGAAATCTCCCATAACAACGGTAAAATGTGATTGGGAGTTACGTATGGCCCTACTAATGTCCTCATACGTAGCTTCCACTTCATCGTCTGGATGTGACGTCGATGGGGCGTATACCTGTACAATCTTCAGCGAATACCGCTTTGAGATTTTGAGGACAAGGTATACTACCCTACTAGACACACTATCGATGGTCACAATGTTGTTTATGAGAGATTTGTGGACGATAAACCCAACACCACCTTGGGACTTCTGTTCTCCCTCCCGGTAGTAGAACAAGTGGCCGGACTGTAAGGTTTTCGTATCCTCCCCCTCCTCCGATAAACCAATAACGTCCTAGCGCAACTTGTTCATTTCCAGTTGTCGTTGTGAAAGGGGGTGGTAGCCGGATCTCTGAAGGGGATTCTTAGCACCCCTTGCCCCGCCGTTACCATGGCCGCTACCGTAACCAGGAATAGCGGGGCCGCCGGGGACTAGGGGCCTGGTTCTGCGGTGTGCAATCATTTTGGAGGTTTATTAGCCTACTGGTACCACGCTGGCTAGACGGGTTGGTACAGGGTTTAATTTCGAGTTTTCCTTCTCTCACACTAGTAAATATTGTTTGTTATGCTTTCCCTTTTGTCGCCTCTTACGACTCCCCTGGGATGGTAATGGGGGTGGTGACAAAAGTATTCTAATGCCATCACCACACGGCCAAGGCAGGGTAGTAGGTAGGTACATTGCAGGGAATACAAATAGAAAATAGAAAAGGGATACCTAAACATAACAGAACATAACGTAATAGGTTGGGGAAAGTCTTTTCGCATTATAGTATGTATGAACTTGTAATAAAATCTCTTTGGCTATACTATTTGTATCTGGCTGGTTTTGGTATCATTCAGTTTCAATTTTAAAGAAGATAATTCCAAATTCTTTTAGGAAAATGTGTGATTTTTACTTATTTTTCGTACTGTCAAGATGAGTGAATGTAAGAAATTCGATTTTAAAATTTTACTACAACAAAAAAATCCAACGCAAGCCGCGAAAAAAATTTCCGATGTTTATGGACTTGGTGCAGTCAGTGTCTGTGAGAGTAGCACTAGTTTGGTTTAAGAGTTTTCAGTCCGGAAATTTTGATATCAAAGATGCACGTCGCTCTGGTCTGGCCATTTTTGAAAAAGTGGAGCAAGATCGGCATATCAGTAATTACGACGTAGCGGCAGAACTGGGAATTGACCACAAAACAGTTTTGGCGCATTTGAAAAAAACTATAGTCCTGACCTTCAGATTTCCACCTGTTTCGGTCTCTTCAGAATTCTTTAGGCAGTGTTAGGTTAACAAAATTCAAATTCAAAATCATTTATTTCAACTTAGATGTCAGTATAACACACTTGTTGAATGTCAAAATATAAATAACCATGTTAACTCTACCACCGGTTCCAAAAAAGTCACAGTCCTGAGAAGAACCGGCGAAACAAACTCAGCGGGCTTTTTTTTTTGTTTTTTCTCAAATACATTTCTTTTTTTTTTTAAATAAGTAACAATATTTGCAATAAACGAAAAAACAAGTCAAAAAATACAATTACAAAATAATAATAATAATAAAAAATGAAATGGCCAGGAGCGAAGGCCTCATTCCCACGTAGTGCCATCTAGTAGATAATCCTTAACTTTATAATATGCCTTGTTGCACAAACGTTCCTTGACAGTTTTCTTAAATCTATGAACATGTAGGGATCTTGTTGAAAAGTTGTACACCCAGCCCCCTAAAAGAGTTGCTTATTTTCTTAATTCGAGCCGCCGGCAACGCAAGCCTATGTTTGTTCCTAGTGTTCACATTATGCAAATCGCAGACTCTGGGGAATTCTTCTATGTTTTTACGCACGTACAAAAAATTTTCAAAAATGGATTGGGACGCTAAAGTTAGAATTTTGATTTCCTTAAACTTGTCCCTCAAGGATTCCCTCGGGTGAATTTTATAAATAGCACGAATAGCCCATTTCTGCAGGATGAAAATCGTTTCGACATCGGCAGCATTGCCCCATAGCAAAATGCCATAGGACATAACACTATGAAAATAACTGAAATAAACCAGACAAACATTTTTTTTTGCTTAGATGGTTGGACGAGCTCACAGCCCACCTGGTGTTAAGTGGTTACTGGAGCCCATAGACATCTAGAACGTAAATGTGCCACCCACCTTGAGATATAAGTTCTAAGGTCTCAAGTATAGTTACAACGGCTGCCCCACCCTTCAAACCGAAACGCATTACTGCTTCACGGCAGAAATAGGCAGGGTGGTGGTACTCACCCGCACTGACTCACAAGAGATCCTACCACCAATGATTACGCAAATTATAATTTTGCGGGTTTGATTTTTATTACACGATGTTATTCCTTCACCGTGGAAGTCAGTCGTGAACATTTGTTAAGTTTTTTTTATTTATTGCTTAGATGGGTGGACGAGCTCACAGCCCACCTGGTGTTAAGTGGTTACTGGAGCCCATAGACATCTACAACGTAAACGCGCCACCCACCTCGAGATATAAGTTCTAAGGTCTCAGTATAGTTACAACGGCTACCCCACCCTTCGAACCGAAACGCATTACTGCTTCACGGCGGAAATTGGTGGGGTGGTGGTACCTACCCGTGCGGACTTCCAAGAGGTCCTACCACCAGTGACGTACCACCACCACCACGTATTTCATTAGAAAAATTGGTACCCGCCTGCGGGATTCGAACACCAGTGCATCGCTTCAACACGAATGCACCGGAAGTCTTATCTTTTAGGCCACGACGACATCATGAGAGGACTACCAAAACCAATTGTCGCGGTATTTTGATCAGAAGCCCCAAAATTTCTATAGCAATGGGATCATATCCCTACCTACAAGATGGCACAAAAAGTTGTCGAACAAAATGGTACCTACATACTTTAATATAATATAATATAAGCCTTTATTAACAATCTAATTTAAGTTACATTTTTAATACACTTATTATCTAGTTTTATTATTCGACACCGGTTTCTTGATCGTCTTGCTGTACAGCATAGGCCTCCCCAAGGGTTCTCCATAATAATCTATCCTGCGTTTTTCTCATCCAAGTCATTCCTGCCACTTTTTTGATGTCATCTTCCCATCTACGTTGCTGTCTTCCTCTATTTCGCTTTTTATATCTAGGACACCATTCTGTCACTCCTTTGGCCCATTTTTCTGTTTTATCTCTAATTAAATGTCCAGCCCATTTCCATTTCAGTTGTTGGATTCGGTATTTTATATCTATGATCTTTGTTTGTTTTCTTATTTTTGTTAACCGTATTTTATCTTTTAATTTCATGTTTAACATACTTCTTTCCATTCGGTGTTGACAAATTTCTAAAGATTTTATGTTCTTATATTTTGTCAATCCCCATGTTTGGCATCCATAGGTCATACTTGGAAGAATGCATGTATTAAATATTTTCTTCTTTGCCTTAACAGGTATTTCTGAATTCTTCATGACATCTTTTAATGCCCAGTACCTTTTCCATCCTATATTTATTCTGTTACTGATTTCTTTTGCTGTGAGGTCTTTGGGGGATATGATTTGGCCGAGGTATGTATACTCATTTACATATTCTAATTTAGCTGTGTTGTAAGGTTTGATAAGGACTTTTTTGTAATTTGTCATCAGCTTTGTTTTGTTTGTGTTCAATGATAGTCCAACTTTTTCACTTTCACATACAAGTTGCTCAATTATTTTTTGTAAAGTTTCTGGATTTTCGCTTATAAGTATGAGGTCGTCGGCAAATCTCAGATGATTTAATAACACTCCATTAATATTAATACCGTAATCGTCCCATTCGACCTACATACTTTAGTTAAATGTAAATGAACTATATTAAAAAATGTTGAACTTATTATTTATGAAGCAAACTGGTTCGTGATGTCTATGGGCACACCACAAACTGAACACCGCCGCACACCCCGAGGCTACTTCGCGTCAGGAACAGGTACCTACACAAATACGTGTATCACCATGAATCGTTTACGAGCACTTAATGATTCTCCAGCTCATCAGTGCTCACGACAGGAAGGACAGTGCCCGGATAGGAATAGGAGGGACAACATCATCATGGTTTGTGCATAAGTGCGCACACAGATGAAATGGATTATAGTTTTCAAAATAGTTTATTTGTAAGGTAAAGGTACAAATAGATAATAAAAGTCATTATAAAGGTAGTATACAATAATTATATTATAATTGATAATATAAAGGAGAGGCAGCGCTGGATCACTGAGGCCGCTCCGGTCGCGTGCTCTTCGGTAAGATGATGCACAGCAGCCCGCTCGCTGCAACACAGAGAGACGGCGTTACTGAGCGTGCACAAGCGCGTCGTGGCACTGCTGCGCGGGACGTGGCGGCACTCACTGATGAGGAGGGTGCCGAACATGTAGATGGGCACGATGCAGTGCTCGTCGACCAGCGCGCCGAACACCACGTTGCCGACGATCGCGCCCACTCTGCCGCACATCACCGTCACCGCCATCGCCGTCGCCCTGTCCGACAGACGGGCCGCGTCAGTACACCTGCCCGCACGCGCACTCAGCACGACACACTCTGCATGCGCTGCACACACTCACGCGACTTTAGTGGGAAAGATCTCGCAGATGACGCAGAAGAGCACGGCCTCCGTGCAGCTCACGATGGCCTCGAACACGCACGACAGGATCAGGTTCTCGAGCGACGACCGCACCAGGTTAAGTCCCAAGGCCGCCAGCCCGGAACTTATCAGCATGATCACTGCAACATGTCACCCCTCATTCTTCCACTGAACTTTGAGAGGAATTGGGCGCCATGAAACGAGCCCCACTCACCTAACATGAGTTTCTTGCCGACGATGTTGATTGTGAGGCCGACCCAAAGCGCGGTGGGGACGCAGCTCAGCGCCACCACCAGCGTGTGGATGTACACCTGGTCGTGCACCGGCGACATCGTGCTCTGGATCTTTAAATACATTGAAACGGTCTTAGAGCTCTGTTTTCCGAAATATAGTCACCAGACACAAGGCTCTTTAGACAATAGAAGGATACTCACTGGTATGTCGGTCGTGGCATTGGCGACGGCCAGCGAAACCTCGCAGACTCCGGCGGGCTCGTCTCCGTACAGCGACGCGAACTGGCTGAACCGCTCGAAAAGGTCCGGGAACCACATCATTAAAGTGTAGTAACTAAAAAAGGGAAACCACTAATCACCTTCCAAAACCACAAAATATCACTACACAAATCGACACTCATCCCATTGTAGCTTTTGTTGTTCTATCTCTCACCTGAACATGAGGCCGAAGTCCACGAAACAGCACAGGACTAACAGTCCGATGTACGGGGGCGTAACGAGCATCTTCTTCCGGATCCAGAAAGCGTCCCAGCGCTGTCTCCAAGTGAGCGGTGCCTTGGTCTCGTTGCCGTTGTTGTCGGCAGACACCACCTCCTCCTCATCGCCGTCCCCCGCACTAATCATCGATTCGACCTAGAGAATGTCGATCACAGAAATATTAAAGTTATGGAACAAGCAGGGCGACCGCGCCGGAGGCAGGTGCCGGGTAGGTAGTGTAGAACAGTCACCGGGAAGTCTTTGGCGTCGAGCTTGGTATTGACGACAAAGATCCTGCGCAGCACGTGGAGCGCCTGCTCGGCGCGATTTGCGTGCAGCAGGTAGCGCGGGCTCTCCGGGAACGGCAGCAGAAGCAGCACCACGAGCAGGCTGGGCACGCCGCACGCCGCCACGAACACGCGCCACGACGTGTACTGGAAGTCAGCGTCGGCCGCCGTCAGTGTGAACCGCTTGTCCGGGATGATCAGAAACGCGATCCCTGCCGAGTGTTGACGCTCTGTACAATCTGCACGCTGTGTACACTCACTTGCCGCCACGTGTACTTTTTTTTTTTTTTAAAACATTTATTTCAAAAAAAATCCATAAAATAATAATAATACAATAGTCAGCACACAAACAGTTCAACAATACAAATAGAAAATGAACAATATACTAATTCAATTAATTAAATATACAAAGGAAATGAATTAGAAACACATAATTATATCAATACAGTAGTAACCACTCTATGTCAATATTACTGCTCGCTGTTTGAAATAATGAACTAAATAGCGGTACAGAACAGGTCATGTAAATTGTTTAATTTGGTATTTCCTAGTCTTATCATTTGTATTAGATCAGTCAGATTCATCTACCTGGCAATAGTATAGTTCCCACGGTCCAAAACACCTCGAGCCTGCACAGCATCACGTCTCTGTGCCTCAACGACAGAAAGTCACCGAAGTAAGGGAAGATGAGGCCCGTGGCTCCGATGATTCCGAACCCGGAGAAGAACCTGCATCACACACAAGTCTACAACCAATAGTTAGGCCGGAGTCGGAGCAACTACGAACAAACACTCTTTTGAGTCGGAATAGTTGTCAACGTGAAGTAAAGTTGAACGTGATCATATCCTGTGATAAATACCTGCAAGCCAGGAACCCGGAGAAGGACTGCACAACGCTGGACAGGAACGCGGCCAGAGCATCCAAAAGTAGAGCTCCAATGATGGCGATCTTTCGGCCTCGAGCGTCCGCCAAGTTACCCCAGAAGTACGAGCCGACGCACATTCCTGAAACCAACAGGACCACCGTAATTAAATACTGAGAATTCACAAACCCAAATCGAACAGTCCATCAGCAACAAGCTCCATCAGCAGCGCTTACCGATGAGCGGCGTGGCGGTGAGGCGGCCCTTGTCGGAGGACGACAGCTCGAAGTCATTCTTGGTGGCGGGCAGCACGAAGCTGAGCGTGGTCGTGCTGAGTGCGCAGACGGCGTACACGGCGCCGCAGGACAGCAGCAGCAGCCACTGGAAGCATCCGTAACCTGCGCCACACGGGCACCGCGTGAGTCAGCGTGTCGCCGCGAACTGACGCGAACCGGAGCGGCCGCGCCGATTGATGTTGATGAGCTCAAGTGATTTGTATTAGTTGATGTCAGTGAGAAGTGATCGATCGCGACAGATGCAACGCACTGACGTATCATTATTGCTCGACATTGATGGGTTGACGGGTTGATGGCTTCTATTAATGTAGATTTACAACGCTCCTCGTCGAATATTTTTATTGATTTGTATCGATGTAGTTGTTCCTAAATAATGCAAGTCATTGGTGAACAGTCGAACGCGTGTCAGTCACGTAATTAATACTAACTCCGTGCGTACTCGTGCGTGTAACGTAGGCATAGTGTTTGGATATGTTGGAGGTTGCCATTACATGTTGCGCGAGTTATATTCTACAAGGAAACGCTCGTCCGCGCCCAGTACTCCGTCTTGCCCGAGGAGCCGAGAAGAAAAGAACAGGAAGCGAGTCTGAGAGGAAGCTCTTATCTCTCTGAACCGATCCACCGCTCTGAAGAAGGATTTATATCCGTCTCTTTTGCCCTTATCAAAGCCCTTAAAGACATTCGGGTTTTCTTTGACGCGGAGTTAGATTGCGACGCCGGCGAGCTCCAGCGGCCCGGCCACCGCTCCTACTTCCTTTACATGATAAACTTTTTTGGAGTTTACTCCTTTAGAATCGATTTACATATATAGGCCCGGGGTATGAAAATTATGGGGACCAAAATCGTACTAGCATGTCACACGAAATGCGTTATGCGCCTAGCATGTCACACGAAATGCTTTATGCGCCTGATTGGCTCCTGATTGCGTGATGCGTGCGCGCGCCAATCAGGAGCCAACGCGCGGCCGCGTTATCGCAGGTGACGCCGGGCTGCTGCGCCGGCAGTCCGCCACAAAG
The DNA here is from genome assembly GCF_030267445.1 of Bombyx mandarina. Lineage (NCBI taxonomy): Eukaryota > Metazoa > Arthropoda > Insecta > Lepidoptera > Bombycidae > Bombyx > Bombyx mandarina. The sequence goes on from NC_143213.1 coordinate 23,204, forward strand.
CCTCGTACTGATCGCGCGTTTCTCTCATTATGGTATTTTCATATATTTGTTAGTCGTTTGTTTTGTGTCTCGTTAATTTGTTAATAATCTGTTGTGTATCGTGTTGTCGTAATATAGAACTATTTCTCGTATTGTTTCGTTTAATTTTTTATATCCAGTAAACTCCAGTCGTGCGTCGGAGCGGACACACACACTTTTTTTCTCCTACCTACGCCGAAAGTTTGGTTTTCCTTCCGCTGTACAGGGAAGAAAGTATAACTTTTCCTCCCTGGGTACTGACAAGTGCGCATGCGAGTTAGTGTCTACGTCTGCTCTCACGCACCTAAAATTCTCCACCATTGGGTAATTTGCAATATTGTGTTTAGTGTTAAAGTGAAATAAACAAAAGGCAATAACATTTAATAGTGAAGTATTAAACAAAGATGAGTTCATCAGACAGTTCTTGTTCAATTAGTATTTAGAAATTAAAAAAACAGTGAAATTGTTTTTTTAGGAGGGGGGGAAAAAAGTAGGACATTTCCTCCCGCGTTTGTGGCAAAAAAATAACAACTTTACAACAATGTACTATTGCCCGGAGTTTTATATCAACGTATGACGTTCCATGTTCCTTGTTACTCATAACACACATAGATCACTAGACGCGCCCCGCGGTTTCGCCGGTGTGACATCTTATCTTGTCTTATACCTTTAAACGAGCAATTCCTGTATATTAATATATACTTATATAATCTGAACCTCGGAAACGACACCAACGATTTTTATAAAATTTAGTATACAGGGGATTTCGGGGGCGATAAATCGATCTAGCTATGATTTATTTTCAGAAAATGTTGTTTTATTCCTGTTTTCAATAATCAACTCTTCCCGACATCTATTGGCGAATAATAATACTATTTTTCTTAATTGAGGGTAACTAACCGCTTTAAAGACACAACAAGAGGGCGTTATAAAAAAAAATCATCATCTAGTGGTTGTTTAAGAGGAAAGAAGCACGATACATTTTTTTCAGGATAATGAGTTGCTTGTCTCTTGTCTCTGCTCCATAAACTGGATTCTATAGGAACGGTTACCACGGCAACTTGTGCTGCGCGGATGCAATGATGTTATATTTACGATGAATGCTTGAATAAAAAATCTATATCTATACTAACATTATAAAGCTGAAGAATTTGTTTGTTTGAACGCGCTAATCTCAGGAACTACTAGTCCGATTTAAAAATTGTTTGAGTGTTAGATAGCCCACTTATTGAGAAATGATATACCATCACGGTAAGACTAATACAAGTGGAGCACCAATAAAGAATGTTTCAAAATAGGGGTTTAAATGGCTCCTTAACATTCTATAATACAAAAATATTTTCACTTTCTACGTAAATGAAGTGGGGCGTAACATTTAGCGTTATGCCAAAGCAACTATTCCACGCGGACGGAGTCGCGGGCAAAAGCTAGTAAAAAATAAAAACATCCCGGATAGAACTTACGTATAATCGTTAGTGAGAGATGTAGGCGTAGAGATGTAGATTCAAGTCGTCGTGGCCTAACGGATAAGACGTCCAGTGTATTCGTGTTGAAGCGATGCACCGGTGTTCGAATCCCGCAGGCGGGTACCAATTTTTCTAATGAAATACGTGCTCAACAAATGTTCACGATTGACTTCCACGGTGAAGGAATAACATCGTGTAATAAAAATGAAACCCGCAAAATTATAATTTGCGTAATTACTGGTGGTAGGACCTCTTGTGAGTCCGCGCGGGTGGGTACCACCACCCTGCCTATTTCTCCCGTGACATGAGACCTTAGAATTGGAACCTCAAGGTGGGTGGCGCATTTACGTTGTGGATGTCTATGGGCTCCAGTAACCACTTAACACCAGGTGGGCTGTGAGCTCGTCCACCAATCTAAGCAATAAAAAAAAAGGCGAGATCGGAAGTTCTCGTGATGAATGAATAGTGTTTCGCCTACAGTTTGGAAGTGGCTTATCAGACACAGAAACGAAGTATTTTTGTTATGTCATCATATTGATTAGATCCTAGTTCAGCGCCAAAGGCAATGCTAAAAAAGGATGGTCTCTGTTTGGTGGTCTAGTGCCAGTACAATGTAACAGATCTTCTTACGAAGTGTCACCAGCATTACTGCGCATGAGTACTGAGAGAAAATGTACACAACCAAGTAGAAGATCTAGAACATGAGGCCAGCCTTTTTTGATCTCTCGTCCCCGCTGCTCCTACAGGACAACGCTCGACCTTATGAGGCACCGAATACTTTCTAAGCCGCAAGAGATAAGATTAGAAGAGGCAGTACAAAATGACTTTGAAGAATTTGATGGTTTTCGTAAGCCTGATTTCTTCAAGAGGGGCCTTAAAAAATGACCACTGCACTGGCAGTGATACGTCGATACCAATTTAATTGATAGAAATAAAAAAGTAGTTTTTCTATACTACGCGGCAATTTCGGAGGTAAAAACCTAATATTGCGCATTAAAATTTATAATTTTCTCGACGTATACTTTATTGCTCATTGGTGTTAGCATAGTTGCAGATCAGATGCAGATAGATCCTCCTGTCCTCTATTTGTCAAACCATTTTTCTTCTTTTATGTTCAACACTATTTATTGTCGAGCTTATTGTTATCAGTAAACTTTTGGGAAAACTTTTTTTTAAATGGTTAATAACAATTAAAAAGAGAAACTAAGCGTAAGATCAAATGTCGATAATAGGGTAGACACTTTTTTTTTTTTTTACCACAGGAGAAAATCGCCGGATCCCCACCCGCACGGCAGGTGGGGTATGTGGGAGTCGAACCTCACTAAAAACTCCTGCCGCTCACAGCCGGCGCCCTACCCCGGACCGGGCGGAAACCCAGTCGGAGCTATTGAGACGGCGGGACAGGGTTTACGCAGAGCACATTACATCCATCCCGCCGTCCCCCAGACGCCGGACCGGCGGCCGCCAGCAACATGACCGCCGGTTCCCTCGGTCGACGGGCCCAGAGCCCGATTGATAGTGCCGCGCTACACCTTCCCCCGGAGCGGTCGGGGGAACGCGACCTACCACGCCGCCCCACGCCTAGGTTCCTCCCCGCACAAAGCGGGTGGAGCCCGAAGCTCTTAGGAGGCCGGGTTACGGACGGGACCCCGGTCCCGACCCCCTGCTTGGCGGCGGCGGGTTTCTGCATAGTGAGGAGAGCTTTGCCTCACTCGCCCCGCCGCCTCCTTCTGCGAGATGGTGCACTCGCAGAAGTCGAGCATAGCCTTCCAAGACTCGTCGCCGCCAAGCATCGACGCCACGACGCTAGGCAGCGACAAGTCTGGTCCTATCTTTGCGACAAGGACACGGCGCTGCACCTCCCAAGCGGGGCAGACAGCGAGCGTATGCTCCGCCGTGTCCAGGTCGTGTCCACAATGGTGGCACCTCGTCGTCGGCTCAGCTCCTATCCGGTGCAGGTACTTCCCGAAGCATCCGTGCCCAGTCAGCACCTGCACCAGACGGAAGGTGAGGCGTCCTCGGCCACGATTCACCCAGTTATAAAAGACTGGGTAAACTGCCTCGACAGTCCGTAGACCCCACGTGGGGTTGGCTAACCGCCTCGACCACGATTCGAGCACGGACTGCCGAGAATGGACCTTCCGCGCCCGCAGCTCACTTTTGGAGGGACGCGCCACGCCCAGAGCACGAAGGTCACTGCGCCACCGGTAGTCGGCAGCGAGCGACTCCGCCTCCAGCTCCCATGGCGGCGTCCCCGCCAACACACACGCCGCCTCGAATGAGACGGTGCGATATCCACGGATGACCCTGATAGCAACGGTGCGCTGCGGCCGGCGCAGGAACCGAGCCATAGTAGCCCGATTGCGCGGCTCAGCCCATACAGGCGCACCGTACAGGGCCATCGATCGCACCACCCCAGCGTAGAGGCGGCGTACAACCTGATCCGGCCCCCCGATATTCGGGAGCAGTCGGCTCAAAGAACCTGCTGTCCTCATTAATCGGGGGACCAGCTCCGCAAAGTGAGCACGAAAAGCCCACCGGTCGTCCAACACGAGGCCGAGGTACCTTAACTGCACCCCGACCCCTATCCGGACGCCCCCAACCACGATGTGGGCGTCGACAGGTGGCGCTCTCCGCGGCCCGTGAAACCACAAGGCCTCGGATTTACTGAGCGCCACGTCGAGGCCCAGTCTCTTTATCCTCCCGACGACGAGGGCCACTCCCGCTGTGGCGAGACGGGCAGACTCTCTATAATCATCCCCCCGGGCCACGACCAACGTGTCGTCCGCGTAACAAATAACGCGGAGACCCGGGAGGAGGGCACCCCTCAGCACCCAGTCGTACCCGATGTTCCACAAGAGGGGTCCGAGAACGGACCCCTGCGGAACACCACGCACGACCGGAAAACGGTGAAGGGTCCCACCGTACCCGGTACATTCGACCGACCTGGCCTCCAAATAGGAGCCAACCAGCCGGCGGAGGTAGAGGGGCACCCCATGCCTCTCCAGTGCTCCCCCTATCACAGACCAGAGCAGGCTGTTAAATGCGTTGGTGATGTCAAGAGACACCGCCAGCGCCACCCCACCCCGTGAGACAGCCTCGTCCGAGAGGGCCCGCACGCGAAGTATTGCATCCACGGTCGAACGGCCCTCCCGGAAGCCGAACTGCTCCGCCGACAGGTCAGGTCCAACCCCGACCAGGTGCTGAACGATGCGGGCAGCCAGAATACGCTCCAACAAATTTCCCGCCTCGTCCAGCAGTACGATAGGACGATACCCGGCGACTGTATCCACCGGGCGCCCCTCCTTTTTCAACAGCACAAGTCTGCCCATCCGCCAGAGCAACGGAAACTGTCCCGACTCCAGGCAACCATTAAATAGCTCCAGGAGCCGGTCCCCCAGGGAGGGTAGACACTAGCAGCTAGTGAGTGGCAATTTCAAACAAGCCAGAAATGTCCAAGTCTAAACACGAGCATAAACCCGCAGAGGAAGACATGCAATCAATCTACAGGACGTGGTTGATGTAACTATACATTGTCTATGAAAACATACCTGCTAAATTGGGCGTAAACATTTAACATGTATAGTACATACATATTATTAAAAGAACACAGAGTTATTACCGGGGACAACACGCACAGCCGCCGCCATCTGCTCTCTCTCTCTCTTCCTCTCTCTTTCTCTACACACGCTCATGCCATCTTTATATTGTGTTTGCAAACTTTTGTTACGAAATTTACAAAGAAAAAAGATATTTTGATACAACAAACTTTAACATTTTTAAACTAAAATAAGTAGTTCTGTGTGTTTGATTTGTTAGTAATGCAATATGCAGATGTCGGTGGGATCTGCTCATGCGGCAAATGCATACGGATGCCGTCAACACGAAATCTAATGAGAAAATAAACATTTAAAGAAGACAGATTAGATTTACGGCACGCCTGCGCCGCCTTTAATCAAACGTGGAAAATTTGTATGTTCGCGTAATAAGGTTAATGGGTGCCGCGATAGAAATAGAAGGACGGGACGCACCGCGAGACGCGGCCGCCTCACCCGCCGCCGGCCGCCGCCCGGGACACCCGGGGACGTGTCCGCGGCGCCGGCGTTGGTTACGAGCTTAAAGGAAAACTCCCGATGGACGTCCGGACTCACCACTCCCTCCGTGTCCGTATACACACGCTACACGTTTTTTTTTTTTTTTTATGATTTAAGGATTACTGGTGGCCCGGAGGCCTTTCCAGTTTCACCAGGACAGGTGGGCGAGCAAAGGCTCAGCTAGGAGGGGTGGGATTTGCTAACAGCTACCCGAGCGCCTCCGAAGGAGACCTAACAGCTCAAGAGCAGCTGCTTCGCGAATGAATCTACTACCGGATCGGAATCGCGACCCGCTGAGAAGATCCGGCGAGAAACTCAGCGAGCTGATTCATGGGTTAGGTTGCACGGCGAACTCTTTGTCGAGTTCGACGAGTACGGTTACCGAGGTCCCTAAGCCTGCTCCTAGAGCTGAAGGCGTCTAGTGCAAAGGTTATTGGATCTGAGGGATCCGTAAGGACGTGTCTAGGGCGTCGACGGTGACTGGCTCCTGCATGATTAGGATTCGGGGAGTAGTCAGCGGCGGCTACGATAAGGCGATTATCATGACGCATAGCCTTATCGAAGTACCGTTCCGACGCTGACTTCATGTATTTCTGGATAGATTCGAGGCCCAGGTCGTCGTGTAGGTCAACGTTCCTCACGAACCACGGAGCTCCGACGGCTAACCTGCAAAAGCGGGATTGTAGAGATTGAAGGGTGTGTATGTGTGTGCGGGCCGCGTGAGCGAACACCACACTCGCGTAAGTCATGACGGGCCTTATGCAAGTTTTGTAAAGTGTCACCTTGTTCCGAAGGGACATTTTACTCCGCTTACAGATCATGGGGTAGAGTCTACCGAGAATAAACGCGGCACGGTCACGGACTGATTTTATATGCGGGCGGAATGTCATCGATGCATCCAGGGTAACGCCCAGGTACTTGACCTTCCTGGCCCAGGGTATGGATTGACTAAAGAGAGTAATCGGGGGTGTGAGATTCCTCCTCCTAATACGGGAGGAAATCCGTGTGGAGCTTCCCCTCTGAAATAGCACCGCAGTACTTTTCGCTGGGTTGATGTCTATGCGCCATTTTCGGAACCACTGTCCTAGGGCTAGGGCTGCGCTCTGAAGCTTCTTCGCGATTAGGGACTTGTTTCTACTGGAATAGTAAACAGTCGTGTCGTCGGCGAATAAAGCTAAATGGGTCGGCGGCGACCGGGGAATATCGTTAACGAATAAGCTAAATAGGAGGGGTGAGAGGACAGAGCCTTGCGGGACTCCAGCTGTGAGAGGTCGTGGGGAGGAGCGGGTTCCCTCGACTCGATATCGAAAAGAGCGGTTCGACAAGAAGTCCCGTATGATGAGCACGAGACTATCCGGCACGCCCATGTTGAATAGTTTGAAAATCAAACCGTTGTGCCAGACTTTGTCGAACGCTTTTGCGACGTCGAAGAAGAGAGCTCCCGTGTATAACGGTTTTGGTCGATTAAGCCCCACAAGAATGTGCTCCGTGAGGCGGTGCACCTGTTGAACGCATGAGTGATTTGTACGGAATCCGAATTGTTCATCGATGAGAATGCCCTTGGATGAGACGAAGTCTCTGAGGCGTTTGTAGAGCAGACGCTCATACAGTTTGCCTAGAGACATGAGGAGGCTAATCGGGCGGTAGCTCGTCGGATGATTTTTTAGTTTACCGGGTTTATGTATGCCGATAACGTCCGCTTCTTTCCACACCGCGGGAAAGATACAGTTCGCCATAGCGGCATTGAAAATAGATGCCAACATCACGATGAGTTGGACGGGTAGAAGTTTAATAACGCGGTTGGATATACCGTCGGAACCGGGAGCCTTGCGAGGACGTAGGTCTTTGATCAAGTCTTTAACTTCCATCGGGGTGAACGCTACACGTCCCACGTTACCGTCCTACGTTATCGTCCTTCGTTACTGAACATTTTTTTTTTTTTTTCAATTCCTTGATAAGGTTTACTTATAATTTTCATTAAAGATGTTAAATGAAGCCACATAGCTCGTACAAGGTATATGTCTTGTATGGGACAAAGAAGCTATTCAACAATCACTAACTGAAATATTAGTAATATGTTCATTGGCGCGTGTGAAGGGCCGGCGGCGGACCTGCACCTATCTGAAACAAGTCTGCGTCTCGCGGTGGCTGCCGCTGCAAGCGACTGTGGCGACACTAGATCCTCGCAGTCAACGGACGATCTCCTGTTGACCTAAGTGCTCAATGTACTCCGAGTATTCTGAAGAGCAGCTGTTACATCAAACGGGATGAGCTGATACCCTTCGGAGTGATGTTCCTCCTTAGCATTGAACATCCCCGGACAAGACTCACAGGACCTTTGTCGCGGCCTTTGTGGCGATAATATTTTCATGAAATCAGTTTGTTTTACTAAACCAAATGAAAGCACCACTTGAACTTGTATGATTCACGAGCGACATATGTCCGTGGGCACTGGTGTACACTGTACGGGACAGTACTCACGCGAGCAGGCGGCGAGCAGAGCAGGGAGGGGGCGGCGGCGCTTCCATCGAACTGTCCGATCACAACAACAAGCGGCCTGTGCTCATGTGTCAGTCTTATACCGGTCACTCACATTCGCACGAATACGCAAACCCGCAAGTGTAGGACGACATTTGCAAATGATTATGCAAAGTTTTCGCTGCATTCGTGGTTTTTTTTATTTTTTATTGCCTAGATGTGTGGACGAGCTCACAGCCCACCTGGTGTTAAGTGGTTACTGGAACCCATAGACATCTACAACGTAAATGCGCCACACACCTTGAGATGTAAGTTCTAAGGTCTCAGTATAGTTACAACGGCTGCCCCATCCTTCAAACCGAAACGCATTACTGCTTCACGGCAGAAATAGGCTGGGCGGTGGTACCTACCCGTGCGGACTCACAAGAGGTCCTACCACCAGTAATTACGCAAATTATAATTTTGCGGGTTTGATTTTTATTACACGATGTTATTCCTTCACCGTGGAAGTCAATCGTGAACAATTATGAAGTACGTATTTCATTAGATTGCGGGATTCGAACACCGTTGCATCGCTACGAATGCACCGGACGTCTTATCCCTTAGGCCACGACGACTTCGTAGTCGACTTCGTAGGTTTTCCAAGCTGTGTCGGTTTTTTAACAAACATAAAAGCGCACGAACCGCGATCCTTCGCGTAGTCTCCCACACATTCGTGTGACTACAGTTGCGCCCAGGATTGCGAAGGCAACGGACGTTTCGCTATTTTCATGGATCGTGACGTCTACTGTGTAGCGTATCTTCATCAAAAGAAATCCCATAAAAACAGCATGGCTGTTAATGATGTCTGGGAAAGAATTCAAAACTCTTTTTCTCTTCAATGTTCTATTGACGAATTAAAAAGGAGGAGAAATTCGTGAGACATTCGTAAACAAGTGTAGGAGGAAGCGCAAACGGGTTCGCAAATTGAGTACCGAACCCATTTGCACAGCCGCTAAGTTTGCGAATGAATGTGGCCGGCATTAGAATCACACGTACGATATGAATGTAAAACTCAATTCATAGTCACTTTTACAAACAAGTTTTGATGAAAGGTTTTTAAAGAGAAGAGAAGAAAACTGTAATTGGAATGAAATCCATAAATTAATATTACATTATACAATCTATATGAAAGAAATCAGCCCCGGGCTTGGTTTCGAGGACGCCTCTCTCGGCGGCGGCGCGGCGGTGACCGTCCCAACCCGCCTCGCGACTAGTGCGACGCGCGTACAGTGGGTTAGATCCCTAGTCAATCCTGAGTGCACTAGCTGCGTCATGGTAAAACCTAAAACTTTTTATTTAGGTCTTCTAATAAAATATGTAAAAAGTACAAATATTGTTGAAAGACAAACATAACGCTCACAGAAATATTACATGTGGTAAATGTATATAATTTTATCTATACATATCAATAAAATTGGAGTGTCTGTTTGAAATATTAACATAACCGCTTTTTACTACATGCATATGAATATATATACGTACCGTATACAGCAAAATAACATTTTTTACAATTTTTGTCTGTCTGCCTGTTTGTTTGTTCCGGCTAATCTCTGGAACGGCTCGACCGATTTTGACGGGACTTTCATTGATAGGTAGCTGATGATATAAGGAGTAACTTAGGCTACTTTTTTAGACTATTTTCGCCCCGCGGTACGACAATAACCGCGGAGAACATCGCAGGACTCAGCTATCAATAATAAAAATGTTTCCGAAGCGAAGCGAGAGCGGGTCGCTACTTAAATATATAAATTTAACAAAAAAAAATGTTAACACAACCACAGCCATATATTAGTTTAAAAGCGTTTATCGAAGGTTGCTGCTAGAAGGTGGTTGCAGTATACCCCTGCTCCCTGCGCACTGTCTTAGCCAGCCCCGGCCCGCACGCGCGGGTTGTGGCCGGCGTCGGCTCTGCGCGTCTACAGCCGAGTCCCCCTATATCTAATGGAGGCATTCATAATATGAAGGCTCATAATTTGCATCAAGTGTTCAAAATTATAACAAAAACAATAAATATAAAATTTGTTGATTCTGAGTACACATTCTCGCGTTTGTAGTCAATTGTATAGATGAAAATATATTTCTCAGTCGTACGTAGAAGGGAGCGTGGTAATATTGACCGGCTCGAGGGAGAATGGGGAATTTCCATGACGGGAAACCCGTGAAGAGTAGCCATGTGTCGCGCGCGTATTCACACACACTTGTACTCAGCGAGAGGGAGGTCAGAGGGTGGAGGGAGTTGACAGACAATCATAATATCTGGTTTGTAAAGTTACCAGTAAAATCCATCTTTAATTCACATTTTAATAAATAAAGAGTAATTTGAAGGAAAAAATTCCATACAAATCTATATATATAAAAATGAATTACTGTTCGTTAGTCTCGCTAAAACTCGAGAACGGTTGGACCGATTTGTCTAATTTTGGTCTTGAATTATTTGTGGAAGTCTAAAGAAGGTTTAAAAGGTAGATAAATGAATTAAAATGCTCGGAATTAAATAAAAATAATTATTTTATTTTTCCTTTGATGTGTCCCGCGTCGGACAAATTCCTTTTGTTTGTTTTGTTTATTTTATACAAAAGCTTAGGTCTTTTATTTATCGATTGAGGCACTAGTCTGACGGGTCAGCTAGTCATTTATAATTTTATCTTAAAAGGATTGTGCTATTAATATTCCCGTAATAAACAGTCCTGAGTTTCTGTCCAAATATCATCACACGTAGTCGTGGTTGAGACTCTTGAGGGAGAGAGTGTGACAACGCGCACGTCGCCGCGTCGCACCGCGCCGTGCCGCGTCGTGCCGCGCCGTGCCGCGTCGTGCACAACATGTCTGAGCATGTATTGAGAGCGCTATTAGCGGCCGGTCGTTATTCGTGATGGGCTTTTAGTGAAGTAGAGGGCGGCGGCCGTGACGTCACGCGCCCTGTGAAGGTTGCGCGAGCGAGGCCGCGACAAGACTCGTCCTATCGACTACATTACATCAGCAGACCTAAAATAGATCACGCTCCAGTTCCTCCCTCTACGAGTCAGTCGGTAGCCCCTCGTCCTCCGTCAATACTAGCTCGTCACAATTGTACTCCCTAACAACATCTACACATATGTACCCGATTTCATTTTGTCATTAAATGAAATTTGAAAAACTTAAATTTGTGATGACAATTACCGCGATATGAATCGCCTTAACTAAGCGAAGTGCCCGGTGCCTTGTCTGTGCTTGTGTGCGGGTGCGTGTGTGCGTGTTTGTATGTGAACATTTCAGAGTTTAGAAGAAGTTCAAACGAAACAATAAACCCCGCGCGGGCCGGCCGAGTTCTTTGATCGCAATGACAACGTTTATTTTGGCAAATTTATTTTTGGTCGACGTTTCACGGCCGCTCGCCGCAATCGAATGAACAAGATGGCGGACTGCATCATTAAGCATTTCATTGTAATCGCCATCTGTTATCGTTTATTCCATATAAGGAACAAGAGTTTGGTCAGTCAGTCTGGTCGTCAGCTGCGGGAGCTGGAGCGAGGGGCGCGGGAGATCCAGTCGGAGCTTACCGTGTCCACAATAAAACATAAATTAGTTTGACTCGGCTCGACTTGACGTCAGTTCGTGGACAAAACACATAAACTGAGCCTGCATCGTCGTAGAGGTGGCGCCAAGAGAACTTGCCTAGTTATCGTGTCTACCCATTATTACCTTAATAATTAAGTGACTGTTTCAGTGATGTCAAAGCTTATACTGAGTCCAGTTCCTTTCTTATGTTACTACCTAATTGTCCCAATTAGTGTTGTTTTGCCTAACATTGCAGAAGAAGTTGAGACGTGGTAGCCGGAACCCACCTGTGGGAGGTGTACCACCAGGCCTAGGCACTCAGGTACTCGAAGGTCGGAACGTTTCAGTAAATACCATAATGCAATGTGCAGACACTAAATATTTGTGCATGGTCCTGGACTCTGTCTGTGAATTTATCTAAACTATCCATAATGTTTAATTAAACTATTGTTGATGCACAATCATTCAGTAATTGTCCAACCAGTGTCTACCAGAGTCTATCAGTAACCAGGAGTCTACCAGCAATAAGGATCGAATAGAATGGCGGCTCGCCTCTCCGCTTTAAGTTTTTCTTTGCATTATGTCTATAGTTATTTGTTAGGATACCGGAAGTGCTGCGTGCGCTTGGACTTGTTTAAGGCGAGGCACTCAAACAGGATACAGAAATAACCTCTAACAAAGGAAGAAATACAGGATACAGAGGATAGACAATGCGTCTGCTCCCGACATCCTATCATCTGTTTTCAGTCTACCAGTGTCAAATAGCTTTGATATGGACACAACAGAAGGAGCGACTTGAGCACTGTTAAAGCAGAGTCTCGCCCGGAGCATACTACTGTTGAATGTGTTTAGGGAACAAACAGCACAGCACAGCACAGCACAGCACAGCACAGGGGGACGTGCCGGCTACGGTGAAATCGGCGGGTACTATTCTATTCTTTATTTTATTTTTTATTTATTTAAATAAGTACTGCCACATCACAAACATCTAACATTGAAAATAAATTTAAACTATTTAATTTATGGCCTGATGCATGTGACAACAATGGCGTACATAGCATTGGCAATTCATCGGCTCGGCTATTCTGTTTTATATGCGGTACGCAGCGGCTTGGCTCTGCCCCTGGCATTGCTGAAGTCCATGGGCGACGGTAACCACTCACCATCAGGTGGGCCGTATGCTCGTCTGCCTACAAGGGCAATAAAAAAAAAATTCTTTACATTTCAGATGACTGACGAGCCCCGGGCCCTATGTCCACCTGATGGTAAGTAATTACAGTAGCTCATAGGCATCATCATTGACAGGGGCACAGTCAAGCCGCTGCCTCCTGCAAAGTTGTTTATTGTCATTGAGCATTTGATTTAGTCGTTGTCCTCGGCGGATGAGTCGTGCGCCGTCCGCTACCGGCAGCAGACGCATGCCAGACAGGAAGATATTTAGAGAAGTTCACGTGTACTCGCAGTAGGACGCAGTGTGAAGGCGAGGCGGCCGGCTCGGCTCGGTGCAAACAGCCGCGCCTCGAGGTCACGCACCCGCTCCCCTTTTACCAGTAGATTTACTGCCACACGACCCCGTCGAGCCTTCTCTCGCGCGGCACAGAATACGGCTACCCGAGGTATACAATCTACTCCAGACGAAGACTGGCCTAATACGTACTTGTCTCCTCGGGAGGGACACTACCCGCGCCACGAGCAATCAATAAAAGCGATGATGACAAGCCTCCGGACTCTGTTAATGTCCACTGAAACAACTCGCATCATGAGCAACAATACTACAATACTACTAGACACGAATAAGACAAGTAAAATTAATTCACAATGTATCTACAATTGGTTTGAACTTGAGCCTTTATTACTCTGTAGAAGCCGTTCAATGGTTATATTGATTCACAGAAGTAGTGCCGCAGCATACTAACGGCTAGCTCATCTGAGTATAGTATAACTAGTCGTCCGGCGACTCGTATCTACCGGCGTGATTGTGTCGGTGTCCGAGCCCCGCAGGCGGGTAACAACCTTTCTGCTGAAGTCATTCGATTGACTTCCACAGTTCCACGGTGAAGGAATAACATCATGTAATAAACATGAAACCCGCAACAATTTTAATTTGCGAAATTACAGTGTGTCTTGTGGGGGCGCGGGCGGGTAGGTAGCCAGGTAGGTAGCCAGGTAGGTAGCCTGCCTATTTCTGGTGTTAAGCAGTTACACTTTACGGTTTGCAGAGTGGAGTATCGGTTATAATGTAAAAACTGAGACTTAGACGGTTGGCGGTATTTGCTTTGTTATGTACAGATATGAGCTTCGGTGACCACTTAACACAGGGTGGGCCGCAAGCTCGTCGACCCATCTAAGCAATAAAAAAAACGTGAGAGTCGCGGCTACGTTATGTGTAAATTAACGTAGACATTACCCTACACATTATCTTATCGTTGAAATGTCCACTTTTCTTATTCTCGAATGATTAATGGCTCTTTTTAAGTGGCTGGCATTGTGTTGAGGTTATGGTACTGATGAAAAAGTAAAGTGAACATCAGGAAGGTCGTGAGCTAGCATTGAAATGAACGTAAAGGTGTAATGATTAGTTAAACTGACCGGCGTGATGCAGCGCGGTCTCGAAGGGCGCCCTCTGCACTCGATCTTTGCTCTCTGCGAACAAAAATAGAAATTAGTCGAAACTGTGCCAAGTGTGCGACACAGCGACACAGCGACGCGGCCACGGCGCAGCCTCGACGCACTCCGCGGGCCTGCGCGACCAGCCCCCACCGGCTGCAGCGGCGTGAGGCGGGTGAGCAAGTCCTCACGTCTCGCGAGTAGTCATCGCAATCCGGGATTTTTAGACACGCAGACGACGTCTTCAAACAAACACCGGCAAACTTCAATTTGAAAAATCAATTTATTCAATGCCCAAATTCTAGCAGGTAGGATTCGCAGACGGCAACCACAGTTGTAAGTTAAGATGTAATTGTACTTGCCCGGCCAATACGCGAACACACCAGGCCGCGTGCGTCTTACCCATTAGGCCACGGTTGAGTGTATAATTACTATCGATACAAAGAACTCTAACTAAACAGAATCGACCTCTCTTATCTAACAAACAATCAATGGACACGTAGATATGTGTTCTATAAATACGTGCAGTCACATTTCACAGCGGAGCATGTCGTATTTATTGTTATTGTCAATGTCAGGCGATCGTCTAGAGCCTCGTCTTAAGAGATTCGATGCTTTCAAATGTATTGTGTAATGTTTGAGATCATTTCCGTAGTGGTCACATCATTATTTTACACACGATTATTTAATTGATGGCATTTCCTTAGATATTTTTGAATGTAATATCTCCTCAGTACAAGAGAGTGCAGTTGTGTCGACGTGTGCCGGATCCGGCGCGTCGGCCGGGCCCTCGCCCCGCGCACCCCGGCCTCCGGTTAGATGCATCCATATTATTAATATTATGAATGTTTTTGTTTTTTGTTTTTGTGCTTTTGAAGTAAAACTTATTTAGGCGCATTGAATAAAATTTAACTCGCGACAGTTTCGTTGCTGCTAAAGAGAAAAGCGCGAGAGTGAGAAGATGACACAGCGTCTCGCGAACCAGTCGACCGTGGAGAGAGGGAAAGAACAAAGTTAGCTATGTCGTTTCGCTAATACACAGCCTTTCCTATTATAAGAGCAATTTGATTTGAAGCTGAAAAATGAAGAAAACCACCGAACTGAACACGCAAAAGAAGTTTCACGTCTGTCCCGTGCACCAAGTTGCGCGCGCAGCATTTATTTTGTCCTGTCACGTTTTCACGTCGCAAACCATGCAATGAATTGCCATCGTTTTAAAGGTCTAGAGAATGACATATGTTACACCGTTTATAGTAAAAAAAATCTCATTCCCACGGGTACTATGTTTTATTATCTTTAGAAAAATTACGTGATTTCAATTTAAAGAAAGTATTAACAATACTGCGGCTGCTTTAAAAAAATATCTTATTCATGAGAGAAACCATGTATTACAAAAACACTTGATTTTCTCCATCTTTCACGTCGAAAAGTGACAATATATCATTAATTGTATAGTATTAGGTCCTTACATATGAAATTAGCGTTTTGTCGCACTGACCACTTTGATCTTTTTTTTTGTTGCCCTTATAGACAGACAAGCATACGGCCCACCTGATGGCGAGTGGGTACCGTCGCCCATGGACTTCAGCAATGCCAGGAGCAGAGCCAAGCCGTTGCCTACCGTAGAAATATCTCCTGAAATGTCTCCGTATCTGAAATATCTCCTCTTTGGTCAAGAATTCCAAATTGAAATTTATAAATTAATTTAGCTGCATGAAGTTTTCAACGTTTTCGTTTTGGAAATTTCGACCTTCAGAACCAGCCCCATAGCCCCATAGACGGCCGGAGACCAACGTGGACAATCAACAATTATAGGCTATTGTGGAAGCGGATCCATTACAAAGCATATAGCTGCAGGCTTCGGGGTAAATGATAAAACTGTATTAATCCATGTGAAGCAAATCGGGAAAGTAAAAAAACTTGAACGATGAATGAGTTGAGTGATTCGAATTTGCAAACGCGCGTCGACTGCTGTGTTACTTTGCTCTACCGACACAACAATGAAGGGATTCTGAATCGAATCATGAACCCTGAGGACCCAGCCATATCCTGCCCTAAACGACAATTGACTCAGATAAAAGTTACTTGTGAGTGTTTGGTGGACTAGCGCCGGTGTCGGCACGGTACAGCTTTCTAAAATCTGGCCAAACGATTACAGCAGATATCTATTGTCAGTAACTGCAAACCATGAAGGAAGAACTAGCTACTAAACAACCGAGATTGGTGAATCGCTCTCGGCCCCTGCTGCTTCACGACAACGCAAGACCACACACTCCAAGAGGCTTGTGGAGAGTATTAAGCGGTAGGTAGCGGCTTGGCTCTGCCCCTGGCATTGCTGAAGTCCATGGGCGACGGTAACCACTCACCACCAAGTGGGCCGTATGCTCGTCTGCTTACAAGGGCAATAAAATATATATATATATATACTGCACTACAAACAACCACTAACTTAGATGAGCTACAATTGCAATGTCTGCGACATCTATCGCACTCCCCGGAAAACAAATTACCATTTTTTCAGGGATTTGGACAACTTCTTACAAATAAAAAAATTCAACTCGGATGCGACAGTCCAAACCGCTTTCAAAGCGTTTATTGAGTCTCGCCGCCATGATTTTTTTGGTAAAAGGATCAATGAACTACCTATGAGATGGAAAAAGTGCATAGATAACAACGGTACATACTTTGACTAATTAAATAAATTTCACAAAAACGAAAAAAATGACTTTATATTCCTCTCGTACAAGACGCCAATTTCATATGTAAGGACCTAATAATTATATCAGTAGTGATTTTTAACTCATTGACACTTCTCTGACAACGCCGGCGGAGCCGCAGGTAGCACCTAGTATATTAGAATATCGTATACACACACACATTATGTGCTGAGCAACGTCACGAACAGTTGTACTTGTATAACCCGCCCCGCCCCGCCCCGCCCCGCGTCGCGTCGAGTAGTCGAGTAGTCGCAACCTAAACAATTGTTCGCGTGAACAAATTGATCCGTCTCCGGAGAGTTGGCTGATGTGTCTCCACATTCGATATGTCGCACGCTAATTACTGACGATCTGGAACATTCAGCGCCGCCACTCGCACTCGGCTGTACTATTTAATTAATCCGTCGTTCGTAATCAACACCAATAAAATGGATGCAGTGCGATCGTAACAGAGCCGGTCAGGTCGCGTCCGGCGCGGACCGCCATAATCTGATCGCATGGGATTCTGTAATGGTATGTGATTGATTCGCATCGACTGTAATGACGCTCGTCAGAAGATCAATGCTGGCTAAGTTTATCGTTCACACCGAGCATAGTCATGTGTAGCCAGTGGTGGAACGAGCGTACGTGAGTTACTTTCCGCTTGTAACGCACTATAACTAGTTCCTGGTGGCAAGCAGCAGACGAGCGAGCCAGCTCCGGACCCCGAGTGTTGAACGTTCACTGGACCCTGCGACTGGACACAGCGACGCCGCCCCGGCTGCCCGCCTTGGAGTACTTGGAGAGTATAGATATTTGAAATATGCCCAGTGTATTTGATGTCACATTGCGGGTGCGCAGACACAGGCGGCAGGCGGCGGCGTGGCGCGGCTCCGCGAGTGGGTTCCTGCCCCGCCTGAAGGCTGACAGCGGCGCGGCGGCGGCGGCGGGTGTCGGGTGTCGGTAGCGGTTTATCTATGTAATAACACGTCCACTACACGGAACAGATAACGTTCCCGATATTGCGCGACCGACGTCACGCGCCGCGCTCAGCGCTTAGCGCCTTATTACTATATAATTGCGCAGATACAGGGCCGAGGCCGCACGCCGCACACTGTACGCCGCACACTGCTTGCCGCACATTGCACGCCGCACACTACACGCCGCACACTGTACGTGACACTCTTACAGATCACCATGGAATATAGTAATCTTTTATTTAGAGGAATTCTAATCAAAATGTATTAAGAACTTAAATATTATTTATTGTAATTTAAAGAATCCGTCCGTTGGCGTGGTCAGCGCGCGCCGCGGCCGAGCCGACGCCGCGACGTTCTAGTCCCGCAGCCGGTAACAACTGTTTAAGTAAACACTGATCTAGCACGTGTTTTTTTTTTTGCTTAAACGTTGGTTGGACTAGCTCACAGCCCACCTGGTGTTAAGTGGTTACTGGAGCCCATAGATATCTACAACGTAAATGCGCCACCCACCTTAAGATATAAGTTATAAGGTCTCAGTATAGTTACAACGGCTGCCCCACCCTTCAAGCCGAAACGCATAACTGCTTCAAGGCAGAAATAGGCGCGGTGGTGGTACCTACCCGCGCGGACTCACATGAGGTCCTACCACTAGTAAAAGTGTCGTGTTCACAAACCATCTTCGATGAGGGAATAACTTCGTGCGACAAAATGAGGCTCGCAAAAATATAAAAATTGCTAATTCTGGGCAGCAGAGTGCTTGTAAGCTGCACGGGTGGGTAGCACCAACCCTGTCGACATTTGCTGTGAAGCAGTCGTTCGCTCCGCTCGGAAGGATCAGATGTTGTTCGAGTGAAGTCACGGCCTGATGTTTCAATCAGCTCCAGGAGTACCCAACTCCAGCTCCTCCGCTCATCCACTACAATCCATGAACACGTCCTTCTGAGCGACCGATTGTACTGCAGAGATGCGCAACGACTCCTATTAATGATCCTCATTAACCGCAGCGCTGTTCAGTTCTGCACAGCGCCCCCCACCCTGAGCGACTCTGCCTCTGCGACATACAATATGTCTGTTTGACGCTAGTATACATTAAAATTTCGTAAAAGTCCGATAAGAGTCCGGTGAGCGACGCGCGCCGTCCCGCGCCGTCCCGCGCCCTATCAGCGCACGCGCCTCTCCACGCGGCGGACTGCGCTCGCGAGGTCTGCCGCGAGCTGCTGGCGTGCACGGCTATTGTAAACAAACACGTGCCCTGTCTAATCTATGTACATATATAATTTATGTTACAGAATTAACATTTTGTTTTATGTATGTAAAATAAATAAAGACCTCTCGTGAAATTGAATAAATATATATATAGTATGTGTGGTGTGTGTATGTGTGTGTGTGTGTCTGTGATATAATTGATGTCGCTTCTTTGGCTGTGAGCTTGATCTAGGAGCGTCACAAGGACTCAAGAAGACCAGTACATGTATTTGACTGCGCGCCAGTATACTCAGGGAGTCGTTCGGTTTGTATGTAGTTAATTTCAGAAGGGGAAAAGCTAGTGACGCCAGATATTAAACAGAAACCAGCTTCAAGTTCAAGTTCAGCCTTATGTGAGATATCGCGCAGCGCGGACGTTATCGCAACTACGAGTATAATATATTATGTACTGACTACATGCTCGTAGTACAAGTTCGGTTGTGTCCTCCCTGCTCCACTTCACACACAACTCAACTCAACAGAGACTATGTTAGTGACGTGTTGTCACTAGGGACACGTGTGAGTGTGTAGGCCGTAGCCGCTCGTAACCCGTAGCCCGTAGCTCTCCGTAGGACCCCTCTACGACGCAGCGGGAAGGTCTTCATTTTTAGGAATACCAGGTTATTTGATATTAATTTAAATAGTAAATAAAAGTAATACGTAAGATGACCCCTGATCGCCTCAAATCAGAATATTTATTTACACCACGATAAACCGATCTTGACTGACATTGACAGCATCTAATGTCCGAAGCGTCCAGTGCCGGAGCCGCAGTATCCGAGTCGTGAGCGTGCCGAGGGTGCGCCGTGTACCCGACGTCGCCAAGATGCATGTGGACAACACCAACAGATGATCCTCGTCGAGCATCCCTCACAAGCAACACATCTCACAGAACATAAATACTGGAACAGTACGCATCGCTACTTCTAAAAACCTCTTGAAAATGATGTTCTAGTAGTGGTAGTTGTGGCAGTAGTAGTATTAGTTTAATGTTATTGTTTAATTTCATTTAGTGAACTAGAGTAATTTCATCGACAAGAATAAAACAAATTACAATCTGCACTCGTACATAATATTATTGTAATGTCGGATGTCATTAAACAAACGACAAGACGTCGAGTGCCGCGACTGTTGCCGCCGTCACCCGGCTCCCAATCAATAGCGGAACGTTCTAGAATAGTCTGTTAAGTCTAGAACGGTCTTTACGTATGCTGCTAGAACACATTCCAATTATTGCAGCAACACTACAAAAACATACCGAGATGTCGTCCAAATATGAGAAACTACCCTCCGCGGGCCTTATTACGTTTATTGCGAACCTAGCACTGATTCGAGACTCGGGTCTCTCGTACTGTACAGGGTTTACAGAGTGTCGACGACCAAGGATACAACTTCTGTCCGAATATACGGTCATTATTGCGATTTACTAGAAGTCAACAGTGAATCCACCAATCCACCTGCCTAAATAAAGCAACAGAAATAACGACGAGGGGTTATGAACAAATAGTTATCATTATCAAAATATGCAAGCAGGGGATTCAAAGAACTTTCTGTTGCAATTACACCTACGTACGAATCTCATAAGAGTGAGTGAATGAGTTTGTTGTTTTAATTAATTTAAAGGAATAGCAGGTTATAATTAGAATTCTCATGGGTACACGGTGCGCGGGGCGAGGGTCGGGGGGCGAGGTGGTCTCGCGGTTGCAATAGAATATTGTTGTGCTACAATAATAACATCATGTAAATCTAAACATGACGAGGTCTGGCTCCGCTCGTCCGGTCGCAGCCAGGGGCGGCCGTCCACACGTCCCTCGACAGTACACAGGCCACTACAGGCCAGTACACAAGCAATCTGTTGCAGGCCTACGTTAACCTAGACGTGTGAATGTGAATGTAATATAAGTCATATTTACCTCCGTGCTCCTCCATGAGTGCGACACTGATTATCACAAGACACCAAACCTAATTAACAAATTGTAACTTACAACTAATATCACACAAAGATAGTATTTCTCGTAACGGCCGCGATACACTCTGTTTGTCTGTCCGCTTTATCCCATTTGTATTAATTGACAGAATGTAAGATATTAAAACTTTAATTTGACTCGCGAACGATATTTTAACGGCATTTATCGAGGAGTGAATGTCGCGTCTCGACTGAACGTGCGTGCGGTCGCGCGGCGCCGGACACTCTGCGACTGCTGACTACTGACTGACTCGGTGAGTGTGCGTGTGTGTGTGTGTGTGCGCGATGCCGCGCGCGATGCGTCGCAGCGAGCAGTCCGAGGGCCGGTGACGAGTGGTGACGACCACCAGCGACTGCCAAGTGCCAACACTCATGTCCATAGAACCACCGCGCCGCAACACACACCACATGAGCGAACCGGATCGCGCCCATTGCGTCATTAAAACTGCTTCCACTGATAAATTCATTCAAGAACCGAGAAGGGTTTTTATACTAAAAGAAGTACTCATCTACAGTTTCGAAGAAATTACCCCCCGTCTTGAGGTGTCAACTTACTCGTTATAGAAATTATGTATGAAAATTATAAAAAAAAGGTATCAGTGTGAAAATTCTGGTATGAACTGTGAGACTGTGAGCTGAGACAGCACAGTTGAGCACAATTGAGCACAGTTGAGCACAGTGGACCGTTACAGCGTCACCCCGTCACACGTATGTCACGCCGATGACATTCTGTACAAGTACGCGGTATGTTAGTGTAGGTAGGTACATATAGGTTGTACATATTTGAGGTGAGCGAAATGTAGCTATCAGTAACGGTTCCGTTACTTTAATTAATTCTGAATATTAATGGCTCTTAATTCCTAAACGTATGTTCTTGTGTTGAACGTAACTAGCAGTCGCGGAGGGGTTGACAACACTCAGAGTGATCATGTATTTGCTCAAATGAGACAACGTTCAGAGCCTCGTCCTCGGGAGCTTCCATCCCTGTGCCTCGAGGAGTCAGGCGGCGCCTTCCCGCTACATTATAGCTCAGTGAGTTATGTTTGAGGGTACGCGTTGTCAGTCCGCCCGGACCGCCGGGCAGTACACTGCGAAGAGTGCGCCGGCTATTCAATACTCTTGAAATATTGAGGTCACGATTCAAGGTCACGTGGTCATGACCATGGACACTTAGCGCCTATCTAGTGCAGAAAATAGATAAAAAACAGATTAGGTATTGACAATCAATATCAAGTTTGAAGTGGGAGTTTAAGATATGTCCTTTCAACCCGTACAGTCATAAACATATTTGTAATTTCATGAATGAAGTAGGTAAAATGTTTATTAAATAATAAAGGGTTCTGTGACGGCACTAGACCTCAGGCGCTAGTCACCAGAGCACGGCGCCTGGATCAGTTGTCGCCGTGGTGGCGCCGCCAGCACCACACTTCTTCAAAATGTTGTGCTTACGACGGACGAGCGACCGACCTACAAGCCGCCGCGTTCGCCTCATCGCGCTCAGTGCGCTCTCGTCCGGCTACGGGCAACTACAGGCCTGCGCTAATAATGCTGAACGTTCTGAAGGTCACACTCCGGCTTCGTCTGATCTTCGACTACTTACAAATTTTCCTTCCCATATTAAGAACTTCTAAACGACCGGAACTCAGTTCTGAAACCTCGCGGCAATCTGATAATGAAAACTGAAAACACAAACATATCGTTTGAGAAAACATTCTTAACATAGACATTAGTATAGTGTGTTTCTCTGTTAGCACGAGCGACAGAAGTTATCGAGGCGATGTGCGCTTGCTCTGGATAGCGAGAGATAGGATGTCTGGCACACTCTATTTATTATTACTACTTGTTGCTACACAAAAACACAAAAAATAAGAGCAACAGTCCTGCCGGTCTAAAAAATTTAACGTTTCTTTAAAAGTAAAAAAGTTTCCTAATCAATTAGTTCAATACTTACTCGTACATATTATTATATACACTGGAGCCCGTTTGTATATTGATGATAAAAAAACCCCGTGGCTCATTACAATCATAATTATATCCTGTTTCAACAGACAAACTTATCTTTCTTGACGGGTTTTCGTGTTCACTGCGAAGAATGACCCCTTTGTCATGACACCTGTATTCCAAGGAGTAGCCGCCGGAGGGCTTTGGGATTCTTGAAGTCGATATTACGAGCGGTGTGCTGAATATATATTTTAAGGCCTTTGTAGGCAGACGAGCATACGGCCCACTTGACGGTGAGTGGGTGCTGTCTCTCATGGACGTCACCAATGCCAGCGGCAGAACTAAGTCGCTGTCTACCACTGAATACTCTCCCCGAGCTTCGTTGGAAGCAGGACATGTCATAGCGCTCTGGAAACCTTGAACTGTAACCCAAAGTGACTTCATGTGAAGAAAACCCCCACAATGCGTCGCTGCGTTTATATGAATACCTACATGTATGTGTAGGTGCGTGTCGAGCGGCTCCACGTGGGCAGCGCGCGGGCTGGCTGCGGCGCCACGGCCACGATAAACTTAATAAATACTGAGCAGTACCAGAGTGTGACGTGTCGGACGTGTGCGGGATCGCTGTGGAATTAGTTCTCGTATGTGACGTCATCCTCCGTCTAGACGAGAGGCACCTCCTCAGAGTGACGTGTGTGCTCTCGCCCAGGCAACAGCTGATCTCATTCGACTCCACTATAATCGATAGCGACTGAACGTTACTGATGAATCGTATTGTATCGATCTGTATGGTATTGGTTCTGTGTTTGCAAATTAATCTCAGCAGCAGCAGCAGTAATAGTGAGGTCGAACCACTCTAACGGCTCCAACTTGACTACGAACATCCGTGCAGTATCTATCTGTATTGACATGAAGCCTCGCACAGCAACAGAGCGCAGTGCCGGGTCCGACTGCGCGCTCCTGGTGTACGCGACGAGGTGGAACCCGCAGACCGGTCCCGCCCCGAGGCCACGCGGCGGGCATGCCGGGGCCGCGTGCGGAGTCCACAAACAATCAACTGTTGTCCGGCTTCTTGGACAGCACCCGCTGACGTCATCGCAGGGCTGACACCGATTTGCACTACAGAAAACAGTATTTTTCTGAAACTTTCGTTTACATAATAATATAGCATCAACTGGGCTCGAATATCCTTGGACCAAATGAATTAGTCCCCTGCTGTTCCCGTATTTAATAATAGGACTATTCGCCGGTACATTTTTCCAAATACTACATATTTTATAAACTTCTACGGAATCATTTTCCACCAGAACAGCTTAGTGTAAATAAAACACGCAAGGATGATCATTGACAGGATGCACCCCCGCTTTACGCATCTGCGCTGTGTAGCAATGGCCGCCGCCACCGCGCCGTGGGGCGGCAGCTGGGAACGTGACGTGCAGGTGAACCCTTGAGAGACATTGAGGAGATCGCGGGTCATGTCACGGTAACCATGGGCTCGGGTAGCAAGCTAACTCGTTCAGAGCAAATAAAGCATATATTTACCAGTGGCTCGTCTCGCGTGAAGCCTGGGACAAAATCATTTGTAGATACATACGTCGTGTACGAGCGATATGTACCTACTTGTAATGTGACCTCATTCTTTGGTAAACCTTAATTATTGTCTCTACGCTTGCCTGTTGTATAATTTAGCTTTTGTTTTACGTATGTAATTTGCATACAAATAAAGAATTTCTAACAAATTATAATAGCGAATAATAAATACACAACTCCGGGAGTATCTTGAGGATCGCCAGCTGACCAGTGACCGACAGTACAGCTTCCGTCACGGTCGCTCAGCTGGTGACCTTCTTGTATACCTTACTCATAGGTGGGCTGAAGCCTTCGAGAGCAAGGACGAGACTCTTGCTGTGAGCCTTGATATCGCAAAGACCTTCGGCAGGGTCTGGTATAGGGCACTTCTCTCGAAGCTACCATCTTACTGAATCCCTGAAAGTCTCTGCAAGTGGATCGCTAGCTTTTTGGATGGGCGAAGCATCATGGTCGTTGTAGACGGTGAGTGCTCTGATACCATGCTTTTCATCCTGTATATCAATGGCATGCTGTCTATTGATGGCGTGTATTTCTATGCGGATGACAGCACGGGGGATGCGCGATATATCGGCCCGCAGAGTCTCTCTCGGAGGATGGTGCAAGAGAGACGATCAAAACTTGTGTCTGAAGTGGAGAACTCTCTGGGGTGAGTCTCCGAATGGGGTGAATTAGACTTGGTTATAGATACAGATCTCCATACCGATCTGTTTGGAACGGAGTAGAGTTCATCCATACTACCTGGAGCCACTGCGGTCATCCACAGTGCGTTTCCAGAGGTCTTTTTTGCCACGTACCATCCGGCTATGGAATGAGCTCCCTTCCACGGTGTTTCCCGAGCGCTATGACATGTCCTTCTTCAAACGAGGCTTGTGGAGAGTATTAAACGGTAGGCAGCGGCTTGGCTTGGCCCCTGACATTGTTGAAGTCCATGGGCGACGGTAACCACTCACCTTCAGGTGGGCCGTATGCTAGTCTGCCTACAAGGGCAATAAAAAAAACAAATAAAATAATGTTGTTATCTACAGAGAAGCAACAGATTAAAAACAAACAACTAGTGAACTAATCAACCTGGGACTTAGCACTGCCACTCAAATTTACTAACGTCTACATAATTACAAGCAGAGAGGTCTCATTTTTTTTTATAATTACAAAATGACTCGTAAAGATATAATTAGGGATGTAAGTCCTGACCCTACGACATACCGACGATGTAGTATGTATAACCTGACCGAGGGCAACCTCATGTCGGTCGAAGGTCTCATCAATAAAGACACGCATAAAATGTCTCAAATAATTTCTAAGAAAAAATATATTATTTATTTTGTTTTATAATTTGCTCCGAAACTGTTATCTATGACGTGTCTTGTGACCAGCGGAGAGTAAACATCAGACATCTGAAGGTCGGCGGTGCGCTGCCACTGCAACTGTGTAACCGTGACAGTTTGACGGTCCACACTAGATGTCAGGACTTTCTTTACCTACGAGATTGCCGTTAAGTAGATATACAAAATATACATGTAATTTTTTTTCAGAAATATTTTTTATTTCTATCCATCAAAATATACACATGGCATCGAAGCATCTGCCAGCAGCCAGCGCAGTGATTAGTTGTCAATACCCTTCTTGAAGTCATGTGTACTCTTCAAAGGTATTTTGTACTGCTTCTGAGGTATTGAATTTTTTTCAACAAGAAGTTTTTCAAACTCTGGACATAGTAAAGATTTGAGACTGTGTTGTGTGTTGTTCTTATTTAATTTTGTAATACGATTCTATATTAATGTACAAATTACGCACTGCGCACTTATAACCATTTCACTTATCTATATATATAAAAATGAATTGCTGTTCGTTAGTCTTGCTAGAACTCGAGAACGGCTGGACCGATTTGGCTAATTTTGGTCTGGAATTATTTGTGGAAGTCCAGAGAAGGTTTAAAAGGTAAATAAATATGAAAATGCTCGGAATTAAATGAAAATAACAATTTTGTTTTTCCTTTGATGTGTCCCCCGTCAGGACGGATTCCTTTTGTTTTTTTTTTAAAGTTTATTTTATACAAAAGTTTAGGTATTTTATTGATCGGTTGAGGCAGTACGAAGTCTGCCGGGTCAGCTAGTTAGTAATAAAAACTGTTAGCCCTGTAACAATCAATCTATACATATAAATAAAATTGGAGTGTCTGTTTGTAATATTGAAATAACCGCTTTTTACTACATGCATATGAATATATATACGGTGTACACCAAAATAACACTTTTTACAATTTTGTCTGTCTGTCTGTCTGTCTGTCTGTCTGTCTGTCTGTCTGTCTGTCTGTTTGTTCCGGCTAATCTCTGGAACGGCTCGACCGATTTTGACGGGACTTCCACTGACAGGTAGCTAATGATATAAGGAGTAGCTTAGGCTACTTTTTGTAGACTAGCTTCGCCCCACGGCGTCACCCGCGGTACGAACATAACCGCGGGTAACATCGCGGGACTCGACTATCAATAATAAAATTTAATGTTCCCGAAGCGAGGGAAGGCGTGTCGTTAGTATTAATATATAATATTAATATGTAATCATTTCACTTGTACATACAGACAGACTTCTGTTAGGTGCACTTTGACATCAGCTTAGAAAGTTCGAGATATACGAGTACGGTATAGGTACTCGGTATAAATATATATGGATATACATATATACAAACGAACACCAAAAAAACATAATCGTAGTATGGGGAGCCGATGTCCCCGCGGCGTCACGCGTCACGCGTCACGCGTCACGCGTCACGGCGTGACTCCGGTGCTCGTTATCAGCGCCGTCCCCGCCGAGCAGTCGGTCGCGTCCGGGGCGTCCACTGCTGGAGCATTACTCGTTGACCAAGTTTTAGATGAAGAAATCGTTTGGCCGACATCGAACGCTACAACGCCGGCCTCGTGCGCTCTGCTCTTTGAAAATCACACTATTATTTTCTTTTTGGTATTTCGAAGTAGTGGGACGATTAAAATAAATATACATTGAGGCACGTGACGTCATCCAATAGTACCAGTGGACCTGTAGCTTGGGAATATTGACGGAGATTTAGTGTCGGACTCATTCTTAGACACATATAAATCTGAACGTCACTGGGAAGTAATATTTAAAATTAGAATGATTGGAATTTATGTGCGAAACACATTACAATAAGCATTATCATTTTTCATGACATTTACCTCACATGGAACTCTCTGCGCACCCTTGATGGACTGGCAGAGAATGCCTTGAGTATTAAGTCCGCTTACGTATCTATAATGATTAATGCTTAAATATTAGTAAATTATAAGAACAAAAATTACTATTTTGATTTATTTATTAATACGCTTTTATTATTATTATAGCCCCATACGTATGTTAGTATGTATCGGAAACTTTGAACTTGATTTTGACCACCTTCAAAATGTTGTACTAGATCGAAATTTGGCATAAACATAAAGGACCGATGACAATTAAATATTTTAAACAGTAAGTCCCGTTAGGTATCCCACGAGGATAATCAATATTAGCAATGTTTTGTTGCGACTAGCTCCCAATTTTAAAAGCTCTTCCACCAAATCAACAAATGTTATCGAGTAACAGTTTCGGCCTCACACAATATGTGAGCCATTTACGAACTAGTTCAGGTACATCCTAATGATTAGGAAATATACAGAACTTATTAGTTTTATAATATAATTAATAATTTTATAATAAAGTATAGTTGATTCATCTTATACCTTTAAACGAACAATTCTTGTATATTAATATATACTTATATAATCTGAACCTCGGAAACGACACCAACGATTTTCATAAAATTTAGTATACAGGGGATTTCGGGGGCGATAAATCGGTCTAGCTACGATTTATTTTCAGAAAATTTTGTTTTATTCGTGTTTTCAATAATCAACTCTTCCCGACATCTATTGGCGAATAATAATACTATTTTTCTTAATTGGGGGTAACTAACCGCTTTAAAGACACAATAAGATGGCGTTATCATCTAGTATTTCTTTATATATAATAAATTCATTTATTACATTTCAGGTACACAGTGATAACAACACAGAGCTCCGCTCCGTTCGACTGCTCGGACCGGAACGTTTTGTGCGTTTTTTTTTTTTTTTTTTTTTTTCCTACCTAAGCTGATAGCCTTGAGATGCTATGTCAGCGTAACCCTAACTTTAGTAGGTGAGCTCACGGGGCTCAACCTGACGATGTTGCTAACACGAACCCTAGCAAGAGCCGTGCTTCGCAGAATCTACCACCGGATCGGAAACGCGACCCACTGAGAAGATCCGGCGAGAAACTCAATGGGCTGTGTCTGAGAGTTAATTTACTCGTCGAGCCCTTCGTCGCAAGCGACGGGTTCGACGAGAACGGTGACCGGTGCTTGAAGTACCTAAAAGCACCGTTAGTGGATCGGGAGGATCCGAGATGACGTGTTTTGGGCGACGTCGACTGCTTTCCATTCTGTCCGCAGGATCGGGAATGGTTTTGTGCGACAATGGTCACTCGTATTTATAGTAGAAAGGGGGGGTAGCTTTTTCTTGAATACCGTCTTAAACAGCTGTTTAACTATTTTTATGTTACTAAATAGTAACGTTGCGCCGACATATAGGTACATATGTATTATACTTAGTCTGGCCATAAATACTGTTACAATTAAAAATAAACAAAATATTACGTTTGAATTTGGAATCTGTCATTTTTATATTGAGTTTTCTCATTTTGGCGCCAATACATTGTACAATATTTTACGGTATTAAAATGGAATGGGGTGATAAAGAGAACCGAATCGCTGTGATTGCATTACACAAAGTAGGTATGGAGCCAAATGCAATTTTTAAAACTCTCCATACGCTTGGTATTAGTAAAATGTTTGTGTACCGGGCTATTAATAGGTGCAATGAGACCTCCTCTGTTTGTGACAGAAAAAGATATGGCCGTTCACGTAGTGTTCGAACGAAAAAGGTGGTCAAAGCAGTAAGGGAAAGAATTCGAAGAAATCCTGTCCGAAAGCAAAACATTTTATCTCGGGAGATGAAGATAGCACCTAGAACCATGTCGCGTATTTTAAAAGATAACTTAGGACTTGCAGCCTATAAGAGACGTACTGGTCATTTCTTAACTGATAATTTAAAAGAGAATAGGGTCGTAAAATCGAAACAACTACTGAAGCGGTACGCAAAGGGAGGTCATAGAAAAATTTTGTTTACGGATGAGAAATTTTTTACAATTGAGCAACATTTTAAGAAACAGAATGATCGTATTTACGCTCAAAGCTCTAAGGAAGTTTCCCAATTAGTCGACAGAGTGCGACGTGAGCAGCTATGAAGGAGTGACTGGGCCTTACTTTTGTGAAAAAGGTATCAAAACATCGGCACAAGTGTATCAAGATACCATTCTTGAGAAGGTAGTTAAGCCCCTTAACAACACCATGTTCAATAATCAAGAATGGTCCTTCCAGCAAGACTCGGCGCCAGGTCATAAAGCTCGGTCTACGCAGTCTTGGTTGGACGAACGTTTCGGACTTCATCAGAGCTGAAGACTGGCCGTCGTCTAGTCCCGATCTTAATCTGCTGGATTATGATTTATGGTCAGTTTTAGAGAGTACGGCTTGCTCTAGACGCCATGATAATTTGGAGTCCCTAAAACAATCCGTACGATTGGCAGTGAAAATTTTTCCCATGGAAAGGGTGCGTGCTTCTATTAATAACTGGCCTCAACGTTTAAAGGACTGTATTGCAGCCAATGGAGATCACTTAGAATAAGCTTTTTATACTTTAAATTGTTTTATATTTATATATTAAACTAACACACTGTAAAAGTAATAAATGTTATTTGCAATAGAATTGTTTTTATTTTTTATTGTAACAGTATTTATGGCCAGACTAAGTATTTAAACGTAATATGTAAGTATACCAGTGTCTTACCCTTAATATATGGAATCCTAGTTTGAGACCATATAAACGATTTGTTTCCGGCTATTCATTTAAACTCTAACCGGCGGGGCGGGGTCGCACGGAGGGGGCGCGGCGCTCACGGCAACACGCGCTATTGTCGATAATGTCGCTGTGTCTGTCATATCTCTTGTTTATCGTATTTGTTATTTAAAGACATCCTTAGGCACTGTAGAAACGTGCATGACCGAAATAGATGCAAGACATTTCAGAGAACAACAATAGACTAACTAGTAAACAAGCAAGTGCTCGATCTGTCAATGTTTACTGCCGCTGTGTCAACTGACACGTCGTTCAGAACTACGAAGCCGCGCGGGTCGGCTCCTCCGCTCTGTATCAAACTTGACATTGTTTGGGCCAATCGACAGCCTCTCCGGGTGTGAATGTAATGCGACCCCGTCCAAGTTCGGGCCTTACAGTGAGCGGTAGTGGTGAGTCCGCGCGGCCCGAGACACCCTGGCCAGCTCACGTGGTCATATATCATTCCGTCACGCGTCATTCTACAAGCTTCCGTCGTCTTTATAGATGCTTCCGCTGGGAAGGTGTTGGTACTTGTGGATCTGAGCATTGCAACGCGTTGCCTCATCCAGACAACTCGAACTGGACGTCATTTCATGGCTACTCCTGTTCACAACTACTTAAAAAGCCTAGATCCGGTCGCCACACACACCGGACGATACAAGTGTCTCAACCCAAGTCCAATATTATAATAAGCTGAGATCTAGGAGGTCGGAGCTCTCTATTAATGTCTTATTAATGAGCCGGTACGCATTTCGTCCCTCGGATTGTTGCGAGATTCTAAATGAGCTGCACCATTTCTGCTGTAGTATACCCGGCGCTACGAAAACGAACCTCGCAGTCGACAACAATAGAAATATGTGGTAAGTTGCTTGTCATGATGATGTCAATTTCACTCAAGATTTTTTGGATTCGCTACTCGTTCACAACGAACTCCCTCCTCTTTATACTAATATCTAACTCATATACTATTTAATATCTAACGAACATACAAACAGGCATACATACAAACACACAGACAGACACACAGCTGATAAACTGACATCTCGACTGAACGTATTTGATTTCATTGCATTTTCAGGTAACAGGTGTTGTTTGCGAAGCGATATAAACGCGCGGAGGAGTACGGCTCCCGTGTTTGTACAAGACATAGAACAGAATCCTTCTGCAAACTACGGAGATATCAAGATTATATCATTAACGTATAAAAGTGTGTGCGGGACGACAGTACGAGGAGTGTCCGCCCGAGGACGGTCGCGTCGGAGCTGCCAGCCGCATCACCGTCTCGGAGCGCCCAGCCCGGCCGGTAGCCGTACTTGCGCGATGGCGGTGGGGCAGGACGCGGGCGCCGCTCGTCCCGCCGAGGAGATCCCCCACGACCACCTGTACAAGGTGACCGGCTTGTCCTCCACTAATCTACAGAAACTCGCACAAGGTACGTACGGCACTCGACTCATCACACAATCTCGCGGCCACCAGGTAGACCGGTGGTGCGTACTGTGAGTGTGCCACTGCGGCGAGGGAGACAGTCGGGCTACCACGCGACGCGCCTCTCTGCACACCGATTTAAATTTTGTAGCAGCCATTGCAGATCTTTCGTTCAGTCACAACGTCTTTTTAAGTAAAGCGTTTTTCTCCCACCTTGCGAAAAAAAATACATTTTGATATGTCGGTAACACAGACCTCGCCGACTCGACTCGACATCGCCGGGTTATCCTGAAACTAAAAGAAACACAAAATATACGTTTAATACACTACTGCAATAAAGGAAGGAACAAAACAATTGTATGTTCTATCTGCGGAGAACGGTGCCGTAGCGTTATTTAAATAATCAATAAAGCATAAAGTTAACTAAAAAAGTTTTAGTGAAAACACACACATTAACAGTAGACCGGGTTCAGACTTTAATAAATAGTTTTTTTGTCCTGGTGATCCTGGCCAGGATATCAGGTCAGTCGTAAAGATGGTGCTTTCTCATCGGTACTTGATGTGTGTGCAAATTTATACTTAATCGGACGTCTGAGAGTTAGTTAAAATTAAGTTAAATGATTCCGTCCGATCACATAGACATAGAGATACGTGAAAGCTAACAAAAGCTTGTTAAAAACAGCTTGTTCTGGCTTTACCATTCATGTGTCGGGTTGAATCGGAAATGGTTGAAAGGGAAGCTGACACATAAGCAGCTTATAAATAGCTTGGATTAACACGAGCAACTCTTTATGTCGGGAGAATGCAATGTGTCTCATTATTGTCAAGTCTAGTTGAGACAGAGACGCCGCTGTCGCTGCAGAGCGACAGCAATCGTTTTGTCAATGTTCGCGAGTTGTCCTTTCACTATACCTAGCCTTTTTATCAATGAAAATTATAGTGATGAAAAAACACTTCGCTCAATGACCCACGAGAAGTCCTCGTAGAGAATTATCCAAGCCCACTGAGTGTGACGCCGGTTCTTCTCAGTGGGTCGCGTTTCCGATCCGGTGGTAAATTCTGCGAAGCACTGCTCTTGCTAAGGCTAGTGTTAGCAAATTCTCTCTTAGGCTACCAGCGAACTGGTAGGGGAAAAAAACTAGCCACCCTGCCCAATCAGTCGTCGTGATGTGTCGAACAAACAGCCCTTATCAATTTAAAAGGTATTCATTTCCCAATATAATTTACTAAAGAACATCTACAATCAACAACAATTAAAGTCCTCGTGACCTAAAGGATAAGACGTCCGGTGCATTCGTGTCGAGGGATGCAACGGTGTTCGAATCTCAGGCGGGTACCTATTTTTTTAATGAAATACGTACTTAACAAATGTTCACGATTGACTTCTACGGTAAAGGAATAATGTCGTGTAATAAAAATCAGACCCGCAAAATTATAATTTGCGTAATTACTGTTGATAGGACGCCTTGTGAGTCCGCGCGGGTAGGTACCACCACTCTGCCAATTTCCGCCGTGAAGCAGTCATGTGTTTCGGTTCGAAGGGTGGGGTGGCCCTTGTTCTGTAAAAATTTAAACCTTTGTACTCATATCTCAAGGTAGGTGGCGGCATTTAAGTTGTAGATGTCTATGGGCTCCAATAACCATTTAACATCATATGGGCCGCGAGCTCGTCCACCCACGTCAGCAATAAAAAAACAACGAAAGAAAAGCACAAAGTTGGTAACAATGATAAGGAATAAGTTGAGCTGGCTGGTTGCGCTTAGCTGGGCTCCGACAAACATTTGTTAATCGATCCTTGAAGTCAGGACGCGAATCGACATATTATTAGATATATGTTAAGATGTCCAGTTTCACTAACTATATCATTATATTATTATTAAATCAAAGTCATCAAATGATTAAATCAAAATCAACATCATGAGGACAGTGAAAACAGTAAATTGAAGTTGTTATTCAGCTACCCTGCCCACTTCGGGCCTGCGTCCAGCATCGGCACGTTCGGTTTGCGATGGTATCATTTAAAAACTAAACAATTCGATCGAACATAAAGTCTTAAGCATCAACACCTCGCAAGGAGCGACTTCAATACGATCACATCCCACAAAGAGAAAAACGATCTCGTCCAAAAGTTCGACCCTCAGCTACAACACCAGCTCGCTCTCTCTCGCTGGGCTTACTCAGCAGTCAGTGGGCCGCGACCCACGCCCGTGGTATGTTCTATGAGTGCGAACCCGCAATCCGGTAGGGAAATGTTTTGATGAAAGACTGCTGCTGCGTAATAAGATAAGTTAAACGTTAACACGTATTATCTACTAGAAGAACGTTGGTGTAAACAGTGCACATTCCTCACTTCCTCATAGAGGTATTATTGTAAACAATAACAATCAGACAATTTTCCTCTAAGCTCCAATGAAATACCGAGAAATTAAAAATTTCATGTGAAAATAAACTGTGGAGGAATTCGAATAATTAGAGAGAACGAAAACAAGCGTCGTCTGAGCGCGGTCTGGATGTATTCGAGTCGCTGGAGGGCTGCCAACCGCCGCCGCCGCCGGCCTCTGTCCTCTACTGCGCAGTCTGGCGCTCTCAGTGCTCTCTACTGGCCGCGGGGGGTGCTCTGAGGAAC
Organism: Bombyx mandarina; assembly: GCF_030267445.1. Taxonomy (NCBI): domain Eukaryota; kingdom Metazoa; phylum Arthropoda; class Insecta; order Lepidoptera; family Bombycidae; genus Bombyx; species Bombyx mandarina. The sequence continues at coordinate 57,893 of NC_143213.1, forward strand.
TGTTAAGGACGAGCTCGTCGCCGAGTAGTTTGGCTCGACTCTCGCACGGCCCCAAGAGGCCAGATACCTGTATGGCGATACCCTCCCATCGATTGCAACATGTAGACAAGCCGTTGCAGGCGTTCCTCTGGAGGTCTAAAGCCACGCGGCACAGCAACACCTGCTGCGTGCGTACCGCGCAAGTTCCCTTTGTAGCTATCGCGTTATTTTAAAAAGTTGAGGAATATGAAGTCGTCGTGGCCTAACGGATAAGACGTCCGGTGTATTCGTGTTGAGCGATGCACCGGTGCTCGAATCCCGCAGGTGGATACCAATTTTTCTAATGAAATACGTACTCAACAAATGTTCACGATTGACTTCCGCGGTGAAGGAATAACATCGTTTAATAAAAATTAAACCCGCAAAATCATAATTTGCGTAATTACTGGTGGTAGGACCTCTTGTGAGTCCGCGCGGGTGGGTATCTGCCTATTTCTGCCGTGAAGCAGTAATGCGTTTCGGTTTGAAGGGTGGGGTAGCCGTTGTAACTATACTTGAGACCTTAGAACTTATATCTCAAGATGGGTGGCGCATTTACCTTGTGGATGTCTATGGGCTCCAGTAACCACTTAACACCAGGTGGGCTGTGAGCTCGTCCACCCATCTAAGCAATAAAAAAAAAAGATGAATGTCCTATTTTGTCACGTAAACAATGTGACTTTTTCGCGAAGACCTGGTGAACGAAGTCGTCGATTGTATAAATTATATTGTATTTATTAATGTTTCGTTTTACTATCTATTTGACGATTAGAACACGCAGCACCCCAACCAGAAGCCGCGGACTTTGAGACAGCGATAGCAGCGACGGGATACGGCAAGTTCAATCTGTGTCTGATGCTGTGCAGCCTGCCCGCCTTCTTCAGCGCAGTCTCCGTCACCAGCTCCACCTCGTACATCTTCTCGCGAGCGCAGTGCGACATGAACTTGTCTCTCTTGGATATGGGAACTGTGACGGCCATGACTTACGGAGGTATGTTCATAGCATCGCGCCGCATCGCACCGCATCGCATCGCGTAGTGCGCTCGGTCCAGCGCCGAGCTGAAGGTCGCGGTCACCTCGTGTGAGTGTTGTTCCGCGGTAGCCAAACACGCGTAATGACTCTTTGTTTTAGGATTCGTCTTACAAATATTATGTTATAGAGATATGTTATCGGTAACATTGGCACAACAACCGTAGATTCAGTGGAGATAAACCAAATGTAACTTGGTATGATTGCCGATATTGCATCATAGAGACTTCTTTTAATTTTTTATTTTATTTATAACATTTTATTGCACATAGACGATTGAACGAATTCAACGTCCATCTGGTGATAAGTGGTTACCGGAGCGTTGATGGCCTTGAGATATGAGGTCTAAGTATCAACTACCAGCCACGGCTGCTGGGGACGGTCCCACCGGAATCGGATCACATTACTGCTTCGCGATAGAAACAGGCAGATCGGTAGAAGCCCCCTCACTACCAGTCGACCCTAGTGGCCATCGAATTCGAATTATTTCAAAATATTAAGTTACCAGAAGTTGGAAGAGACCGAAGGCGGTGGGTATGTCGCATCGCATAGCCTAATGGCAGAGCAGGGAGTTACACCGTAGTTCCTACAGGACCTGATGTAACCTGACCGATTCAGTCACCTCTTCGGGGAAACTAAAGGTTTCGTTTTACAATGATGAAGGAAGCCATCATGACGAACAACTACGGAAATATATCCTTGATGCGGCGCGTATTGTGAGGAGGTTTCTCACTCTGGAGCCCTAACCGCTGGTTGCTTGTGTCGTAGACACCGCCATCAGCGGCAATCTGTTTTTTATATAGTTTTTATATAGTACCTATTTAAATAAATATATTTTGATGGGGCGCATTGTCCTCACTACTCGCGTTTATATACGCGCTGTTCACTAGTAAAGCGTTTCCAGGAATGATATCGTCCGCGATGGTGTGGGGCTTCCTGTCGGACACGCTCGGCCGGCGCCAGATCATGGTGTGGGGCTTCTTCTGCTCCGGCCTGGTCGAGCTCACGGCCGCCATGAGCCAGAACTTCGCCACGCTCTTAGTCATGAGGTTCGCCAGTGGCTTTCTGTGAGTATATGTTGAGTGTCACACACATCTGTGTAATGTTCACTGTCTTTTAAATGTATTATCAATAGTCGTCAGGCGTCTGCTGGATCCGCAAGGGAGGTGCCACCGTTCTGTCTATTCCTGCCCGGAATAGTCACGCGGACTGCTGTTAAGGGTAGAACAACTATTGTTATCAGACAGTGACGCCTTTGACGTCATCTCTCCAGGCGGCTGGTGGCGCCCCTGCTGCCTGTGGGTTCCGGTGACCTTGAACATAGGATATAGGTACCAGTGCAGATAAGGTAAGGCGTCGAGGAGACCCAGGAGTGAAATTGAACTAAGATGAGCGCACTACAATGATGCCCGGTAGCCAGGAACGCACTAAGCCACGGGGCTTGCCTTCGATTCCAGGTCGGAGTCTGTCTCATCTTACGGCATTGAATATAGTCTCACATGTGTACTTGTGTACATCTCCGGCATCCATAGCACCAGATGTCGCAATGATACGACGTTTGTGTCGGTCGTATGTTTGAGAAGAATTTACTTATTCTGTAAATTGTAAGGACCTCATCATAGCCTCCCGACCCTGAGCGTGGTGGTGATGTGTGTGTACTCCCGGTAATATGACTAGTTATATTCCCTACATAGTCGAGTAAAATACGGGCGGGCCATCACACAGCCGCATGCGACTATAAAAACACAATAACTTTTGAAGCCAAGGTCTGCAGCTAGACGAGCATGTGTCGAACCGCCGACGTACGAAGCATTTGTCTATTGAAAGAACGTGCCACTCTCTCGTGCAAGCATCTTTAAACTCCATGTCTAATACTTAAATATTCCAGGTCTTCATGTGTTCAAAATATATTTGTTTTGCAAATACATATTAATACATACTCGTCTCATAAAGTAGAAAGTTAATTATCCACGGAGATGAGATGGCTGCAAGCGGTCTATATTTAACGCATTGAACGCGAGGCACGTGCTCGAGTATCCGCAGACGAGCCAGTGCCACGCTCACGCGCTGCGTCTTCCACCGACGCGACGCGACGCTCGCACATCTGCGTCGCGTCGCATCGCGTCGGTACAGAGACACATTAAACATAATTTATTAGTAAATACATTTTGACTTTAACAGAATTAAAGCTGCACTTTAATGTATTATTACTATTTTAATGCGCGCAACATTCGACAGAACGAGCTGTTGTACAATACTGCGGAAGGTGAATTGTATCCGTCGATATCATTGAGCCTCCGGTTTGAAAATTTTATCGGTAGTAAAATCATTAACATAATATAAATTAACCGAGTCTTATATTTTCATTAAAATCGAATAGTGGACTTTACCAAATAGCATTAAATAGTATTGTGTTCTGCTTATCTTATACTCTAGTATTTTTACTGGTAGTATTGTAGACATATATATGTACATTATATACATATTATTATAATATATATATACTAGCTTCCTGTCCTTGCTTCGTTTCGGAGACCATCATTTATTCTTGATTTTATTGAATTTTCTTTTATACAAATCTGAACCTGAGAAAATGATGTAATATAGGATGTTGTATAGCGAAGTGTTTGTAGTACCACCATCAGGTTCTACCACGAGGCTCTCAAAATACTTTGTCAGCCCTGCCATTCCCCTATCCCCTGTCTATTGCCTAGTCAATTCTGGCTGCTTCTGGCAATTCGTAGAGCTACCAATGTATTTTACGCCCTTTCAATTGATACACCATTTTAATTGAACCCTGCCAACGTATTTTGCAACAGACAGGTGTTGGTAAAAGTTCATTGTTTTTCAATATACTAACCTTGAAAGATGCATTAAATTTTCTTGAATAGCTTTTGTAGCTCCAAATGACGTCATTTGAAAGCAATTATTGTATTGCTGGATATGAGTCAAAAAATGCTTAGAATCTGGTTTATTTCCAATGAATGTCCTATTTCCAAACCAATAAATGTGGCTCCGGTGGCGGTACCTATTGCGTCAATTTGACTCGACCGCTCGTACAACACAATCCAGGAGCTTCATTTGTATACTTAGATGCCTTGAAATATTGGCGCACAACGTTTATTGGTCCCGTAGCAACTGTGAAATTCAATTTTTTTATATCCCCGTATTTTATCAATACAACTTCAACTGAAGCATTTGTTCTAAAGGACATTCAGTTTTATTGCCTCCTCTATGAGGATATTTGCAGCACGCATTCTGTCAATGTTATGTCAAACGCCATAAGGTTACATTAGAATATGGTGATTAAGTGTTTATAGCTTTCCTAATTTTCCGCGCAATTTTCCTATTTTTTCTTGATAAGAACCTTCTCCTGGCAGTAACAAAGACAACAACAAAACAATTAGCGCAATCGGTCGAGCCGCTCGCGCGTGATGTCGTCACCAAGCGAAATAGGGATTCATTTTTATATACAAAGATGCTTCGCGCCGGTTATTGTAGTGTTACGAGAGTCAGTTTCATTTTATTGAATTTCAAATCATAAAGGTGTTAACGAAAATTTCACTTCAATACAAGTAAAATATATAATAATAATCTATATATATAAAAATGAATTGCTGTTCGTTAGTCTCGCTAAAACTCGAGAACGGCTGGACCGATTTGGCTAATTTTGGTCTTGAATTATTTGTGGAAGTCCAGAGAAGGTTTAAAAGGTAAAAAAATAAAAAATGTTGTTCCTTTGATGTGTCCCCCGTTGGACGGATTCCTTTTGTTTGTTTTATGTTTATTTTATACAAAAGCTTAGGTCTTTTATTTATCGATTGAGGCACTACGAAGTCTGCCGGGTCAGCTAGTGACTAATAAATTTTAATACTTCGTCCCTGGGTATCTCTTACGTCGCGACCTGAACCCCGCGCCCTAGGAGCTAGGAGCTAGGAGCTAGGAGCTAGGAGCTAGGAGCTAGGAGCTAGGAGCTAGGAGCTGGGAGCCAGACGTATCGTGGTTTCAGGTTCAACGGGCCGTTCGCGGTTCTGATCTCGTACATCGCGGAGCTGCACCGCACGGAGCTGCGCGCGCGCGTGATCCTGCTGAGCAGCCTGTTCTACACGCTCGCCAGCACCACGCTGCCGCTCCTCGCCTGGGCCCTACTCGACGATAAATATACCATCACGATATATCCGGGCTATTTCGGTAATTACATCTACACTTTGCAATTTAATAGATATTTGATTCGCAATGATCTCCGTGTTAGCACCAGACGGTGCGCCGGTCTGGCTGGCTCCCTGGCGACGGTGGCTTCTGTCAAAAAACAAATTAACATATATGTAATAAAAAAGTTCATCTTATAATTTCTATTATTTCCGCAAATGTAAACATTTCCAGTACCTACAACATTTCCACAATTGTTCCAAGATTTTACTGTGTGTCAGACTTTACGAACATACAAAAACATCCACAGTGCTTCATTCGTGGAACATATTCTTGCTGACGACGGGTCTGGTGCCCCTTCTCACGGGGATCGTCTTCCTCTGTCTGCCAGAGAGTCCTAAGTTCCACATGTCGCGCGGCAGAAACGATGAAGCTATGGCTACCTTCCGCAAAATATACTCCCTGAACACGGGGAAGCCTGCTGAGGAGTTCCCAGTGAGTATGTTAACCAGTTTGAGCTCCTGCGGCAAACAGACTATCGTTGCATTCGTACCGAGCGTGGCGGGGCTAGCACGCTCGTACTCGACACGCACCATCACCCATTGTGGACGAAGCGTACAACTTAGCTTTTTGCAAAAACCTTGCGTTACTCAGTGAAAGTCACGTTGAATTACTTTCAGATAAAGAAGTTGGTGGAAGAAAAGCAAGAGCGTCAGAGGGGCGGAGTGGCGGCGCTGCGAGGCGGAGGGGCACAGCTGGCGCCACTGTTCCGCGCTCCCTACGGCAAGTGGTTGCTGCTAATGTGCGTGCTGCATGCCGGATCTATGTTTGGGTATAAAACTTATATTCACTAGCCGTGGCCCACTTTTTTTTTACTTTATTGATGCACAAAACAAATTACAATCATTACAGTAAATATTAGCTAAATCGTAGGTACAAGTAGTACCTAAATCTAACCTGGATTGCAATCTAAATGGTATATGACTCAGCAAACCCGTATAAATGTATATAGTGTTCCGTTGCAGCAGACGGCGCTGCTGGAATGACTGTGCTACATATTGTGCTACATACAACTTCCACCAGTTTCCGATACATACTAGATACAACATCGGACTGCGGCCGTCTCTATAAATTGCTGACGTACCCTCGCGCAGGTCGAACACCGTCCGACTGTGGTACCCTCACCTCGCTGCCATGCTGGGGTCAGACGACGCGGAGAGCCTGTGCTCGGCCATCGCCCCCAGCGCGCCCCCGCCCCCCGACGGCGGCGCGGCCCCGCCCTGCCTCCCCGTGCACACGGACATGCTCACGTACCTGCAGAGCGCGGCAGTGGGCGCGGGCTCCGTGCTCACCTACGGTATCGGAGGAGTGCTCATCAATAGGTAAGTTGTTTTTAACCACTTTATGTAGCACACGAAAGATAAAATATGAAAATCAACACTTTATGGACATTATTTACCTTTTCCGGGGGGCGCAATTTAGTTCTCGCAAAGAAAATTATAACTAGTCAGGTCATAAGTATTGTCACACAGTAAAAACTTTTCTTTTAGAATGCTGGCCACAAAAAATTTTATTGAATTCGAATTCGAATTGTTCATGAAAATAAAAATGTATACTTTTAGAATTTTACTCATTTTTAAATATGGAGTGGACGCTTAAAGAAGACCTTGTTGCAGTTATTGCGTTGCATCGTTGCGGTTACGCGCCAATTCAAATTTTTAACATACTGAAAAATTTTAATATAACCAAAAGATTCGTTTATCGTACCATCAAACGATACAATGAAGACTCTAGTGTAGATGACAGGTCAAGAAGTGGTCGCCCTCGGTCTGTTAGGACTCCAGCAGTGATAAAAGCTATGAAGGCGCGAATTCAAAGAAATCCCAAACGTAAGCAGAAACTGTTGGCCCTTCAGATGGGGTTAAGCAGAACCACGGTGAAAACGGTTTAAATGAAGACTTAGGGCTTCGGGCATATCGAAGAAAAACAGGATATCGTTTGAATGCTCGTCTAATGGACCTGAGACTGAAGAGATGCCGCGCTTTGTTGAAGCGGTACGCGGGAAAAAAATATCGGGAAATTCTTTTTTCGGATGAAATAATTTTTATTGTAGAAGAGAGCTACAACAAACAAAATGATAAGGTGTACGCACACAGTAGTGAAGAAGCGAGCAACCGTATTCCGCGTGTCCAACGAGGTCATTTTCCATCCTCGCTCATGGTATGGTTGGAAGTTTCTTATTGGGGCTTAACAGAGGTACATTTTTGTGAGAAAGGTGTAAAAACGAATGCAGTTGTGTATCAAAATACAGTCCTGACGAACCTTGTGGAACCTGTTTCTCGTACCATGTTCAATAACAGGCACTGGGTATATCAACAAGATTCGGCGCCAGCTCATAGAGCGAAGAGCACACAAGACTGGCTGGCGGCGCGTGAAATCGACTTCATCCGGCACGAAGACTGGCCCTCCTCCAGTCCAGATTTGAATCCGTTAGATTACAAGATATGGCAACACTTGGAGGAAAAGGCGTGCTCAAAGCCTCATCCCAATTTGGAGTCACTCAAGACATCTTTGATTAAGGCAGCCGCCGATATTGACATGGTTGTTCGTGCTGCAATAGACGACTGGCCGCGCAGATTGAAGGCCTGTATTCAAAATCACGGAGGTCATTTTGAATAAACTTTAGTGTCATAAGAATCTATGTTTTGTTAAGTTCATTTTGGTATATGAATGGTTACATAATGAATAAACTTGTTTCAATTATTTTACATTAAATATGTGACAGAATTTATGACCTGACTAGGTATATGTAGGTATATGTACACTTACATAACTTTGGCACAAAATAAAACCTTTGATTGTTTGAAGTCTTCTCATGGTTTCACTATAGTTGTTATTCGTGGCAGGTGTGGCAAGAAGCTGGTGACCGGTTTCTGCGGCATAGCGAGCGGCGTGCTGCTGGCCGCGCTGCCGTCCCTGGGCACCAGCTCGGTGTCCGTGGTCGTCGTGGTGACCGCCGCGCTGGCGCTGACCGCCCTCAGCGCCGCCTCCATGTCCAGTATTGCTGTAGATTTATTCCCGACGGCACTGAGGTATGGAGGAACACTCATACGACTTCATAACAAGGAATATTTATAAATTCGATGTAGGTATTTGCTTTTGTTGTAACCTCGCTACGGTTTCAAGGGACACCGGTTTTTTGATTTGATAAAATGTTATCAAGATTTGATGTTGTTTTTGAGGTTTTTTTTTTATGAATGAGGAATTACTGGTGGCTCTAAGATTTTTCCAATTTCACCGGGACAGGTGGGCGAGCAAAGGCTGAAACCTGACAACTCAAGAGCAACTGCTTCGCGAATACTACCAGATCGGAATCGCGACCCGCTGAGAAAATCCTGCGAAAAACTCAGCGGGCTGATGCATGGGTTAGGTTGCACGTCGACCTCTTTGTCGAGTTCGACGAGTACGGTCACCGAGGTCCCTAGGCCTGCTCCTAGTGTTAGAGTTGAATGCGTCTAATCCAATAGTTATTGAATCTGATGTTATCTTGAACACATAATGCATAGTTAATTGACTTCGACATTAGCCCAGTGTGTTTTCGCCGGATCTTTTTAGTGGGTCGCGATACGGACCCGGTGGTAGATTCTGCGAAGCGTTGCTCTTGCTTGGCCCGTAAGCTCGCCTGCACGTTCAGTGAAGTCTGCGTAGCCCCCGAAGTCACTAGCAATAGATACCAAAAAGGCTACATTGATGAAACTTCGTTTTCCTTGTTAAAGTTGGTTTCCTTTATTGTTATAATTCTGTATCATAATAGTAATCCATAAATGCTGCGAAACTTTATATGAATTGTGGAGATAAGTTATTATAATTCTGGGCTTTAAGTGTTTACGTGTGGTTACGCCCACAGGCATCACTACAGGAATGTCACAACCCTCCGCCTTGAGACATGAGGTCGTAGTCTCAATCCTGTTTATATAAAGACTGTCATCATTGAAACCGAAACGCATGACTGCTTGGCGTCCCCAGCGTGCGCCCCGCCCGCAGTACACCGTCCCGTCACTGCGGTCTGCTACACGCACCGAGTCATCAAAGTTCCCTAGGAACTGTTAACCGCGAGCTGCAACCGGCACTCACTATAACCGGAAATGTATTGCTCACTTAGCATTTGGCTGTTTTGTTTTGAGCGCTTTGTCGAGCGTTTGGTCCAGGACGTATGAGAAGAGACCATCCGAGCAGCTAAGAGTCGCTGAACGTGAAAAGATTGTTTAACTTCAGAGTGATGGCCATGGCCACCTTCCTGATGTGCGGTCGGCTGGGCACCATCACCGGCGCGGTCGCATTCCCCGCCCTCATCGAGTACGGCTGCATCCCGCCCTTCATCACGATAGCGGCTGTCCTGGGAGGTATACCACATCACAGTATCGTCTATGCTTTCAGAATAATTATACTTCATTATTTTTATTATATCCTGTACAATCTATGAAACTGATTTTAAATCAAACCACTAGATGGCGCTACTGCCAATCATTCATACAATAACCCTAATTTAATTTAATAGTAATCAATTTTACCCAATTCCTTTATTGCATATCATATACAGTATCCACAACTACCTTAATGTATACAAAAATAATAGGGGTTAAAGTATGAAATTGCCGTTTTATAATAATAGGTACTTCGAATTGATACAGAACCTTCATGGTTTGAGATTTTTGAGTGAAACTTTTTTTAAATACTTCGAAAATTCAAGTAATTTTTGAATACTTCCGACGTGGAACTAACGCTGCTTTTTTTGTTCCTACCTAATATGATGATCCATAGAGACCATGCCAGCGTCACCGGGCTAGTAGGTGAAGTCACGGGGCTCTAAACCTGACGATGTTGCTAACACGAACCCTAGCAAGAGCCGTACTTCACAGAACCTACCACCGGATCGGAAACGCGACCCACTGAGAAGATGCGGCGATAAACTCAATGGGCTGTGTGTGTGGGTTAATTTACTAGTCGAGTCCTTTGTCGCAAGCGACGGGTTCGACGTGAACGATGACCGGTGCTTGGGGTACCTATAAGAACCGTTAGTGGATCGGGAGGATCCGAGATGACGTGTCTAACTCTGCAGAAACAGCTCGCAACATCAATGTTGTGTTTGGAGAGGGGACTGCTAATGTGCGCGCCGTGCGATTTTGGTTTAAACGCTTTTGTGATGGAAGACCGTCCACACATATGAATAAGAATGAATTGAAAGAGATGGTGGAAGCCGATCCAAGCCAAACTACCCGGAAATTAGCGGCATGGCTTAACTTTATCTTACCAACAATATTGATTCGTGTGCGTCAAATCAATAAAATAAAAAATATGAAAAATGGGTGCCTCATGATTTGAATGATCTGCAGCGTGAAGGAGCGTGTGTTGAAACTTGTGTTGCCTTGTTGAATCGGTACAGAAAAGGAATATTGGATCGAATTGTGACATGTGATGAAAAGTGGATTTTTTACTATTACAGTAAGCGAAAAATGCAATGTCTGACCTCAGGTCAAACGCCGCAAAACGGTAGCTGTTTGGTGGTCTCAGCATGGTGTTATTTACTATAGCTTCCTCCGATCTGGTCAAGCAATAACGGCAATGTCTACTGTGCCGAACTCCGAACAATGATAGCAAAACTTGCAGTGAAAGAACTCCGACTCATGAATTGATCTTCATCATTATTGCTCCACTAGCGACCCGCCCTCGCTTCGCTTCGGAAACATTAAAACACACATGAAACCAAAAAAAAAAATAAAAAAAAAATAAAAAAAAGTAGCCTATGTTCATCAGGGACAATGTCAGCTTCTAATGGAAAAAGAATTTTTCAAATTCGTCCAGTAGTTTCGGAGCCTATTCGAAACAAACAAACAAACAAATCTTTCCTCTTTATAATATTAGTATAGATGACAACGCGAGACCTCACATAGCACGAGAAACCATTTTAACTTTATAGGAATTTCAATTAGAAACCACTCGTCACCCTCCGTGTTCGTCAGACCTTGCTCCAACAGACTAAAAGTTTTTTCGTGATTTAGACAATTTTCTACGTGATAAATGTTTTCTTCCCAGAAGACAGTATAAAATGCTTTCACACAGTTTGTAGAGTCTAGATGACCAGAGTTCTATCGCAAAGGCATAAATGACCTACCTATTAGAGGGCGAATTTCAATATTTCAGTACAAATCGGTAATTTCATAGTTTTTAACCCCTAATACCTAGTATATAAAATGGAACCTAAAGTATTTACGAATATCCGCAGACTCGAGATGCAGATCGCTCCGTCCGTTACAACATTACTAATGTCGATGATTGTTACAGTTTGCGGCTGCGCTTGCTACCTACTGCCAAATACTACCCTCAAGAAATTAGAATAAATTTGAAGGTGAAACAAATATAAGGAGATAATGAAGGATAGTGGAGAGCGACAACAAACCAACTGTAAACGAAATAATCAACAATCTGAACAGCCCGTCTGGTCTAGGCAGGTCTAGGCAGGTCTAGGCAGGTCTAGGTCGGTCGGTGGTGATGAAGTGTGTAAATAAAAGGTCTAAACTTTTAAAAATATTCCTCTTTTCTTTATTCATAATTTATCATATTTCTAAATTCATCCGTCATCAGTCAGACCCTAAACTTAACAAATAAACTGGTGACTCTCAAGAACAACCTGCTACATATGTTATGAAGTTCTCCTTCGTATTATTTAGATACAAAGGACCGGGAGCCGTTCCCGAAGCCAAAACGATATGAATATTGTCCATAAATAAAACTTAGGTATGCAGTTTCCTCAGAGTTCAAACAACAAATCGGTAACTTGACCATGGCAGGTTCACAATGTGATAACTTACAAATCTCAGTCGTCAACAATTTTCTTTTCGGGTCTTTGTACATTTACTATACTTAAAAAATCAATGTACAATGTGCTAAATTCGTTCTTTCAAAATAAAAATAAAAATTTGAAATATTTTTGAATGAAACACACACACACACACACACCTGTGGGCAGCTTGTGCTCGCTTTACTGAGGGCGCACGATGTTACTAAAGAGCCAAAGAATATTGTTTCCAATAAATAATGTTAAAAGACTATGTTTCATTATCGTTTGGCCTCCGGGAAGATAGGTAGGGTTTGTTTAAAGCCCTTTCACGCAGCAATGGACACGTCTCAGCGTCCATCGCTGCACCGGGGGACCGGCCGCACTGGGTTTCATTATAATACACTTATTTTATTTATTTCGATTTGGAATATCATTGATATGGGCACTTTATCTGCAGACATTCAGTTGAATTAACGTAGCTTCACCTAGAAGAGCACTAGTATTGTTCGAACAAGTCTCGTTTTCAAAACTGGCCCGATTACTTAACTTTAATCGCAATAAACTAGTGGATAATGACAAAGTAAGATTTTTATAAAGACTAGAATAACATCTTATTGTCGACTCACTTTGTCCGAACTAAACACCCTTACATTCGAGCTTCAATACAAATGTACACTTGCATATTATACACATTTATACATATATACGGTTTATATATACAATTATTCGTATAGGTCAGTGAGAATTGACAGTATTACCCTACCAAACGCACACCGCGACATGCTCTCTGTAAGTACTCAATGCAACACTCGGCCCGCTCGGACTCGGCCACAAATGCTTCACACAGCCTCTACACGAGTTCAACACCTCGCTCGCGAATACGAAAATAGACATATTATAGTGTATCAATAAGTTTTGTATAAAATTGAAATTAATTTGTATAGACTATGCACTATGTATGTACTTAACTTAAACAATTACAGGCTAAAGTAAGGCGTGTTGTATAATTGTAAGTAATTAGATTACAAGTAGAGCAGAGTACAGACGCGTCCGGGGCCGCTCGACTCGACTCAGTGCTGCAGCTAAACTTTCAGCGCTCTCACGGTATCATTTAATGTTACGATTAAATACAAAATGGACGGTTACACGTTATTATAGCTCCAATATTATTTGTTTATCTGAGAATTCAGCTTTTGTACAATATGTAAAAACATTAAGGTTGACCGATTTCGTGGTCATTTATGAACACACAGAGACGTGAGGTCGACTCGGGCGGGGCGGAGCGTGCGCCGGCCCCGCTGACGCGGCTCAGCGCCCGCGGCTGGTGCGGTGCTGGCGTGCTCGTTGTGCTTGTTTCGACAAATCGCTATTAGATTCATCGAATAACTGTTTTACATTTAATTTAAGACACCCGTTTTTAGAACATTATTAATTTAATAATTTTAACTTATTTATTTTCATTGTTGTAAATATTGTGCATGCAATACTAATTCATAATTGCTGTAACTTGCATAAACTATGGCTAATGTATATTACGAATTCATTTCAAATAATTTCAATAAATATAACGTAGGTACTCCTTTAGGTCCACGGAACCCGCTTTGGATTTCAACGTTTCAATTCTTGTGCGCATACAGTATCATTCACTTTTAGTTTATCACTGTTAGTCGAGAACATCTCGCACGACGCGCGGCTCTCTGCAGTCCCGGGCGGCGCACCGGGCGGTGGGGCTGGGTCAGCTGGGCGGCGCCAGCAGCACCTCAAGCCAACACGGGCACGCTGTGACGTCACGTCGCGAGTACTTTGGCCCCCAGCCCTTCGCGAACGAGATGCGCACCGAGCGGGGGTCGCGCGGCAGGGCGGGGCGCGGCGGGGCGGGGCGCGGCGCGGCGAAGGGGGGCGGCGGGAACACGCGCAGACAGTGGCCGGCCGCCACGCGCCACACCAGCAGCGCCCGCGCCGCCGCCGCGTCCAGCGCCGGCGACGACACGAACACCGGCTCGGCGCCGCGGTTGTACACCCACACGCCGTCGCCCTCCAGCGACAGCGTCACGCCCAGCCCTATCTTGGCACGAGTCTTGCGGACCTGCAACACGCACCACATACTATCATTCATGGCCGTCTTCCACCTGTCGCTGCTGCGGTGGTCGGGTCATGGAATAAGACGTGAACATAAATCGCTGAAAAATCAAGCCTATAATACTGAAAATCGCAATGTACTGATTTACAAATTAGACAAGCTTTCAACTCCGTACCAAACGAATGCGGTCATAGAGACATGAGGTCGAACTTAAGTATAATTACAACAAGGAAGAAGTTCGTGCCGGGCGGTGGAGCCGACCCCCCGCGACCCGCGAGGTCCGAGCGGAGGCGCAGGGAGGCGCAGGAAGGCGCAGGAAGGCGACAGGGGCCGCGTTACTATTGTAATATAATTGGCTCGCGACGGCGTCGTGTACATTAGTTGAAGCGGTCTCGGGTCCGATAACCTCTGCCGCGCCGCCTGATAGCGCGCTGCAACGCCGATAACGTCCGCGGCATCGCTCGTCCTCGCGGGGAGCGTGCGAGCCGCCGCCCGACACTCGCATGATCGTGGACCGACCGAAGTCTCGGTATCTCGGAGCAGATTAATGCAGCAAACTGTCGCTGAGCCCTATTTAATGTTGACTCTGATGCAGAGTAACCAACATGCAGAGTTTGGTCTTTGATGGAACAGTAGACCGAACGTATACATTGGAATCATTACATTCTTCACACGTTTACAATTCTTGTACTGTGTAGGTACTGCTTTGGTCCTTGGACACACACGAGAGATTTTACTGTAGAATTATGAGTAGTGAGTCAGTTACGGTAAAGTAATTGAGACACATTGAGTTGAATATATTTAATAAATACAGCCGTGTGTGTGTGCGCGTGTGCTAGTACCTGGTCGGGCTGCGCCAGGTCGGGGCGGTGGTCGAGGCGGTCGAGCGCGTCCAGACACAGGCCGTGCCGGCCGGAGCCGCACGCGCCGCCTCCTCCGCCGAACACGTCCACGGCGCGCATCCTCACGCCGAACTGACGGCCCACGCGCTGCGTCAGCTCCCAGTATGCGAGCCGACACCACTCTGTCTCCCAACTCTGACGCTCTGCAACACCGTGAACATGATGAGTCAGACCAGTCTGTCCGTGTCCACGCCCACGTGACTGGCCCCGGCACAGGTCATACACATCGTCATCGTAACAAATACCTAATCAATTCAGCGCCCTATCCCTAAGAGTCATGTCTCTTTTAAAAATATATTACACTAGACAAATACCTAAAAGGAACATTGAGCGAAGAGCTCAATCTCCGTTTTCTGATCTCTGAAAATGTTCTCTATACGGAGTGATCGCTGACAACGTGAGGTGTGGCGGATGGACGTCAACATTACGACGAGCATTACTAAACGAAACATAACTTACTTATGATTTTTCAATTTTACGGTTATACGCGTACTGCACCCGCATCGTGAAACTCTATCTTATTTGTATGAAAGGTGCACATTTTGATGTCTATTGAATAGGCAATAAACATTCCTGACCTGACCTAATAATGTCGTACATTACTCTAAACGGTAAAGTGAAGTGAAACGGCGGAGCGGGGTGTCAGTGTGGTGGTGGTGGTGGTATAAATCCCATGAAGTTATGGCGTAACGGTGTGTGGGTGGCGCCGCCGCGTCGGGCTGGCGGCAATCGATCGTCAAGGTTAGTGCAGACACGTGGTGGTGTCGGGATCAATCCTAACCACCGGGACGTGGTACATTCACACATGAGCGTCAGATATTGCTCCGTTCAAGTATCGTTGTCGAGGCTGGACTGGCTGGGCTCGATTCTTGAGGAGTAAGCTATGACTCACCTTCTCCGTCAGTAGCCATGGAGCCAGAGTCAAACCGCTCGTGGTCTGTCCTCCGCGCGTCTTCCGTGCTCTCTCCGTGATCTGGAAGTAAGATATATCCATCATTGTATTACATGCAGTACTCAATGTATGAATAATGCGCAATCGAAGAAGTCCTACGGTGAGTGTCGACCGGGACGACCGCTTTATGGTGATTTACAGGCGCTTGGAAAATTCTATCAGAATAATATCGTGAGTTTAAACCGAGAAACCCTGGCTAGACAGTTAATAATTGTTTAGTAATGTGATGCATTGTAGCAACCATCCGTCATCGAAGTGGCGTCACGTGTACATCTTGACCGGGTGACGGGTGACGGGTGACGGGCTGCGGACTCCGCCTATATTACTTTACTACTTTACGTGTGGACGGCTAGTTGCTTTAATAGTAGATTGACTTAAAGTACATATTTATTAATAAACAATAAGCTAAGCTAAGTTAAGCTAAGCTAAGCTAAGAGTCAAAATATTTTGTAAGTATTTACGTAGTTATAATTACGAAGAAACTTATTCCACGGTAAGTAGTAGTTTAGAAATCCAAACTCATAGAACATAGTGATCCGGACGCGAGGCACACAAACACCAACAAGAAGCTTCAAACACACAGCTACAGGAGACAGCTAGGTGTGTCTGCGGCGACTGGTGAGGCAAGGCGCGTCGTAATTTTAATAAATACATAAGTAATATCGGCAGCAGTACGCGTGTAGTCGGTGGTCGATAACTAGTTTGCGCCCGCCGCGCCACCCGGCCGGCCTCACCTACCTTCTACGAGTAATAACATTTGCATCGCGTCGGCGGTCGCGCGCCGCCGGACACGTGACGCCGGCGCATTGCAATTTGCAACATCTCCTTTGTCATTTTTTGGTACCAAAAAGGGTGTAAACACTTTTAGCATACGCCGGTGACGGTTCCGAACGCATCGTCACCAATGACACTTCCCTGAGCACGGCGGACTGCGACCTCTTGTAGTTACTGTCGCGCGGATTTCGAATAAATATATACATAAGTAAAATGCAGGTAAGTACGTCGCGGAGCAAAACCCCTTAAAATCATAATGTGAAAATGACGATATGTTGACATCACACAATCACTGTAGTAGATATAAATAATTGAAGATACTAGAAGCAAACAGACTGAGAATAGCTAGGATGTGAACGGTTTTTATGAAGAAACCCTCAAAAGTCAACATCAGGGTGGTAATGATGGATGAGGCGGTCCCAGTCCCGCGTAGCGAGTTTTGTGATATTGAATTCACTTCTCGTGGCGTCGCGTCGCGTAAGTGTCTGCAAGTAGAGTAGAGTGCCTTCTCATCCAGAATGCAGACGACTCTTACATTTGAGTGAAGGACTTGGTAGTGGACTAAGGAGTAGCGTCAGTAGCAAACTGTTTTCAGTTCTTCTGAGACTCGTATCGACGTCGTCCGGCGAACGCACCCCAGTGTTACTGTTTATAAACTCTTGTCAATGGCGTTCCGTTGAGTACTACGGGAGGTATTTTATCATGCGTCCCACCCCTGGTCTCAAAGACCATGATCTTCGACTTTTTACAGTTGTACACCAAACCGTGTGATTTGGCGTATCCCTCACACAAAGAAACAAGTTGCCTTAGGCCACAGATAGACGCGCTGAGCAGCACCATATCGTCTGCGTAGCTGATGTTGTTTACGCACACCCCGTCTATGAAACAACCAATCCTGGTCCTACTGAGCTCGCCGATCAGCTCATTCATATACAGGTTGAAGAGCGTAGGCGAACTCAACCCGCCTTGTCTCACCCCGCACTCCAACCTATACGGAAGAGACAAAGCCCCAGCCCATCGCACATTGTTGATCTGGTTCAATATAATTGTGTAATAATTGTATTGTGTTTTTTTCCTTTTGAGCCCATTATTCAAAGAATGGTGACTGAATGAATATATGGCTGAAACTGTACAGATTTTCATGAAACTGTCTACAGTTTATTTAGGTTCTGGAACAGGACACAGTATATTTTTATCCTACGGAAACGGAACCAAAGAAAGACTTTATTGTCTTTTCCTTTATTTTTTTACAGTTTGGAATCATCGATATATTACCGGTGGTGGTAATATATCGATGTTTGGAATACATAAGTGACATATTAATTTCGTGTAAATGTGGGATCATACCCGGGA
Organism: Bombyx mandarina; assembly: GCF_030267445.1. Lineage (NCBI taxonomy): Eukaryota > Metazoa > Arthropoda > Insecta > Lepidoptera > Bombycidae > Bombyx > Bombyx mandarina. Next base: position 75,989 of record NC_143213.1, read on the forward strand.
AAATGCACGGATGAAGAGATTAGTTTAATGTGTACCGCATTATTTTTTTATTCAGGCGCATATTCAGAAACCATTGTGGTAGCCAGAATCAATTTGATGATCTGCCTCGAAAATTTCTGGATTTTATTAATATAAAAATTTCCTATAATCATTCGAAAACCAAAAGATGTTTTACTGGCAATACTGAACCTTAATTTCATAGCCTTTTCTTGATGATCTTTAAAATCAGTTTTTGTTTTATTTACAATGAAAATCAATACAGAATTGATAAAATTATGTGTGAAAAGTAATCCCGCTTGCCTTTTTGTGTATTTCCGACCTCGAAAGGCACTCTTTCGCCACAAATTAAGCCATTTTTCAGGACTTATTACTTGGACGACGGCACGCAAGTAACTGAATGAAATAAGCCGGGCATACGCCTGTGGGCTTATATTGAGTGGTTACGCTTTGACGCGGTAACTACTCATCTAGTATATTTAAATCAATGCCTAGAACCATGTCGCGTATTTTAAAAGATGACTTAGGACTTGCAGCCTATAAGAGACGTACTGGTCATTTCTTAACTGATAATTTAAAATAGAATAGGGTTAAAAAATCGAAACAACTACTGAAGCGGTACGCAAAGGGAGGTCATAGAAAAAAATTGTTTACGGATGAGAATTTTTTTACAATTGAGCAAAATTTCAACAAACAAAATGACCGTATTTGTGCTCAAAGCTCTAAGGAAGCTTCCCAATTAGTCGACAGAGTGCAACGTGGGCACTATCCGACTTCAGTGATGGTTTGGTGGGGTATTAGCTATGAAGGAGTGACTGAGCCATACTTTTGTGAAAAAGGTATCAAAACATCGGCACAAGTGCATCAAGATATCATTTTTGAGAAGGTAGTGACGCCCCTTAACAACACCATGTTCAATAATCAAGAATGGTCCTTCTAGCAAGACTCGGCGCCAGGTCATAAAGCTCGGTCTACGAGGGCTGCACTAAAAGTATCGGGAATGGAATATTTCCACTGTTCCTGTCATATTAAAATCGTTTTAATTGAAAACTCCTTGGTTTTAAAAATAGAATACCATTTATTTATTTTAAAAAATAATATCGGTCTTGTCACGAGGTTTTGTCAAACTTGTTTAGTCGTTGAGAAAATGGAATTGACTCGAGAAAATTCAAGAGCGATGATTTATTATGACTTTCGAAGTGGTTTAACACAAAAACAGTGTGTTGACCGGATGATTTCTTTATTTGGTGATGAAGCCCCATCCAAAACCACAATTTATCGCTGGTTTGCTGAGTTTCAACGTGGACGTGTCAAGCTCAGTGATGATCCCCGTCAAGGTCGTCCAAAAACTGCAGTCACCCAAGAAAACGTTGATGCTGTGCGTAAGCTGATTGAGGAAGATCGACATGTGACATACCGCGAAATTCAAGCAACTTTAGACATTGGCATGAGTCAAATACAAATAATCTTGCATGAACAATTAGATGTAAAAAAGTTGTTTTCCCGATGGATACCGCATTCGCTCTGTGAAGAGCAAAAAGCGGCTCGCGTTACTTGGTGCGTCAGAACTCTCGAAAGATTCCACGCAGGATCCTCAAAATGCTGTATACAACATTGTATCAGGTGACGAATCCTGGATATACGCGTACGAACCCGAAACAAAAAACCAGTCACGAGTTTGGGTGTTCGAAAATGAGTTAAAGCCAACAAAAATTGTTCGTTCACGGAGTGTTGCAAAAAAAATGGTGGCCACGTTTGCCTCCAAAACCGGCCATATTACGACTATTCCTCTTGAGGGACAAAGAACGGTTAATGCAGAATGGTATGCTAGCATTTGTTTGCCACAGGTCGTTTCTGAACTCCGTAAAGAGAACTGCAACCGCCGCATCATCCTCCATCACGACAATGCGAGTTCTCACACCGCGCACAGAACAATAGAGTTTTTAGAGCAATAAAACATAGAATTATTAGACCATCCGCCGTACAGCCCCGACCTAAGCCCTAATGATTTCTTTATTTTCCCTAAAATAAAGAATAATTTGCGTGGACAGAGATTTTCATCACCTGAAGAAGCTGTGGACGCCTACAAAACGGCCATTTTGGAGACCCCAACTTCCGAATAGAATGGTTGCTTCAATGATTGGTTCCATCGTATAGAAAAATGTGTCAAATTTCGCGGAGAATACTTCGAAAAACAATAAATACATTTTTAAATAGTAATGTTGTGTCACTTCGTTAATTCTCGAAATTTTCAGTGCCGCCTAGTACAGTCTTGGTTGGAAACGAACGTTTCGGACTTCATCAGAGCTGAAGACTGGCCGTCGTCTAGTCCCGATCTTAATCCGCTGGATTATTATCTATGGTCAGTTTTAGAGAGTAAGGCTTGCTCTAAACGCCATGATAGCTTGGAGTCCCTATAACAATCCGTACGATTGGAAGTGAAAAATTTTCCCATGGAAAGAGGGCGTGCTTCTATCTTCTGCGTATTGATAACTGGCCTCAACGTTTAAAGGACTGTATTGCAGCCAATGGAGACCACTTCGAATAAGCTTTTTATACTTTAAATTGTTTTATATTTATGTATTAAACTAACACACTGTAAAAATAATAAATGTTATTTGCCATAGATTTTTTTTGTTTTCCTTTGTAACAGTATTTATGGCCAGACTAAGTATATCAAGTAAAGTATGTATATATGTATTATACATATACGAGGTACAGCAAGAAGCACCCGTAACATTTTTTTTATTGCTTTGATAGTTGGACTAGCTCAAGGCCCACCCACCACCCACCCATAGACAACTACAACGTAAATGCCGCCAGCCACCTTACGACAAGAGTTCTAAGGTGTCAGTTTTAACAGTACAACGGCTGTCCTATCTTGCGTGCCGAAACGCATTACTGCTCACGGCAGAAATAGGCAGGGTGGTGGGACCTATCCGTGCGGACTCACAAGACGTCCTAAGGTAGAGCGGCCGGTACGCTCATATTTAGCCATTAGCGGTCGTGAGGACAATATATTTTAATGAAAATGAAGCAAAGAACAGCATCACTAAGTGTTACTGAAGATTTGAGGCAGTATATGTCGAGTACTTAGCCCCAACTATTGTTTAGGTGGATACTTACAGGTGGCTAGCTATGTTCTTATAACTTGATAAGATTTCTCAATAATAATATCCATTTTCATATAAAATTCTGTCCGCTGTATATGCGAAGACACTTTACGATATCAACCTGTATGTTTTGAAGTAAGATATTGTAGATGAGCACCCAGTGAGGTGGCTGCTGTTCTGACTACAACACACCCGCCGCTCACAGGTCCCGCCATGTCTTGTTTACTGATAGAAATACTAAAGCGAGTTTCATTTCCCGACCAGCGACAGCTCCGAGCCACTTTAAAACTACTTTCTTTATAGATAAATTCCTGATGCATTACCGATTACCGACTATTTTTGGGAGCTTTCAAACGATAATCGATCTTATTTCCTTGACACTTTAGGTTAAAAATGACACTGTGCTTCGTGTACAGGCAACACAGAGGAGGAGGGTCGCACTGCTTCTCGGGATGTAGTGTTCGTTACTTGTTTGTGATACGTTATAATAACGTTAATATGAAGAACTCGTACTAGCTTTTGTTTATTATATTGGCCTCGTCACGATACTGCGCTATTGGATATTGCAAATGTTCTTTCTGCCTAATTCGCAACGTCGCTCATTTTGATGAAGAAATGGCACTGAACAGTCTGAACTATAGTCATTCTATCCATGTACATTGCTTCTCCTTATCTCATTCTCATCGATCGTTTGGAACTTGTGGGTGGACAATGGGGGTTCAGTTGTCTCTGTGTGCTGTCATGTCTCTTTCAGCATGACACTCCCGGCGACGGCGGATGGTAGGTACATATGTAGTACAGGCGCAGTGTTCTAAGATTTTATTTGCCACGCGACCATCTGGAATGAGCTCCCCTCCGTGGTCGTTTCCGAGTGCTCTGACATGCCCTTCTTCAAACGAACGTTGAAAGAGAGGTTGTGATGTAGGCAACGGCTTGACGGTGCCTTTGGCATTAGTGCTCAAGAAAAAAACAGTGACTATTTATCAAGTATCTCATAAAACTACATTAAGAGATATTGTGAAATTTTCAGATTAAGTTTAGAATGATAGAGTTTAATATGATACGCCGAGAACAATAATAAAAGGGTAAGGTTGGGGAGCCGGTGGGGCGGCGGGGTCCGGGCGGCGCCGGCGCTGCGATAACGCTAATGGACACGCCGTTATCAGAGCCAATCCTCGAGAGAAAGGCACCCGACCCGGCGCGACAGACAACTTTCAATCTTACCGCAACCGCTCTAAGTGAATAATACTCTGCAGGCTTTAGAGTTTTGGGCAACGTTAACGCGACAAATGAATGGGTTCTGGGAAACACGCGAGAAGTGTAATGGAATGGAATTTCAATGTCAGCGTGACCCAAGCGGCGGATCCGCTCGACCGTAAGGGTTCGGCCGCGGGGCAGTTCGCGCGGGGACCGAGTGGACGGGCCGCGGATCTATAAAAACTAGTTTCTTACTGAGGCTCCTAAGATGTTCGCTATTGCCACAACTTTGAAATGATTCGTCAACTTCGTTAATTTGTCTTCCATAACGGAAGCGCCATCATGACTACACATACCTACTACATACATATATGAGTTTTGATGCCTATAAACACCTATACTAACAAAATAAAATGATTTCTTTTTATTGCTTAGTTGGGTGGACGAGCTCACAGCCCACCTGGTGTGTTAAGTGGTTACTGGAGCCCATAAACATCTACAACGTAAATGCCGCCATCCATCTTAAGACATAAGTTCTAAGGTCTCAGTATAGTTACAATTAAAGTTTTAGAGTCAATTGATTTATTCACTTCTCAGAAAATAAAACTAATCATCGAAACAATAAGGTGAATCGGTAGTGAGCTTGGGCGCATCGATGTGTAGGCGCCAGGAACTTGGAGAGCCGCGGGAAATCCTATGATGAAGGCTACAGGGAATCCCGGGGGGGTACATTTGCAGCCCTCGAGTGTGGCGCGGGGAGCCCCGGCCGCGGCGCACTCCTCGTCCTGTCGCTAGGCCGCAGCAACGACTCAGTGTATGTATTTAATAGGGCTGGATAGAAAGAACAAAAACGCTTATAGATATACCTCGTCCAGCCATAAGTTCTGTTACAAATGAAAATGCATTTATTTAATGGAGTAATGTAATATTATTAAAATTTATACCTACATATTTATTATAGTCTCAACAACAAAATAAAAAAAGATTCTATTCGAAATGATCATCATTGACTTTTATACAGTCCTTCAATCTGCTTGGCCACGAATCTATGGATTCACGCGCGTGTCTCCAAGGGAAATTTCGCCACTGCTTCCTCCACAGATTTTTTAAGAAACAATGTCGCCGCGCCCTGTCTTTTGGAGCAGGCCATGTCCTCTAAAACTGACCGTAATTTGAAGTTGAGTTGTAGTCTGGGCTAATTGAGGGCCAGTCTTCCGCTCTTATATAGTATGGAACGTTGGTTTCAAGCCAGGCTATGGTACTTCGTGCCTTGTGTGAGGTGTAGAGTCCGGCTGGAAAGTCCACGGTATATTTTTAAAAAGTGTATTGCTGAGAAGTTTCGCAACATGATCCAAGGCTGTATCTTGATACACTTTGGCTGAAGTTTTACAGAACTGTGAGCGTACACTTTATCATTTAGCTTATTGTAGTGTTCTTTAATCGTGAAAAATTTTCTATCGACATTTCGTGCCTTTCACATGCGTATCCACTCTATTTAATTGTAAAGATTGTTTTAGGGCATGTCCTGTATATCGACGATAAGCACCGAGCTTCAGATCTTGTTTTATAATACGCGGCAGAGTCCTAGCGGGAATCTTCATTTCTCGCGATAAGATTTTTTGCTTCCTAATGGGGTTTCGACGAATTTTGGCTTTAACAGCATAACAGCCTTTGTAGTTCTACCAGCACGCGGCCGCCCCGATCTTTTCTGTTCTTCGACAGACGAAGTGTTGTTGTATACGACTGATACCAAGCCTTTGAATATGACCGACTACTCCTTTACCCACTTTGTGTAAGACGATCACTGCAATCCTATTTACTTTTATCTTTAACACCCCATTCCATATTGTAATTTGATAATGAGCATGAAAAAATAGGTAAAATTGCGCAAAATCGAAAGAAGTTTTTAAAATACTATACGTGTACCAAATTCAAAATAATTAAAAAGTTGAAAAAAAGAAAAGTTTTTATGCAACAGTATTTATGGCCAGACTAGTTATATAATATATAGTATAAGGAAAGCTTAATAATTTAGCACATTCTATCAGCCTCAACCTTGTGACGGATTTCAGCATTTGAGGTGTCATTAAATATATTAATACAACTTAAAGTTAATATTTATAAGTATTACACATTAATGTGTTTTAATTCGTTGTTTTTCGCTTTCTAGTTATTGTTTTATTGCAGTCGGGTGTGTTCGTGTCGTTTAACATTACGCTACACTGATAACTAATTATATTATCAGCGAGCACCTGACGTTTGGTCACACAGCCGCGCTCCGCGGCCGCCGCACCGTTACATATGTGTTCCTTCTTCTTCTTCTCAGCCGTGTCACTCTTGACAGAGTGGTCGTGATCGTCATGTAGTTAGATATGTGTTCCTATTTGAAGTGAATAGTAAACATTGCATATAATATAACATAAATGTGAAGGTACCAGACTAGCCCTTGCACAGAGGACCAACAACACGGTACGCGGAAGCGTATTATAAGGCACGAGCGCGGCGCGGCGCGGCGTGATGAGTGCCGCCGGCGCAAGCGTTCCTAATGTAGTTTAAAGATGGCGGCCCGTCGGAATGCGCTGGGACCAGATCGCGACGTGCGGTCACTTGTCAATAACTTCTACCGGTCGGGTAAACGACCATCAACCACGACAACTCCCTTACTCGCCTTGTACGCACCCCCGGGGAGGCAGGGTGGTGCTACTGCTAATGAAGCCTAGCCTAATTCAAATTGTCGTATGTGTTCACAGGGTGATAGTCTGCCAATTCGGTTCAAAACGTAAGTCTGCATGAGCACTTAGTAGAAATCTAAATAAATTTCTAGAGCGTGTGATTCATAATATTATGTTACGAGTAATCGAATGCGGCTTCAACATATTATCTCGAACGTTTAAATCCAAATAGTGCAGCCAAGTTGAGTTGTGTAACCGAGAGGCGCTGCGTGCGGGGGCGTCCCGGGAAGCGGCGCGGACCCCGGTCGGCCTGCTCCGCGGACCGCACCACACTACCACTGCACCATCACTAGACTGGGGCATTGAGCTATTGGCATCGTGGCATCATACCATTACTTCTACTCAAATGAATGCCCTGCGCTTGAAACCACAATCAGCCGGAGTCGTTACAAACGCCAACCATCAAGGAAGTTTATTCATTTTTAGAATCGGATCGCGTCGTGACGTAATCAAAAATTGTCGAAGAGCGCTATCGCCATCAGAATGGCAAATGGCAAAAAAGGACCATACGGAATACTAGTTTCATCGAGTCTGTTTGTCTGTGTCACAAACATTTGTTTGAGAGATCGTTATGGGCACTATTTTAATATAAAACAAAATTGACTAACCAAATATTTTTGATACTATACTGTTGCACTTATAATCGCAAGATGCGCTCAAATAGTACATCGATTGTTACTTCACGAGCTCCCACGCAGCCTCGCCACCCTCGCCACCAGGGCTGAACGGCTCCTAGCTTCTTTCTAATCGGCTTTGTATTTTGGATAACGTTACTTTTTGATTACATTACAATTAGTGAGTTCACCGGGAGACACACAACGAATGAGGCGTACGTACATACGAGTATCATAGACGTATCATAGTGTACTAGTATAAATAACATCTTACCTTTAGGTTTATAGTCATCCATGGCAAAACGAGTGTATGGCGGCGGGGGGGTTTCTGAAACAAACGAAAACATACAGATTACTTTAATATTCCTTCAAATGTATCCCCCCATACATAGTCTCTTCTAATGTCTTCAAAGTTACATCAGGTTTCCGCTACAAATTATATAATATATTTTACTATTGTACATAGATACAGATACAATATTGATACTGCACCCCGACCTTTGGAAACAGACAATCGCCTAATTTCGATATTTTGGCGCAGAGGGAAGGTGCACTTCGCGATGTCCTGTCCTTCGGAAGTCATCCTTCGAGACAGGCACTACATAGAACAAGCCAGGAGCCGCGCCAGCCTCGACCACAGCCATTTGACAGCCGTGTCGTTTGTTACCTTTTGTGATTTACTGTAGTTAAACTATAGCACCAGCAAGGTGGACACGCATCTCGGTTATAAATGACCAGTACCAGACCCCGGTGCTTCATTTCCACAAAGAGGAAGGGCAAGAGCAAGACTCTTATTTTCATCATCACCAAATAATATTGGTATTGCGAAACGAAGACAGATTTAATATGCTTTATCAATTCACGCGGTACATGTTTGCTCTATGTGCAAGTGAATCCATATACATAATTATGTATACTAGAATATGGATTTAATATCCCTGGGACATGAGGTCGCAGTCGCCAAAGTGATGATTAGGCCTACCCGTGTGGCCTCGTCGCACACCGTACCGCCGGCCCAGTGCAACTAGACAAACCTAATATATGGTAGAAGTATTGCGTGAGTGTCTCGCGGGAGCAGCTCGCGGGTAAGTTTGCCGCGTTGTTTAAATCTGGAACGCGGTACATTCCATTTATAAACAAACATCCAAACAGGCACGCGCTATTGCTCGTTTTGAATTTCGAACAACATTAGTGTTTTCGAATTCTGAATGTGAATTGTGCAATCGTAATTTGCAATTCGGCGCCAGGCTTTGGCACCAGCGGACGTGTCCGGATTGTTTTTCGACCGAACGGCCATTATGAATACAAATTATCTGAACCATTCCGATATGCTCAATCCTATTATATTGATATGAGTTTGTCTTCGGGCGCGTTCCGAGAAGCGCCTCACGGACGTTGCGCAAGAAATGTCAAAACATTAGCGCGTCGGCTCCGGTGCACGCACCTGCATACTGAGGAGCGCTCGCAGCGAACGCTCGGAATGCTCCAGAGTCGCGACATAAATCAGCACGTCACTTTTATTGGATTTTTATAAACCGACGCCCGCGCCGCTTCGTTACTGCTAATGACATTCTTACACGAACGCAACCACATCTGTTGGACGATTAACATCTCGTTAACACCATGACGCGCTTATCTAACACTAAAGCGCTTGCAAATATCCGGTTCAAGTCTACGTTGTAGATCATTGTCATCGATTTGGTACAATTATCTAGAAGTTCAGTATACCTGAGACGAGCTCGAGAAGTCCCTCATAGACACAGCCCACTGAGTTTCTCGCTGATGGTAGGTTCTGCGAAGTGCTGCTTTTGCTAGGCTTTACTAGGGCTAATGTTAGCAAATTTTCTCAGGATGAGCCCGTGAGTTCACCTACTCGTCCACGCATAGGTGGAATAGTCGCTTAGTTTACTAGCGAATAGGTAAAGGGGGAAAAGAGAAGCTTACAACGTTCAATTAATTTAAAACTTTTTAGTTACTGCAGTGAATCCTTAACAAAAAGTAACGGGTAGTGTAACGCGCGTAGTTTACCAGATATATATAAATAATAGCAGAGTGAGTGCTGGCGCGTTTTGATCAGCTAAATTTAAGTTAAATCGATCGAGAGAAAAACGTTTTCCTGTTTCCAAGTTCGTCCAATATGGTCGTGTAGTGTTGTGTGCACACTCTACGACTACGTGCACAAACACACAGCGGGCGGGAGCGGCGGGATGTGCTGTTCACTCGCACGGCACACGCGCCAGAACGTTCCCAGGGAACTAGTCCGTCCACTGTAGACCGATCCGACTCACGTTTTTATTGTGAACGGTTAGTCTGTTCGGTGTTCGGTGTAAAAAGTCTTGTTTTTAACCGAAACTAGAGTTTCACTTAGTGGACCGATCGCGCAATCGAATGGAAATCTTGAGTCAACCTAAAATGCAAGTGTGAGCTCCGCGAAGGACCGGCGTGTGTGATTAATCTGGACGTTCAATCTGTAGCAATAAATGTTGTAGGTTGTACATAAGTCGGTCGGCTCGTCCGATTAGTACGCGCCCATCGTACCACTTCCGTGTCGACAACTACTGTTTGTAACCCTCGGCAATGGGTTGAACAATGAGTGTTTCGTGTTGTCATCTCTTAATGAGTTGAGGGTGACCTGAGGGTCGGCGGTCATTAAACTGACTTGAGTCTTGGATAGAACTGATCCAATCCGAGGACGGCTACTTGTTGCCGTGGCAATTGCGCAGATTTCTCAGTCATAACATTTACCTTCTCTGGTTTGAATCATCAACTATAACGGCTCATATTTAGGATTTCTCATAATGTGCCCTAGACACTCCAACTCTCGACCCATGATGACGTAGTAGAATACTTCCCGTTTCTGCTTAGCGCGTCGCACTACTTCCTCGGCCGTGACCTTGTCTCTCCATGATATTGTCAAGTTGTTCGAGAACGATCTTCGTTTTGAAGAACGCAATCGTTCCTTGCCGTCGTGCAGCTATAGCGGACGCGGGAGTGTGCTTCGATTGTACTGTTGTATAGTGCGCGCAGTTGTGGTCGCTCCGTGCTCGGCGGGGCTCGGCGGGGCTCGGCGGGGCTCGGCGGCGGTGTATGTTTGTTGCTGAGTCGACGCGGCGGCGGCACACTCAAGGAATGCAATTACGCATGGCTTACTTTAAACGGTTATGTTACATTCAGAACTAGTATCTTTTTAGTTTGTGCCACACTGTTTTCCATACAAGAATTGTTTTATAAAATAGCTTTTCTATATATAATATGATTAAGTTTAAATTAGGAATAGAGACAAGTTTTTTTTGTGAAAAACAAGACCAAGGGGCTTCCCTTGGTCTTGGTTAGCGTTAGTTCATTGAAATGTCGTTCATCGGCGCTCCTAATTAACGAATTATAGGCTTCATTTCTTAAAAACAATAGCAGCCGTTTTCATAATTAAATATTAAAGAATTTGCTTTAAATCGGTGGCCTGCTGAGAGTAGTGTGTAGTGAGCAGTCGCGGGCCACGCTTCGAGCCGGTGCGGCCTCCGAGGTAATATCGCTCAAAGATATCTTATATTTTGTTTATTACATAAATATAATTAGCGTCGGTGCCAGCGAGTGTGGGTCGTCTTGGACAAGTTAGTATGGTGAAGACATGTCGTGACAACTAGTAGAATATTATCCTTTCTGATACAGAATCATATGTAGCTTCCTAAAAGTTTTATAAATGGTGGATAAAAATCAAGAGCGGCAACAATAGGAGCTCACTTGAAGACTGTCCGGTTGTACGCGAGCAACTTAGCATCAAGGTTCGCTCCCCTGTCCCCGCCGTGCTTGCAAAGTCAGGTGACGTTGCTGTCTGTGGGCCCAGTTAGTACTTGTACTGCGCTCACTCAGCGCTTACTGGTGTTGCACTAAGCGATGGCCCATAGTCGTGTTTAATTGCTTCTGCAGGTCGATAAATCTTTGAACTATATACCTATTATTACTGTAATTTGGGATCACGATAAACTGGTCGGCGCGTTATGAGCGTCACGTAGTACGCGCGCGTGAAGGACACGGCAGTACAACATATACAATAACATAATGAGCACCTCCGAACCAGCTCCGAACTAGTCGGTAGCGCGACACCTGTGCGCAACGATGACGTCATCAGAGCTCACCGCCGACACTGAATCTCATTACTGCTTCAGGGTTTCACCTCTTTTACTACTTTTAGATAACAATCTAAGGATTTAAAACCTTCAAAAACAACGACATGTCTTTTCAGGGCCTTCACTTTTTGTGGTCCCTTCAGGCGAAATCGTACAGTAACTAGAGGTAACAAACAATTATGACAACAAAAAAAACCGTCATACAGAGGTAGAGTTGCGAGCGCGCACGCGTGTGAATCGACAGAAATAGCTCGCCCGAATTATAACGTGTCGGATGGCGCCAGCGACGGCGCCGGCCCGCCGCGCGTCCGCCTCACCCACGCGCCGGCTTCACCCTCGCGCGCACCTGCCCTCGTCACCAGCGGGACCATCCAACCCCACAGTACCAGCTGGCGAACAGAGGCGAGCAGGACAGCCGTTCTGACTTAGCTGTGAACAGCATCGTCCGCACCCTCTTATACATATATGAGGGTAAAAATATTTATCAGACTAGACAGCATTGGTTATCTTGAAACTATGCCGCTTTACAACTATAGAGACGAATGTAAAAACGGAGACGAACAGATAATAGGGAGCAGCGTGGCGGTGGCGCGGTTGCTAAGGAATCAATCACTTCCAATTATGAGCAATACTCGCTGTTGCTTCAACTGACTTGTATCTTCCGTACTGGTCCACTTGCTATCATATAGCCCGTACACAAGTGTTGGGACAGCACCTCTCATTAGACGCAAGTCAAACATTACACGACGCCACGACTAGTGTCGAGCTGCACTGAAAGGAAGGGTTCTTCGTTATCGACAGGAGTGTGATGAAGCCGTCCGAGCGTCTCGTCCTTCTGCCCATTATTGAACTATTTTGTGTGTTCAGGTAACTTTTATAGGCTCTCTGCGTGTGGTCAGCCAGATCAGGTTTAGTGCGATATTGTTACCCTTAATGTGATGTTGCGCTTTTAGCACTTCCAGCAAGTCCAGGTTGAGAGTGAACTACTACTACAATGTCATTCCCTTTTGGTAATTATGTAGGTAGTTATGACTTTAATCAAAACATGAATGGTCAAGCCGCAGAACAATGCCTTAACATTTATTAAAGTTAGATTTTAAAGGCAACGTAGTAACGTTTATCTTCAGTTTCAAATTTTAAAATCTGAACTTGAACTCACGACTGTAGATCTGTCCCCCGGACTCGCTCTCACAGGACGTGTGCACCAAACACATAACAAAACAATTCGCGACATTTCGGTCGTGACGACTGAAGATCGGTTTTCAAAGCATGTGTCATCAACCGTTTGGTGAAAAGGACATCTAAATTTTAAATGTCACAGATAACGTAGGTCAGGAGTGCTAAGACCGCAGCACTGGACGTATAAGGAGATTATTTGCACTTAAAACTATTTAGACGTCAAGTAAAATCATAAAATGAAAGAGCTAGTCGTTTCGCGGTAGGTGTGGGTCATAAAATATGACGATTTTTCCAGTTTCGTATGAGCCGCCATCGGGAGGAACCGGTTTAAGCACAGGTGCCTCCGGTCACTGGGCTACGTACACGACGCCGAACAACTCGGAGTATTGACCGATTCTAAATCGATTGCATTAAATACACAAAACGACATAGCGAAGAGCTTCATTTGACGATAGTTAAATATTAGAACAATAAATAGTCGTGTCATAATAGTGAGAGGCCTGTTCAACACAATGATCGACCCGACACAGAAGCGTGTGTCGTACACTCGTACACAAGAATGAGCAACGCGTCCGGGCGACCGTGCGGACCGGCCGACGTAATAAGAGAACCATTCACAAATTCAACAAAGCAACCCAAAACATGACCAGACTACAATAAAAGGGAAAAAACCAATAACGAAAATCGAGCTGAGCTTACGCAGCCGGAGCGCGTACCTGCCCTCCCCCGCGCCGCTCCCCCGCGCGGCCCCCTCCCCGGCGCGACACGGCGCCGGCGCCAGCCAGCCGACAAGCAATTATGGCTAAATAAATATCGGCCACGCCGCCGCGCCGCCGCGACGCGTCGCACTAGCTGCTACTGGCTCCTAGCATCACATCAACAACAGATGGATGCCCGTACGCGCGCCTCGGCGACATCTTTAGATCGGGACTCCACCGGCGTGCCGCTCAGATGACGGGGACTGCGGATAGCTTCGTGAGCTGCGCTTGAACATCCCCGATAATGCGTGTCCACCATGTCGTGTATGTGGGTTTGATAGCCGGATGCGGGTGACTAATTTCCGTTACGAAGTCAAAGTGACGACCGGCCTCTCGCCCCGAGGCGATCGTGACGCCGGCGACGGCGAAAGGTATTGACTTTAAGATGATCTCGCATCTTTCGAGTCATCGCCGAGCCGTCGCCCGTCGAGGATAAGATAAGTATCCCCTCCCCGGTTCCTCCGCCCGCGAGCGCACCGACGGTTTACATAGAGACATTCACAAGAGGCAAGAGGCAAGGAGAGGCGCGAGCCGGAGCGGTTGGCGCCACTTGGCGGATGTAATGCGCCACTGCGTTCTAAAGATTGTTGTTTATGATTGTTGGCCGAGCTCTGAAAATACATTGTTCGTCAGTTAGTACTCAGTACTAGACGAGGAGATATATATGTATATTCAGTAAATTTAGATGCAGAAATAACCTACTATTTTTGCTTTCATTTATATTAGGTATATTTTATTTGACCCCTGCTGAATCCTGCGTTTATGCAGAATGACAATCATAGGCTAGTTATGAACAATAATTATAACATATCATCACTAGTCTTTTGTTCCATGAAAATTACAACAACTGTCGATAAAAGTCTCAGCAAAGTTTCAGGTAAAAGTAGATAAAACAGAGTTACAATTAAAAACATCGTCTGGGATATACACATAAGCAATGCTTACTGAAGACATAAAAGAGAAGTTTTGAGAAAAACCCTACCAACCTTGAGTTTATTCAAGTGGATTTACCCTTATGAGCGATCGACTCACTTTTATTTATTAGTAGTTACAGATAAAATTATTCAATAGAGTATATCTGTGATTTCATACATTGCAAATTTATACGATTTCAAATTAGTTGCGTGTTTCGTCATTATAGCGAGATAAAAATAGGAAATACATAAGTTATTTTCTACTAATAAGATTAAAAGCAGCTTCAACAAAATTGATCTAATTTTTTCTCGACCAAACACATGAAGCAAACCTAGCTTCTTACCTAGAAGCTTACCTACAACAGAATTAAAAATCTGTCGGGCTCAAGAAGCTCCACATTATCTATACTGCTATACTACTCGTAATCTATCTATACTTCTATACTTAAAGAGGAAAGATTTGTTTGTTTGTTTGTATTGAATAGGCTCCGAAACTACTGAACCGATTAGAAAAATTCTTTCACTGTTTGGAAGCTACACTATTCTTGAGTGACATAGGCTATATCTTTTTGTAAAAAAATAAGGGTTCCTAGTAAGGAACCCTTATTTTTTTATTATTGAAGTTTTTAGTAAAAACTCCAATAATGAACCCAAGGATTAAAAAAAATACTTAAAGTATTCTTTACATCGCGTGCCCTGCGAAAACTATTGATGATAAAACAAAATAATGTACTACGACTTTGTAGAACACATTATTACGAGTATTTACAAAAAGTGTCCCGACAGCATATGTATAACTATTATGGTTATATCGTAATAAGTGTTCTTTTATTTAAAAAAATAAAACAACATCAAATATCGTTGAAATTTTTGTTAAAGACCCGAGCGGAGCCGGAGTAGGCCGCTTGTATCTTATAACTTCAATTCTATAATAATTGTAGATAACACGCGATAGGATAGATAATATTAATAATAGAAATATAATAAAAGATGCGAATTCACAACTGACCAATTGCTTATACAAATAAAACCTTACAAAAAACAAACAAAGTATAAAGCCTAAAATAATTCGCCTCATGACCCGGCTGCGACACGGGAAGTTGAAGGAATTCTCAATACGCCTACCGAAGCTGGATGAGCTTCGAACGGGCACAGACTGCGAAAGTTAACAAAAAGTGCGGCGACGTAATTCCGCCGAGAGCCGAGCCGCCGCGCCGGCGCAGACCTCACAAAAAACTGCACAGGTGAGGTCCACCGCGTACCGGTCCGCGGGCGCGACAATTACCGGCGCAGCTGGACCGCTACAGGTTTTTGCTTGTTTTTGGTGATTAATTTCTTTATTTGGATGGCCACATCCATAATGAGGTATCCGCATCAGAAAGTATGGTATTCATTTTTTATTCCTTGTCAAATGTATATTCGATTCGAATCTCACAAAACACAGATCAATAACATCATGTCTGGAACAAACCTTGTGCCTTATCACACAACACATCTCCGTAGCGCAATGCCGTGTTCGTTCAGACAACAGGAGAGTTTTCTAACGGGATCTACACTATATGACTGATAGATGTGGAAAAACTTTATTGAAATTCTAAATAGTTTATTTATATTGAACGCTACATTATACAACTGTGTTCTTCCGGCCCCACAGTACTTTAATTGGTAGTTAAGCGCATTGCAATGCATTGAAGTAGGTCGTTTAACCATTTCATGAAGACATTGAGACTCAAACTGGGATCCATGTATGCGCGGTTGTCACGGTTTGTTTATTGTCATCGTAAGCAGAGGAGCATGCCGCTCGCTCGTCTCTCGTGGACGTCAGCAGTGTCAGGGCCTGCTGGTCGGGCCCTAACCTATGCTAATCCACAAAGTAGATGTTGATAAACAGCCTCATCGTGCGACGGTACATTCCTGATTTATCGAACTCCGAAATGATTTGTGTTCGATCGCAACAGAGAGTGCACGGCGGTAGAGGCAGCCGCCACTGAGCAGCGGCTAATGAGCGCTTGCGCTTCTATAGCGGAATCATTATTGAATCACACCTCAAAGCCGAGATTTGTTGTCGCAAAATAATCAGATGAATATTTTCTTTCAAAAAACATTAAGCGTTACTGCTGAATCATTAATTTATGATCATATAGTGTATTATAGTTTCGTATTCCTATAGATGCTCGTAGTTCACTGGGCCTCGGCCGGTGCCGGACCCGAGCGACACCACGACCTGAATGCGCCGCCCCCCCCCTATGAGCCATAAGAATGAACTCTCTGCAACTCTTGCAACCCTTCACAGAGAGAGCAGATACCGACAGAAATACAGTAACGGCCCCTAGAGGGGTGGATGTTTGATTTGTATATGTGACAGCTGGATCCAGATGACATGATGACATCCAGATGTGACAGCCGAATCCGACCTGTCAAATACTATTGACATCCCAAGATGGGTCAGTAGCAGCTATAAGTGTTCCGTCGTGGAACTTTTTCTCCTAAAGTGTTCGCGGTTTTGTTAGAGTGGAGCGACCACAGTGGGGCTATTGGGTAAGATCCAGTATCGCGAAGTGACCGTTACAGTCAGTGCATACTCTTTACGCACCCAAGACACAACCAACCGCGCCCCGGTGCTACAATAACAGCATGATAAATTGGATATTGGGAGGCATTAATGAATTAGTCAGGGTGATGTTGTCGCGCGCCACACGTCATCGACAGAGCAGTAGTGCCAGTGTCAGGAGTGTGTCGTGGTCCAGGGGGCGGGTCGAGCGCGAGTCGGTGTCACAGTTGTTCATAACCTCGGGCTACCCGCACCCACCGCGACTACTGCGGCACCACTCCCTTGGAGCGTTCGATGTATCATAATTATAGACGGTACTATGAAAATATAATCCTGTTTGACATTGTCATCGAAATCAGACAAGTAAATAAATAATCTCACGACAAACATCAGTAGAGGATAAAGAACAGAAGCACGCTTAAACACGTTCGTCAGATATTAAATGTACCTATACGGGAATTTCTGAAGCTGCCTTGTATCTGTTACCGATACTAACAGCCATCATCGAGGTTCTACAATTACAGGTTTACAGGAATAATGGACCGGTGAGTCGGTGTGTAAGTACCCGTTTTTGAGGAATTAAAAAAATATTGTCAAATTATAGTATTGAATCGTAATTATATGTTTGACTAGCGACCCGCCCTCGCTTCGCTTCGGAAACATTAAAACTCACATGAAACCAAAAAAATTAAAAAATTAAAAAAAGATTTAAAAAAGTAGCCTATGTTCATCAGGGACAATGTCGGCTTCTAATGGAAAAAGAATTATTCAAATCGGTCCAGTAGTTTCGGAGCCTATTCGAAACAAACAAACAAACAAATCTTTCCTCTTTATAATATTAGTATAGATAGTATAGATAAAACGGTTTTTAAGATACTCGAAGCGACATTAACGAATTTAAAACACCGCTTTTGTGTTGTCGACTGCTCAAAAGTAGAGAAGTGAATAGAGAAGAGAACTTTCAGAATAAACGAAGAAACCTTTGCCGTCCGGAGCGCCAAAATCTCTAAAACTTCTTTATTAGGTATGAAAAAACTTATCAGCTAAAAAATTTTTTTTTATTCCCCTTTAGGCAGACGAGCGTACGGCCCACCTGATGGTGAGTGGTTATCGTCGCCCATGGACTTCAACAATGCCAGGGGCAGAGCCAAGCCGCTGCCTGGATAAGTTCCTGTAATCTGAGCCGATTCCACAAACGAACGCAATCAAAACGGGACATACTGGCGCGGTGGTGTGCAGACGAATGGAAATATAAGGAAGTGGAATGCAGCGTTTACCCGTACCGCCACTCTATAGTCTGACAAATTAAAAGTGAAGGCAGGCGGGGCGTCGGGCGGCGCGGCACCTCGGCGCCAGCGACCTGACCTTGTCTACTTATCGCAAACGAATGACCCTCGCCTCACTCGCCTCACTCGCCTCACTCGACTCGAGATTAGGTGATAGCTGCTAGCTTTGCGCGCACACGCAACTACTTCGTTCTCGTCTTGACACCTCTCTGCGCACAGACTCCTGATATCGGAAACTGCGCAACTCAATATTAACAAATATTCGCATTATAATATTGTATATATTGCTCTTGGTAAAATATTTAAAGTGAAACTTTTATACAAATATGTAATGGCACAATTAGATGTTTAAAGTATGTATATTGCAAAATACCTACGCAACAGTGTACGCGGTCAATTAGTAATGCTACATTGCAGTAGTCTGTACGAACACGAGTTGTTGATGCGCGGTGTTCATTGCTCAGTAATGCTCAGTACTAGTCCGCAGTGTGTATGTGAACGGCCACGCGCGGCCACGCTGACGTCATCGCTAACGTAACTATAGATACAGAAACAAACAGTAGCGATAACGCTGATAACGATTAGCACTGATAACCCGCGTGATAATGTAACCCACGTGAAGTTGCCTGCTAACTTTAGTGTGAGGATGTCGACAAACCAAATGCAAATGATTCGATGGAAAAGTATTGATTGCACGCACTCTTGATCAAAATTATCTTTCGAATTAGGAACACGCAGCAGGCAGCAGGCAGACGGGTGGCGAGTGGCGACACACAAATGTTATTTATATGAGAAACGGTCGTATCTTTTAGTAAATCGTAACAGTGATTAGTGATTGTACTAGTCGCATCAAAGTTAGGTTAGATTTTTTATTTTAGATTATGAGAGAACCGTACTCATCGTTAAAAGCGACAATGGCATTCATTCCACGAATATCCGTACACTGACACCAGAATCTATTTAAGAAAACGATCTCATCGGCAGATCACACTGTTGAATGCACTTGTTGCCGGCGCGAGAGGCACGTACCGGGTTTGCAGAGACGACTCCAGTGGTAAGGGTTGCAGCAGGAATTGTCGGTGCAGTGAGGCATCCGACGCAGCTCGGACAGGTCGCGCAGGTCTGGGAAGCAGAAGGCCCTGGCGAGCGCGAGGCGCAGCCTACGGTCATCAGGCGGCGCGGGCGGTACGCACAGGGCACCGCCGGGCCCCGCGTCCAGCGCCCGCGCCAGCCTTCGCAGCACGTCGTCAGGCACCGCCGCTACTCCTAGCGACGCCAGCCGCCGACGCAGCGCGCGACGCCGGAACATCACATGCCGCCCGCGGCGTCACTACGCGAGCGCCATGATACACGAGCGCGCCGTCCACACAACATCATGCACCGCGTGCGATCACTCGACTGACTGACGGGATGGACCGCTCAAGCCCGACCGCGCCGGCCGGCACGCCACCTGGGGCTGCACACACAACACTCAACTTTTACCCGAAATTTATCGATATTTATTTTGGATTTAACTACATATTTTATAGCTTCCTTACATTGCGTTTATATTAACATCTTTTTTTAGGAAAACTATTTCGGGCAGGACTGCAGTGTAAAGATTTTGAAACCCCGAATATAAGAACATAAGATTGAAAAAAATATCATGTACTAACAGAAATGTAGTTTAACAAATATTTCTATCAATGTATTTAATATTCGTTTCATATAATTTAATTTTAAATCAAATATCAATGATAATCTCAGCCCTCGAAGATGGTAATAAAACACTTAAACACAAGCATAAAAATAATAAAATAGTTCCATTTAATAGTTACTAAACTACATATAATTCCCTAAATTGCTGGGAAATTTTGTGAGCTGGCATAGCGTCTGCGGAGGCGGGGTGTGAGCCCCGGGTTGCGGGGAAGGACTGGCGCCACCGGCGGCATCGGTGGCGGCGTCAGGTGGGCGCGCTCGTGTGCGTGCGGCGCCATCCGTCACACACACGCATGCACACAAGCGCGCCGCCCGCCATCACTCTCGCTGCATGTCTGATATCAACCTCTTGAGGCAATTAAACCAAATCTGTCTCGGACTCTAGTTCACTCTTGCCCTCTTGCCAGCCTTACGCATCACATTTTATATCTTTGACATTTTCTAATGATCAAAGGTAACTCAATAATCGGGATTCTTTTTTAATATTTTGAACCACAATTACTAATGGGTATATTACGAATCTATTCATTGTGCTTGATAACTAAACACTAAGCTGTTGGATAATAATTAAGTACATTATGAAGGGACATAGGTCATATGATTAACGTAAAATAATTTAAATCAATGAACGAAACAAAGTATGTACGCTGTATTTGTATTGCTGGAATTAAGTCTTTATTTTTTTACTATATGGAATTCTGAAATGGATGACGCACAAAAAAATACTCGTATGTAATAAGTAGCTTGGGCCTGCTAGTTAACTGTGACAGTGAGTGTGCGAGTGCCCGCCGAGCCAGGCTGCAGGTACTATATAGTTTTACAACTGAAATGACTGAATTCTCAATAAGTTGCATATTCATTGGCTTTATTCTATTAAAAGTTCAATAAATCTACTAGGTATGTATATAATCACAGCTCTTTTTACGTCAAATGCGATCAATCAGCCGTTTCTAAGATTCAAACATTTTAATTGTTATGATAAGCAGATAGATGATCTTTGCACTTGGTTCTGTGCGCGCTGAAGACACTACTACACACACAGTGGTAACGTCCAAGCTTCGGCGCAAACAAATGATTACAACTACTTAAGTATGTGTATGTGTATATTTAGACAATATTTGTAGGCAACAGAGTGACTGTCCGGTCGCTAGGAACGCTAGGATCGCTAGGGACATCAGCACAAATCGCTGTAGACCTGCGACCTGCGAGCTATACGGCGTTTCAGGGCTGCCACGCTCTTGTTTTTTCACCGAATTGTTGAAACGTTGTACTCGGATAGTTTTGAGTAATATTCGTAGGCTCTTATTAAAACCATTTTGTAGCTTTGCTCTATAGATACAGTATGAGCTATACAATAGTATACAATATTGGAATTAATTCTGGCAAACCCAAATTTCGGTCAATATTTATTTATGTTTAAGTTGCTGAGAGATAAGAAAATAATTGATAATGTCCAGTCTTAAATCTCAATCGTTAATCGCCTCAACAACGTGGGCAGTGGGTACCGAGGGAGCACCCAACAAGGCTCTCAGCGTTGCAATCGGGTGGCTACTGTTGTAGACGTTGAAGCCATATTTGACCGCACCGCGGATAAGGCTTTGCCTAATATAAAATCAGTCAGGCTCATCTTCATAAAAGTATTTACAGTACTCTTAAAAAATATTAATAATAACCTTCGATATTGTTCTGATTTTTGAGTTAAGTGTAAATTCATGACAAATGTGTTTTGGTTATAATATATTTTCAGCAATTTTAATACAATTCGGAGTGTGCGTGTAGCGGTCTGGCATCCCTGGAGCATCTACATTGAAAGTTTCAAGGTCAAAGCCACGTTTCTGAACACCTTTATGTATGCCATTCACGTGCGAACCAGTTCAACGGGTCGGTCCGCCACTGGCCGCGCCAGAATGTGCTGGCCGTGCGAGCATGTCAGCATGTGAGCATGTGAGCGGCCGCAGGACTTCTTACGAATCTGGCTATAGGTACTTATTATCTCTCTGTCCTTTATTGCTACTTTTAGCTTTAAAACGTAATCTTTGCAGCATTGTGAAAGAGAAACAAATGAATGTAGAATAGAGTGAATGAAGTACTTGGCGGGACCAGTGTGTGGCCGGTCGCGTCTGATATGTAGTGAATGGTTCGCTTTACACGCGGCGTCGTGTACAGACGACAGACACGGGGCGACTCATTCAACTGCAACAGGACTTTGTACAAACATACCTATACATTAAGTGGTCTGAACATTGCACAATCTGCCCATTTTTATTGAAGACGTGTGTTTAAAGTGTCCACAGTCTACATCTATTTATTGCTAACTAGAATACAGACGTGAAGCCATCTGTTAGCCCTCGCTGGGAACCTCTGAGCGAGATGGACATGAGCGACCTCTTGGCTTTGCACGGAGGAGTTGTAAACGGATTTTAAGATAATAGTGTGTCCGTCCCGTTCCGATGTACCAATATAATTGATATTTTGACCTCATATCTGAAGGTGATAAGTTTTTTGTCACGCGATTTTTCTGAGGTACACACTGATGGCGATATCCTGTGCATCGGAAGTCCGGGTCCCTCGCCGCGTCGCGGCGTCGTAGCGAACTCAACGGGCTCAACTGGAGCCGTTTGCTTTAATTTCAAAAAAAGCGTTAAAACAAATTTAATGGAACTTCCCTCTGCGGTCTGTTGAACACACCTCAAAGGGAAGTTACTGTGTTGTCTTTGTTTTCGATTTTCTCAAGTTATTGACATAATAATTAAGACTAGTTTTAAAGTTTATACTCGCGTTTATTATCTCCGATGTTGACTGGGCGATCTATCAGTGAGTAAAAGTAGTTTTGGCTATGTTACATATATGTTTCCATTTATTAAAGGCGAAGGCTGAAGGAGAGTACCACAGAAAGAATATCAAGATTATTTCTGTGGGGAGTACTCTCACGGTAGCCCGCAGTGTGATTGAGCCTCTAATAATGTCCGAGTGGAACCGAATGCTTACTAATTACTGGCCTGAATGGAAGATGTTGCCTTTATGATGAAATTAAGCGAAATATATCTACTTAGAAAAAAATAACTTAATATACGAATAAAGTTATTGAAATTATAAACCTTAGTAAAAAATAATAATAATAATTATGTGGGTAAAGGACACGAAACTACATTTGAACCTAGATTTTATATGTACTTACTTTACAAACGTAGAGCACAAGCAGAAAAACACCATTCGATAAAAAAAGTTTTCTTAACATAGCTCGGTATTTATTTCATTATTAATATATTATTTGTTGTTAGTAAGTAATTTTAAAGATGCGTGCAATATCCAATATGGCGCCCGAGCACCCCACCAGCCGAGTGTCGCGGCGACTCGCGAATGCCGCGAAAATAGACAAAATCGCAGTATTTATGTGAAATGTGAACGATTGATGAGCACGCGGCGGCGCGGCGGCGCGGCGGCCCTGCACTACGCACGAGGAGCGCCGGACTCCAGCTGTCCGGAATCCGACTCGCAATGTCTCTCTCTCGGTATTCAAGTTCACATTTGCGTTAGCGTTGCTCATAGACGTCAGTAATTTGAGAGATACACCCACATTGATGCCTACCGCTGCGTAACTACTCTCCGCAAACCTCGTTTAAAGTTTAACATGTCCTAGCGCTCAGGAAACCCCGCAAAGGGAAGCTGACCTGCTATGTATATCCATGTTGTTTCTTATAATATAATTGGTAATTAGTGTGGTTCAAAATAGTAGGCACCATCTCCCCAACCTAATATTAAATGAAGGTATATAATATATGAATCATACCAAGGTGTATACATGTCTAAGGGATATTTTTTTTAGTTAATCGGCATGCTACTCGCTGCGAATATCTCAGTCACGGTTCATCGCGCAAACCGTGATCCTACCACCGATACGAGGTTGCCTTGCAATCACGGCGGCAGGACTTCAAAATGACGTGCTCAAAATATTTAACTTCAAATAAAAATTAACTTGGGGGTATAAGTTTGTCCGTAAAATACATAGTTATATTGTAATGATTTACAAGTGTAAAGTTCGTTACATTATATTTAGTAAGATTTTCCAAATTCTGCAAAGCTGTGGCGAGAATAGTGGAGAATAGAATAGAGAATAGAAGAGTGGTATATCAGAATGTTTTAACAAAAACGCGAATTGAGCTAAGGACAATTTAAGGGTAAGCTTGAAAATTATCATACAAGTCAACTTTACCCTATGAACTGCAAGCAAAGTAAATTAGGTATCCCTTACCAACAGGGGACACTACAAAACTTGCTCATCCGATTTCTATCGGAAGGATAGCCGTCGGAGCACCCTGGTATATAAGCAATGTTGATATTGACGACGACATAAACCTAGAACCGATACTTTAGTATCTTAAGGAAGCATCAGAACGCTACTTTAATAAAGCGGTGCGACAAGATAACCACCTTATCGTGGCCTCCGGTAATTACATATCCAATCCGAAACCCGAAGCCCGAAACATGTCTTACCGGATTCCCCGGTTCAAGCACACCGTTCTCGCCGAACTTGTCGAAGAGTTCGACGTGCGAACAAACCACTGAGCTTCGCGTCGAATCTTCGCAATGGGTCGCCATTCCGATCTGATGGTAGATTCTGCGAAACATTGCTTTTGCTAGGGCTAGTGTTAGCAAGTTATCTCAGGTTGAACCCGCGAGCTTATCTATCGGTGCGTGAGTAGTAGGAATAGCCCCTTAGGTTACTAACAATTAGGCGGTAAAATGTATCAGTTCCAAAGACAGCGGCGGCCTGCATCATAGTCACGCCGTTACTGTACCTACTTGTAGTACGAGCTAGTGTATGATATTTGGCGAACAAATGTAATCATACAATAGACATATCATTGTTTTTCATCATTTATTTTCAACACAAAAACCAATATGGGAAGAATAATTTCGCATTGTTACCGTCGATGGCAGACTGGCGTGGCGCAATGAGGAGTGGTTGCTCATGAGTCATGATGCGCTCTCGGCCGACGGTCCTCGACGAAACGTAATATTAGTGGCGACAGACACAGCGGCTCACGGCTCATACTTACCAACGAACAGACTTTCTGCTTGTTTTATTTACCCTTGAAGAAAACAAATAGATTTAACAATAACATAATGAAGTGATGGTCGGGTCGGCAGGGTCGGCCCGCTGAGCAGGCGCGGCGGCGCCAGGCTCCGTCGCCGCTCGACCCTTCGAAAAAATATACTCTTTCACGCTTTATGCTCTTACTTGCCAGTTAGGGGTGACACATACTCCTATACATATGTATACATGTACGCATGTTACTGTACAGTTCATATTGAATAACTACAAAAATATTATTACAGTTTGTTTGCAGGAGACCACGTACCGGTAAGCGCAGCGTTGGGCATCCCCCTGTCCGGTGGACGGATGACTTGTGGCGATATGCTGGGAAAGATTGGATTTATTATACATAATTAATTAAAATTATAAGTTTTTACATTCTTATGGTTCTATTATCACATTTCTATAATCATCATTGTTCTATATTTACAGATGACGCCAAGGCTACACTACGAGTATAGACAAATAATATAGACAAACAATATTAATCTATTTTCAATTTGACTACAGACTTTAACAGTAAACAAAAGAGTGTATATGCGTGTGTGTGTGTGTGTCAAATACATGGTAGTTTGTGTAATGTTTTTTTTTATTGATTTAATGTACTTTAATACGCTTTGATTAGCTTCAGACGTATGTATGTTTGTGTCGGAATCTTTGAACATGATTTTGGCCCCCTTCAAAACCTCGGATTAACTAAATTTGGTATACTTATTAAGGACCGATGACAATTCAATAGTTTGTGTAATGTTTTTTTTTATTGATTTAATGTACTTTAATACGCTTTGATTAGCTTCAGACGTATGTATGTTTGTGTCGGAATCTTTGAACATGATTTTGGCCCCATTCAAAACCTCGGATTAACTAAATTTAGTATACTTATTAAGGACCGATGACAATTCAATATTAATTTTTTTTATGAAATAAGCGTGGGGTGCATGATATCAGTAGTTATAAATACTTTATGAACAGATATGAGTAGAGGGTTATTTTGATAATATCCTGAAAAGTACCCCACGCTTTTTTAAAATAAAATTATTTTTTCTTACACTATTTTTAATTCAAATTTATTAAAAAAATTTTTTTATGCATAATAAATAAATATTAGTATTCTGCACTACTTGTCTATTTTCTCTCTGAGTGTGGAAAGTCTCATTCTCCTCCGTCCACGCAATTATCGTAAAAAGGAGTACAACGTTTTTGCTTCACGTATTAATATAAAGAAAAGTAAGTCGTCGTGGCCTAAAGGATAAGACGTCCGGTGCATTCGTATCGAGCGATGCACTGGTGTTCGAATCTCGCTGGCGGGTACCAATTTTTCTAATGAAATACGTACTCAACAAATGTTCACGATTGACTTCCACGGTGAAGGAATAATATCGTGCAATAAAAATCAAACCCGCAAAATTATAATTTGCGTAATTACTGGTGGTAGGACCTCTTGTGAGTCCGCGCGGGTAGGTACCACCACCCTGCTTATTTCTGCCGTGAAGCAGTAATGCGTTTCGGTTTGAAGGGTGGGGCAGCCGTTGTGACTATACTGAGACCTTAGAACTATATCTCAAGGTGTGTGGCGCATTTACGTTGTAGATGTCTATGGGCTCCAGTAACCACTTAACACCAGGTGGGCTGTGAGCTCGTCCATCCATCTAAGCAATAAAAAAAAAAAAAAAAAAAAAAAAAAAAAAGACCTATACGTAACTTACGCAATCAAATACAGAGTAACGGCGAATGGATTAGGGAATGGCAGGAATCTATTTTAATACCTCTGCATAAGAAGGGTTCATCCAAGTCCTGTAGCAGCTACAGGACTGTAGCACTCATACCCCATGCAAGCAAGATCCTACTGTACGTGATAAACGAGCGCCTTCATTATGAGACGAGCCTTAAATGCAGTCATTTAAGGATGGAGCGTCCATTTGCGGCAGGAAAATCAGCAACCTCCGTTATGCAGACACCACACTGTTCGCATCATCCGAGCAAGAACTAGTCCAACTCTTTACTAGGGTGGCGGAGGAGAGTGAATTAGTTAGCCTTACCATTAATAAGGCGAAGACCAAGGTATTGTTGGTGGATAGACCTGGTATGCTTATTCGCTCTAATGAACTTCAGGATTTGAAATTTGTTGACCAGTTCATTTATCTTGGCTCTCTTTTTGTGGCGAGGGTGGCAGCAAGAAGGAGATAGCTAGAAGAATCCAAATGTCCAACGGAGCAATGACTGACCTCACTAGGATATGGAAAGACCCCAATATATCCCGCAAAACCTGCTGGTACGTGCATTGGTCTTCTCAATTTTCCTTTATGGTGCCGAATCTTTTTTTTTCTCCCTACCTAAGCTGATAGCCTTGGGAGGCTATTTCAGCGTTACCTTAGCTAGTAGGTGAGCTCAAGGTGCTCAAACCGGAGTGATACTAACGCTGACCCTAGCAACGCAGTGCTTCGCAGAATCTACCGCCGGATCGGAAACGCGCCCCACTGCAAAGATCCGGCGAGAAACTCAGTGGGCTGTGTCTATGGGTTAATTCGCTCGTCGAGCCCTTCGTCGCAAGCGGACGGTGACCGGGTGCAGATTCCTGGAAGATAAGACGAAGTGAGAGGGCAAAGATCGAAGCTTTTGAAATGTGGTATTGGAGACGGATGTTGCGAATTCCATGGACGGCACGCCAGACAAAACTAACCATTCTGAAGGATCTCGGTATTGGCACAAGGCTGTCCGCTATCTGCTTCCAACGTATTCTCACGTACTTCGGCCACATCGCGCGTAGAGGCCCCGATAACGTAGAGAAGCTGATGGTAGTCGGTCAGGTTGACGGGAGAAGATCACGCGGACGCTCATCTACCCGCTGGTCTGATCTGGTAAAGACGCTCACCGACCTGCCAATAACCGAGGCTATAAAGACTGCCGAGGACAGGAAGACGTGGGGAAGCATTGTGCATCGAGTGCTCAACATTTTAAATTAGACACGACCTTCAACAACGAAACCACCGACTCAGAAGAAGATTAAATAGATTTCCCGGTGCGAAGACGAAGTCTTATCTCCGGCCTCAAAACCCCGTCGTGTCCCCTTGGGCTGATGTAAAAAACTTATATGTATTTGGTGTTTGTTTTCGAACTAATAATCTAGTCAAGATAATAAATAATGAATCTGATTTTCTTGTATTAAGTATACAAAACTTATTAACAATGTACGCTAAATGATCCAACGGAGTCAATTTGAATAGATTATCTACATAAGATTAGAAAACAAACAACTTCAGATTGAAAATTAATTTGTATTGGCGTCGTGGTGCGTTGCGGTGGGACGACGTGAGTCTGCTGCGTAGGGCAACACTAGTGCGATTTCCACAGTAACCCTTAGGATTGGCGGAGACTCCCCCTTACTCATATACAGTCAAACCTGGATAAGCGAGAGTTCAAGGGAGCACAATCTCATTCTCGCTTATAGAGGTTTCTCACTAACCCGAGTTTCTCGCTAATGCTCCCTCTGAATTTCATTTCGCGATTTTCCGGATTCAAACGCATTCACTATTTTGAGTTTATCACATAATGACAGTACTTTAATTTTCCGTTTTGACATGATGCAGAACAGAACTTTTCTTCGCAATTGATTAACGATAAACTGAGTAAGTTCGACAAACAGGACGGTACACAGGCACACGTGTCCATTCGAAAATAATGCGATAAAATAACAACGTTATTTAGTTCCACGAAATAGAATAGGTTCAATATTGACGAGAAAACAATTCGAAAACAATGGTAGGAAGTTGAGTCATAAAATAGCAGATGTTAAATTTATAATTTGTTTTTTCACTCGTTCCTCCTAAATAATATAAATAAATAAAGCTCGACTGTCGCTTATAGAGGTATAAGTAGCAGTCTCACTTACGGAGGTCCATGAGGGAAAAACGACTCTCTCTTACAGAGGTTTCTGTTTCTCTCTAATAGAGGTTTTAGGAGCTTAAAATGACGGGTCCTGGCTATTACTCTCACTTATAGAGTTTTCTCACTTATCCAGTTCTCACTTAACCAGGTTTGACTGTATTTGAATTTGTACACAGAATGATGCGCACTGAAGATTGAAGATAAACACCAGTCCAATAGGATGGGAGGAGGCCCGCGAAGCGCGCGGACGGTGTGCGAGAATCATTTACAAAATAATGTATTATTCAAATCCCCATCAATATACATTTAAGTTGATTTACGAGCAATTCTGTTGTAGTCACGGTACATCTAATGGCGGTAAGATATACCTCGATCGTGATTTTTTGTAAAGAAAATCAATTTATCTGACGTTAGCGTTGAAATATACGAGTCCCAGTAGCGTTGCGAGCGTTATGACGCATAAAGTGTTATGGCTCCGGGGATTTGCTGTGTAACGAACGGATGTTATATTCCATAATTTTTAAGTATATTATAAATAATAAACACTATTGTCAATGGGTCCTTACGACGATGTTCATGTTGAATGCGTTCCCGATATTTCGGCGCTGTGATTATTTCTAGTAGGTACATTTTTGGGTGTTACTCGATCGAAGTCGAAGAACTACAATTGACAAGTCTGAAAAATAAACTGGACGTCAAAAATCACCATTGTTATGTTTACAAAAGAACCTAATAATTATTTATTAACATATAAGGTATCGAGGCAAGTGATTAACTATACTGTTCTTATAATTTATTAGTTATCTTGAGTTTGCCTGTGAACGCTGTTCCCGAGGACGTGCCTGCCTCGTTTTGTAATTTAATTGTTTCATTAAATCCGATTTATGAATTGTTGATATTGCTGCACCTGTCTTATCGAATCCTCCCGATCCACCCTTAATGCTTTTAAGCACCGGCCACAGTTCTCGGCGAACTCGTCCAATGGGACGAACAGTTCGACGTGCGAACTAGCCCATAGACACAACCCATTGAGTTTCTCATCTGAGTGGGTCACGAGTCCTTTCCGGCGTTCGATTCAGCGAGGCCCTGCTGTTCTAAAGCTAGTGTTAGCAAGTGCTCCCAGATGGGAACCCCGTGAGCTCACCTATCAAACCGTGTGCAGTTGGAATAACGCCTCAGGATTCCAACGATTCAACAGGGAGAAAAAAGGATGCTGCAAATTGTGTAATGAGTGCAGTCATCAATTATAACGCTAATAAAAAATTAAATATAAAATTTAAGAACTGTATTCACATTTTTTTACATGTTTATAGGTCAGGGAGTGGATTTCAAGATTCGTTCGTGACATTTCAGATTAATTTGAAACAAAATTGAATTCTCTCTTTAAATTCTGTTCAATAATAGAACTCGGTACAGTAGTACCGCGACAGCGTAGAGGGGAAGCCGGGCCGGGAAGGCGCGGAAAGCTCTGAGCTGCGACCCTGCGCGTGTTATCTGCTGTACCTCTATATCTGAGGAGTGCGCCGCCACCGGTGCGGTGCGGTGTGCTGCCGATTCATCACCCAGTCTAATCAGACTCATGAGGATCCGTGTTCCCGATTTATTCATTATTGATGATTGTTTTGTATTATCCTTAATGCGTTGCGATGATTTTCAACTATTTTTTTTTATTTATCTTGCATGTGAAACAAAAAATAAGGTTTACAGGTACTACCACACCTCTTCTGTGAGGCGGCGGTACGCTGTGATCATAACGGATTCTGGTAACCATTTAGTGTAATAAGAGAAGTTTTATGAAATTAAGGATTTAATTTTTGGGGGTTAACGATAAAGGGAAGTTCTTCCACCGACCGGTCGAAATTGTTAGGTAGATATTGCGATCCGGATATTGATGTTTAAAACTTGTACTTAGATATATTATATACGTTAACTTATCTTTTTTTATTTTTTATTTAATAGCTCGAGTCTCTTCTTTGTCGAATGACTCTGCCAATATCAGGTAGATAGAATATCAGTGATATAGTTAAATGATAGTAGATGAGAAGCATGAGAACGGGAGAAAAAATTGTAAATATTTTTACAGTTTAATGTTATTGCGGGAAATAAAATAAGCTAATGCATTTACAACTTTAGGATTAGGGAATGTTAAGAGATAGTTCATATTAACTGGGAACGGGATGTTAGTGTTAGTTAGTAAACAATATAGTGGTGGGCATTCATCATTAAGAGAAAACTTATCTTAAAATTTTCGTTAGCTAGATTCAGACATATTTTTTTTTTTTTTTTTATTGCCTTTGTAGACAGACGAGCATACGGCCCACCTAATGGTGAGTGGTTACCGTCGCCCATGGACTTCAGCAATGCCAAGGGCAGAGCCAAGCCGCTGCCTACCGAAATCTGTCAAAATCTGTCAAATGTTCAGTATTCTATGGTAGCTACCCGCTACAGATTCGTCGAATTGCCAGAAATTCTAATGTTCAAAATATAGTAAGTAGGTACACAATATACAATACCAAGAAAAAACATATCCTCTACTTGCGGATGACTCAAATATAATAATTAGGTATTTCCCATGAAATTGCCGTTTTAACATGAAGAAAGTTAATGTCATTTTTTGTAAGTTTTTATTTTATTTCTATCAATCAAAATATGCAGTCATAGTATCGACGTACTCTACCAGTGCAGTGATAATTTCTCAATGCCCTTCTTGAAGAAGTCAATTGTACGGCAGCCAATAAAGTATTTAAAGGTATTTTGTACCGCCTCACAGTTCATTTCTTTTCCTGCCAAGAAGCTTCCCAATCTTTGGAAAAAGAACAAGTCTGTCGACGCAAGATCTGGTGGGTGCGGTGGAATGCGCAAAGCCTCCTTTGTAGCTTGGAGACCGTCTGTTGTGCCCCACGAGGTCGACATTGTCCTGAAGAAGCAACGGGGACGAGCGATTAGCTAAGGCTGGCCGGAAATTCGCGAGCTTTTCTATCATTGTATCCAATTCTTCGCAGTACACATAACAAGTTGTACTTGTACCGACTAGTAATATAATCTGTCATCAAATAGGGAAAACGGGTATCGAAACAACTTGTAGGTACTATCGAGAGTACGTTCGAAAAGTGTTGTGGCGGTACGAGTAATGCCATATGTTATTAAATAGCAAATACACTAATGCTATTAATACTACTACTACGCTGAAATGGCCTCTCAAGGCCATCAGCTTAGTTAGGAAAAAAAACGACTACTATACTATACTATAAGTCGTCGTGGCCTACAGGATAAGACGCCCGTTGCATTCATGTCAAGCGACGCGACTGTACCGTGTTGGAATCCCGCAGGTGGATACCGATTTTTCTAATGAAATACTTAACAAATATTCACAATTGACTACTACGGTGCGTGTAATAAAAATCCGCAAAATTATAATTTGCGTAATTACTGTTGGTAGGAAGTCTTGTGAGTCCGCACGGGTAGGTTACGCGACCCTGCTTATTTCTTCGGTTGGCAGGGCGAGGCATCCGTTGTACTGTAAAAAAGTGTATACATTTCTTGTCAACTATAAAAGCGTTGCAAAGACGACATGAAGGCAATTCATCTGGAGTCACCGTCGGATCAGTACTTCGATAAGGCTATGCGTCATGATCATTGCCTTATCGTTGCCGCCGCTGAGTACCTACTCCCCGACTCGTGCTCACGTAGGAGCCAGTCACCGTCGACGCCCTAAACACATCCTTACAGATCCATTAACCTCAGGGCTAGACACCTTCAGCTCTAACACTAGGATCAGGTTTAGGGAGCCTGGAAACCGTATCTACTCGTCGAACTCGGCAGAGTTCGAGGTGCAACCTAACTCATATATTAGCCCGCTGAGTTTCTTACTGGATCTTCTCAGCAGGTCGCGATTCCGATCCGGTAGTAGATTTATTCGCGAAGCTGCTGCCCTCGAGTTGCTCAGCTGTTAGCAAATCCCTTTCGTACTGGTTAAGCCTTTGCTCGCCCACCTGTCGTGGTGAAACTGGAAAGACCTCTGGAAAACAAGTAATCATTCCTTTCCAAAAAAAAAGGCAGTTAATAATCAGTTCTACTCGAAGCCAAATAGCGAACCGATCACCTGACGTGAATCACAGCAACGAATTGTGATAATGAAGTTTTCTTATGATTGGAGAATTACTAGTGATAGTCTAGGTGTCGTAAGTGTCGTGATAATTAAATCGAGTATTTCGGTGAGAATTTTTATTTACCCCCAACCCTAGCGCGTAGACTACCAATTAAATAAAGAACTTTAAAATCGTCCGAGTCTTATATGTATTACTTTCTTGACTTTGAAGTGTATTTGAATCATTTAGTCAGTTATGAGCAATTTAAAACGACAAACTCGCGCAAATCAAAGAGAAACAGAAGCACTATAAAAGAAAACAATTTTATTTTTCTAATTCATCATACTCGTAGTATGGGTAATATCAATCAAAAGCAGTAATACAAAAGTATTACAAGAATAAGGCTGAACGTGTTTACTTCCTTGGCAGCTGCCGCGCCGTCGCCGACGAGACACAGCGCCGCAACGACGAGAGTTTTTGGCGCCAAATTCCCTCTGCCATTTTGTCACATTCACATGGTTCTTGACAATAAAATAATTGTGATCCATTATTATACGACCTCATTAGTTGTACCTAGTTTACTTGGATAATTTTCATGGCCATCTTCAAAATATTAAAGGCTTTAAGGAGAGTTCGGGCATAGTGAGCTGTGGATTCCTGTTTTTTTTTCACTTTATTTAATTTATGTAGGTATATTTCGTTTTGAGTTAGAAAGTGCCTAAGTAAAAACTTTTACAGTGCTGTGTTTCCTCTGAAACAAGTTGTAATATAGGTCCCATTATTCAGAACAGCTAAAAATTGTCGAAATAACAATGATTATAAGGGAGCGATTATACGACCTTTTTGAGCAAATGAAATGCGCGGCTTCGGACTGAGCGGCGCGCCGGAGACGTCGCCACTGCACCCGCCGCGCCGCCGCGCCGCCCGGCACCACTCCTACGCGCGCCGCTCGCCTCATTACTTAAACAAGATATGGAGCTTTTGTATCTATTGGACATTATTTTTTTGAGGCTCGATTCAAAAACAAAAATTTAGGTAATATAGCCTTTTAAAAATAATAATCTAAATGTTCCAATAAGTGTTTAAATATATAATGACTTGTACTTATCGCAGGCGCCATTTCTATTAATAACTTAGGCTTCACAGTTGGCCTGATGCTATGTTAGCGGTATCAATATACATATATTTCGATACCAATTTTCGTCTATTACGCTCTTAAAAATGGAAATAGTCTTTGGTGTTGAATTTTGTCCATATCAGGATTCACGATATACTCGTAATATAGCAGGTTCAAAAGTTAGCTATAATATGAATAGCGTTTGTCATTACACTACATTAGCGTACTACAAATGACTATTGCTTTTTGTGTAAAAGATCCCCTACCACCCAAAAATAAAACAAAATTTAAATAATCAAATATAATATTTCATGCTTATATGCATAATATCAATAATATATCTCATGCTTATTAGGTACTTCATTAATTGTTATAAAATACATTAATGTCTAAAGTGAAATTAGACGAATTAACCATCAGCATCACAATTCAGTTGCTAATATAGGTTAGGAGCATCCGATGTGTAGCGCCGCGGCGCGGCGGCGGCGGGCGCCGGGCCCCGTGCGGCGTCGCCGGCGGCGGGCGCCCAGCTCTGTCGCGTCCCCCAACAACAGACAACACCTCAATTACTTCTCATTTGCAGTAGTTTCAGTTGTCATGGGTTTCTGCACACCGCTAAAATGTTGATTCTATTAACTCAGTCTATTTCAACTTTCCTTATTTTTTTATCGAATTCCATAATTATTGCACAAAAAACAAGAAAAATACATTCCTGATTCCAATCAAATCAAATCTTACAGATAACAGAAATAAGTTTTAAACCCTTTGTGGTTCAGTGTCCACTCGTATTGGACATATACATTACATTACATTAGTCTTACGACAGCAGCAGATTATATTATTAATGTATCCGTTGAACCAAATAAATCACCACAAGAGATCCGCTCGTGGCCCGAACGAATAAGCAGTTGTCTTCGTGGCCACACACGACTTCTCCAACCGTTTTTGAGGGTTTGCATTGCATACTATTGTTATACCGGTCACTCACATTCGCACGAATACGCAAACCCGCAAGTGTAGGACGACATTTGCAAATGATTATGCAAAGTTTTCGCTGCATTCGTGGTTTTCCAAGCTGTGTCGGTTTTTTAACAAACATAAAAGGACGCGAACCGCGATCCTTCGCGTAGTCTCCCACACATTCGTGTGACTACAGTTGCGCCCAGGATTGCGAAGGCAACGGACGTTTCGCTATTTTCATAGATCGTGACGTCTACTGTGTAGCGTATCTTCATCAAAAGAAATCCCATAAAAACAGCATGGCTGTTAATGATGTCTGGGAAAGAATTCAAAACTCTTTTTCTCTTCAATGTTCTATTGACGAATTAAAAAGGAGGAGAAATTCGTGAGACATTCGTAAACTAGTGTAGGAGGAAGCGCAAACGGGTTCGCCAATTGAGTACCGAACCCATTTGCACAGCCGCTAATTTGCGAATGAATGTTTGAAAAAAAAAACAAAATGTGTGCAATTCACAGGTGGTAGAAGTGAAACCTTCCAAAATTAAAATACAATTATCCTAAACGTCTTAAGTATATGTGAAATTTGGTCATTAGTAAATAATTGTAAGGTAGCGCCCTCTGTGATTTGATATTTTAATTTCACGTATAATCCTAAATTAAAATTCACTACAAGAGCTTTCATACACACGTTAGTATTAAAAAATCTCACAGATGGCGCTGTATTTAATTGTATGTATATTTCTGTCTCATTCTTTGCTGGCTTCATACTACACATTTTTGTATTTGTGTTTCTTACCTGTCGTTTTTTCCGTTGCATCCGGTTTGAAATCACAACGATTCTAAAGAAGTTTTCACTTCAAAAAATTTAGGAACTTGCTCAAGAATAAAATGTCAATAAGAAAACAAAAGAGAAAATTACTTGTTAAATATTACTTCTAGTAATAATTTTGTTTTCCCATTCGTGTTTAATGTTCATAATAATAAAATAATGTTTATAAAAATATGACAAAATATCGGTAACCTCAATTGAGCCACAAAGGTAAACTTTAAGCCATGTTACAGTTTGTTCCTTAGAAGTTTATCTAAACAGTTGAGCAAATAATGATTTATGTCAATCATAAAATATGTAGTTGGGAAACGGGAAAAAATAAACAATAGTACCGGAGGGGGGGGGGGGGGGAGTTGAATCGTAAGCATGCAGTAGACATGTCGCAGAAAACAAACATGATGAGATGAGTAGCTCAGTAGCTGGTGCAAAAGAGCGCTTGTTTGCGAGCGACGCGGCGGGTGCCGTGCCGGGCTGTCGGACTCACGGCAAGGGTGGCAGCGGGCAAATTGTAACGTCTGCTGTTAAAGATCTTATGAGAGCGCGTTAAGACTAGTTTATTGTAAATTATATTACTATATACCCTGATTATTGAATTTACGAATGAATGTTATTAAAAATGAATCGAAGAGTGATGAAATGGTGAATAAATAGTGAAATGCACAATCATAAGTATCGTTCAAACCCCGATTATGGGACGATCCATTTTTCACTCCTGGTAGTTTACAATAAAAACCAACCACTACCTATCTTTCCAAAAATTTGTTTTTGATATTCGCTACCGCTTATCGCCCCGCTCAACGCTCAGCCCGCTGCCACCCAGCGCCCCACTAATGATTACTCATGATTTATTTGGTGAGCTCATTTTATTGGCGACTGCTTGCAGGACCAGGAGCCGACATGACGGAAAGGTGTAGGTACAAAACAATAATACTATAATAAAACAATAATAACTCTTGAAAATTATTGTAGATTTGTAGTTAATTTATATATTTGTGTTTTTATTAATATTTGAGAAAAGTTGGTGAATTTTTATTTTTATGGCTTAGATGATTGGACGAGCTCACAGCCCACCTAGTGTTAAGTGGTTACTGGAGCCCATAGAGATCTCCAACGTAAATGTCTTCACCCACCTTGAGCTGAGTTTTAGGGTCTCAGTATAGTTACAAAGGCTGCCCCACCCTTCAAACCGAAACGCATTACTGCTTCACCATAGAAATAGGCAGGGCGGTGGTACCTACCCGCGCGGACTCACAAGAGGTCGTACTACCAGTGATATCTATGTGCGGGCGGCTGCACGGGTAACCCTCGGTTCTACGGTCTCGTGCCGGGCGCGGGGGCGTCGTCCTGCAGCACCTCCCTATAATACTCAGCATTATATCGGCATACCGCCATCGCCAACCGGCATTTGATGCTGGTACCATTGTCCCGCTTATTTCTGTCGCGAATAAGTTTTGACTCTAATGGTGAGCCATACTGAAGTTGTTGTACAATATAGTTGAGACGTGGAGCTCGCGTCCCGGGGGGTGGCTGCGCTCAGTGTTATCTATGGACTTCGGTCACCACTTTACACCAAGCGAGTCGTGTACCGGTCTACCGGTATTATCTTTGTTTTAGAATGCGAGTTTACGCAGTACGAACGTACCAAGAAACAAGTTAATAAGAATTTAATATCTATGCATACAGGTAGCTTACCAAATGAATATTATTAAGTAATGTTAGAATTTATTATTCATGAGAATAGAAGGAGAATGAAGAAGATTCGTCTCAGCTAGGACGCCCCACTCGACTTCACGAAGGATTGTTGTAATTTCAAAAAACATTTGTATGTCCTATTGCACATAAGACTTACGTAACATAAAACATGTTTACGTGCAAAGTTGATTGTTATTATATGTTACTCATTAGAGCACCATCATTTGGTGGTATCAAATATAATATTATTATCTCCCAATGGATTTGGAAGCGATGTGAGAACTCCTGAAAGATTACAAAGCGCTGTTGATTTAAATAAATTTGGTAACGGAGAAAGAGCACGCGCTTGGCGGTGACATCTCGCCATCTCTCTCACACCTCAACAGCGCGACGTCACGTAACAATAAGCACAATGACTGCGTAGCAAATTGTATAGGTTTTAACTTAGGTATTTCTAAACTGGTTACCACTGTCGGTGCTATATTGGGTATTGGATAATAATATCATGAAGAGATCACTCGTAAAGATTGCAAAAATGAAAATATACGACCATTTATTTGGTAATAAAACTTTAATTTTTTTAACCAATACAAAAAATATTTCTGAAGAGGTAGATACTTCTATTTGCATTTGTACAGTTTACAGGAGTCCCAGCATCGGCAGTAAGTTTTAATATAATTTCAAATAAACCGAACGAGACAGTGCGAAAAATGCTCGGCATAAGTTTTTGTTAAAAAATATAGATTCGGCTGCAGCGAGATGTCCCCTCCCTCCGCGGACGCAGCTACTGCTTGAGCTACTAAAATACCCTCAAATAGATAATTTTAAAAATAAAACAAAAAGTCGGTTTTATTTATATTGTGTAGGTCGCACGCCGACGTGAGCTCTGTGCGTGTACGTGTGTGCGGAGGGTACGCGAGGACTTTGTCAAATAATAACACTTATAAGTTGGTCTCTTTAACACACAGGAGTGTCTTTTATATTTTTGGAAAGTCTAAATGTATATTACACGGCTACATTAACGATTTGTTCCTGTCCTTGTGTCGTCAGCCGCGTCGTTAAATGAAGCTACTATTTACTGATCGAGTTCTCCTACTGGGCTACTGACGACCAGAACAGCAAGCAAGATATTTTATACCATTCTATTTTTACATATAATTTCATTATCTAGATATTAGTCTTGTTTCTTAAAGAGAGTTATAGATTACATGAAAGTATTACAATTTTAAGTACACTCTATTGTTCTAATGTAAATACTCAATGCTTTCAACTTGAAAAAGACAAATTCATTTTTAGGACCTCTACCTATAGTTTTTTTTTTTTTTTTTGTAAAAATACAAATAATATTAATGTTAACTTTTTTAAATGAAATACCATCCCTTATGACGGTAAGGCACCGCGCTGTACAGTTAGTTCCCTCTGCACCGCAATGTTGACCTACATACAGATCTATAAGGACACGAGTTATTCCTAAAACATCAAAGCGAAAATAAAGTAATTTTATTCCCAAAATATCGAATCGTCCAAACAAATGTACATCAAGTTTCAGTTTACGAACAAAACAAACTACGAAATGAAAGCGTCCGTGTTCTTCAACAAAATGTCCTCGTCGCATTATTACACGTTCTGTTCGTGAACCTTTCCGGAGGTTCCTCTGTGGAGATGTCTGCGAGCGCATCGCTAATGGGCTGCCGACTGTGAGTACTCGTGAGCACGTTTCCAGCCTCCAGTTTACAAGTGACGACATTTACTGTGCGCTCTCAGCATGTAATAACTAAGTAATATAATTAATTAAAGAATGGGAGAACATAATCTAGAACAGTTGGACGAGCGGTTCAGTAGTTCCTGTTGAAGTTCCGGTTGCCCTTGAAGCCGCCCGCCCCCGGCGCGGAGTTCATGAACAGCTCGATGTAGCGGTGGTCCATGTTGTTCTTGTCCCGCCTCATCGCCTGCCCAACCACAATACTCACGTCAGACTACACGAACAGCGGAGTGTACAGTGCGGAGTGTACAGGGCGGCGTGTACAGTGCGGCGTGTACAGTGCGGAGAGTACAGTGCGGAGAGTACAGTGCGGAGAGTACAGTGCGGAGAGTACAGTGCGGAGAGTACAGTGCGGAGAGTACAGTGCGGAGAGTACAGTGCGGAGAGTACAGTGCGGAGAGTACAGTGCGGAGAGTACAGTGCGGAGTGTACAGTGCGAGTGGTAGGACCTCTTGTGAGTCCGCGCGGGTAGGTACCACCATCCCGCCTATTTCTGCCGTGAAACAGTAATGCGTTTCGGTTTGAAGGGTGGGGCAGCCGTTGTAACTGTACTGAGACCTTAGAACTTATATCTCAAGCTGGGTGGCGCATTTACATTGTAGATGTCTATGGGCTCCAGTAACCACTTAATACCAGGTGGGCTGTGAGCTTGTCCACCCATATAAGCAATAAAAAAATAAGAAAAGCGTACTGTGCGACGTGTACCGTACGGAGTGTGCAGGGTATACTGCACCGTGTGCATTGCGGAGTTTACATACGAAGCGTGCAGTACAGTGTACAGTGTTCAATGTACAATGTAGAGTGTACATTACGGATTGTGCTACACAGAGTATAGATTACAGACCCTCATGGCGTCTTCGTGGCACTCGAAGTCGACGTCAGCCTCTCCAGAGGGCCGACCCGAATTGTCGAATAGGATGTTGATGTTCACGGGACGGATCGGCTTGAAGAACTGCAAATATTATGTGTACAATGTATTTCACAATTTTAAAATACCTACATGAATGATTTTATGAAAGAAAGACGAATTAATTCAATTGAGAATAAAATGAGGAAAAAAGATTCACTAATTGATTTTTTATTTATTGATATGGTGGGTGGACGAGCTCACGGCCCATTACCGGAGCCTATAAACATCAACAAGGTTAATGCACATCTAGTGCGGCCGTACCAGCCCGCGCGGACTCAAGACGTCCTACCAACAGTAATTACCCGATGTTATTCCTTGACCGTGGAAATCAATCGTGAACATTTGTTAAGTACGTATTTCATTAGAAAAATTGGAACCCGCCTGCGGGATTCGAACACCGGCACAGTCGCATCATTTGACACGAATGCACCGGGCGTCTTCTGCAGACCACCATCACTCCAAAAGTTTATTAGATTAGATTACAAAAATATTTTAAAATACTAGATATGAGACGAGTACTAAATTTGCGAAAGCTTATATAACGTGCGATACGTGCATGCAGAAGTCTTTAGCTTTAGGTATATGCTCACGTAAGCTATATCTTGCGCTGTGGCCCTGAAGGGCAGGCCCCGCATGTGCACGCAGTGGGTCCCGCCGGGCCGCGACCCCCCGCCCCCGCCGCCGCCGCCGCGACCCATCCCGAAATTGTTGTACCCTGTAGAGCATTGTACAAGCCTTTATGCAAGGCAGACAAGCACGAGAATAGTGTGGTTCTAGGTGTTACCCGCGGCTTGCACACGACGCGACCACAAACCCATTGATAGCCCAACCCTAATACACTTAAACTCATTTAGACTAAAATCTGGAAGCCGTAAACACTTCAATAACACCACAATAGTTACGAGCTGTTTAACACTAGAACTACCGTTACATATATTAATTGTTCACTAGATTTTGTATTGATTTTTTTTTAATATTTTGTAATGGTACCTATATATTTTTAATGTTTGTAATACGTCAAGCCGCTTCTACGGTCCCAGAAAATGGAAATTCCTGGAAAAAGACTGCTTTAAAATAACTGAGTTTTCCCTAATGCTCGGAATTTGTAATGTTTTGTGTTCCTTTTTTATTATATTATTGATGTTGTTGTATACAATCGAAATGCCTTCACTCATTACAGTATTTAGTAATTTTTTATTGGCAGTTGTTCTATATGGTTGAAATACTTTCAATACTGTGAACATCGTGCTGAATGTGTTTCTTTCAATTTAGAGTTATCGTAGCTTGCAAGGTAAGTAAATTGTGACGATTTTTATTACCATAAGGGAAAATATATTAAACATATTTGTATTCAGAAACTTTAGCTTAAAAACGCCGAGACGTCCAAAAATATCTCAAACATAAGAATTTTTTTTTCCGATTTCGTGTTTTCGACCTTGAAACTGGACCAGCAGATATTTCAGAGGATCAATCAGAAGAAGAGGTGTGTGTCCTCCGACAGCAATAGCAATTAAGAAGAGACATCCAGAACGTACGTAGATCAAGAAATCTTTTTAGATTGTCGTTATCTTCCAATGAGAATGACCATAAACTAATTAAAATTACTCCTGATAGAACTACATGGACAAAAAATAAAATCTGAATGGACTTCAGGAAGATGATCAATAAATACTATAAATACCATTTTCAAAGCAGTAATTGGGTTCAAAGCATAATATGGAATACGAAGCATAATGAAGAGCACTGTAATTAGTGCTTTTATAATTAACCGACGAATGACGGATTATATTAGAACTAAAAGCTTTCAGAGTTCTTGTTGAAAAAACTTGATCTTTTCCAAAAAAAGTTTTACGCTTTTGGCCTTTTCAAGTATTTTTTTAGCATTTTCGATTTAGCTGTAATAAATGCCAGAGTTTTATACAACGAAATAATTGGTGAAAGTATATTGACTTTTTGTTTCAATTAGCGCGCAGTAGCAATTAAAACTTAGAACAGAGTATAAATATCCA
Source organism: Bombyx mandarina (assembly GCF_030267445.1). Lineage (NCBI taxonomy): Eukaryota > Metazoa > Arthropoda > Insecta > Lepidoptera > Bombycidae > Bombyx > Bombyx mandarina. The sequence goes on from NC_143213.1 coordinate 118,502, forward strand.
TCTGAACTGAAAAATTTTAATGACCTCTTGAAGAACTTCGAGAGTTCTAAATATACGAAAAATTTGCCAAATAGGTTTTTTTAATGAAAATAAAACGAAGAGTACCTATATTATTATGTGCTGGCTGTAAAAAAACTTTTTTTTAAGTGTACATTAAAAAAAAATTGTTGTGATCTAAATAATACCAACAAGATTAAATAGCACTTTCAAAGCAGACAGAATAATACAAGATCGGTAGGTACTAAACCTAAAAAAAAAAAAAAAACAAAGAGCAGTAATGCCGTTTATGTAAATAGCAGTAGGTACGTATTTTCAAATTTAGAAATATGTTTTATTTTCTTTAAAGCTTTTCTTTGAATTTATATTATTATAGTTTATATAGTCAACTAAATATCGGACCGGTCCAGTAGAAATAACAACTGTTGGTAGTTCTAGTGTTAACGAATCTGATGGCTGCGCTTTACCCACATTGGGATTCAGTTCGTCGAGTCGAGACGGAGGCTTAAGCTCGCACGAGGACCGTCGAGTCACTTGGTGCGGTTACGTGCTCGCTTGCGTAATGCCGTCCCGCTCTCACGGCACCACTGTACGGGTGAGGGGTACTCACGGGGTCCGGGGGGGCGCGCGCCGCGGGCGTAGGGCGCGGGGCGGGGCGGGCGGGGGCCCCGACACGCGCGCGCCGGGCCGCCCTCCCCGCGCCCCCCGCCGCCGCCGCCGTACGCGCGCACCTCCTCACTGTCGCTCGGGAACACCTCTATGTACCTGCACGATCAACCCATTGTTCGCTGTACTGACTCACTCCCGCTCGTTACAATAATCAATACACGGTGTATTGTAATCGCTTCCTGTCAAAAGCCCACGTCTAAAAGCCCAAAAAAGTGTTCATTTACCAAACTAAGCACAAATACTGATTGTTTTAGTAAATTCATACTCCATCCTAGCCGCCTACAGCGGTAGACAGCGTTCTGCCCCTGGCATTGCTGAAGTCCATGGGCGACGGTAACCACTCAGCATCAGGTGAGCCGTGTGCTCGTCTGCTTACAAGGACAATAAAAAATAAATAAATAAAACATCCCAGAGTAAGCCTCCCCCTCCGCGTGCAAATGAGTCTTCGTCGTGGGCAATGACTCCAGCCCTGTATACTGCTCAGTCCGATACAGTGAAGCTACTCTTTGTTGCCTTATTCAAAATGTACATCTGTTTCATCATTTATTCTCATATATACTCATGCGGAATTAATAAAACTCTTGAAAAGAATATAAACTAAAAGTAGTATATCGAGATTATTATTATCCTTCACTTGGCTTTGCTTGTTTGTAAATTCCTTTCTCGAGGTGGAATAATTTAACAAACAAGATCTCATTTGGTATTGAAACAAGCACCCGAGGCGTGTAGTCCATGAGCGATAGTGACCTCTCAAGAGCAGGTGGACCAACACTGCTATCTCCGGTGAGAAACAACTAACATTCAATGCTATTACATATAAGTAATTTTAGTTCAAAAATATGGTTTTATTTTTCTTGGCATATTTTAATCAATAAATAATAGCTATAAATATTTGTAGTTTGTAGATTGCTTAACCTGCCGACAAGTACCTTAAACCAAGGTGTAACAATATATCATAAAAACACGTTAACGGGATATTTACTATTCCTAAAAACTAAACCCTTTGAAAAAAAATCCCGGACAAAATATAATTTTGATGCGTAGTGCTTCCCCCCGCCCCGCCGCTCCTCCTTCGGTACGCAGTGCCCCGCGCCCTCTGCCCTGCGCCCACCTTAGACAACTCAATAGCCGATCATCATTTTTGCAATGCTAACTTTATTAGTGTATAATTTTATTTTATTTCTGTCAACCCATTGTATTCTGCTCATCTTTATTTATTAAAAACAGTTTCTGTATCTCCATTGCCTGTTAATTGACCTTCATTTTCATTCTCCTACATCAGAAACTAGTGATATGTAAACAGAAGAAAGCCTTTGTTCCACAGAGGACCACCACAGGCTCATAAAAATCATCAGACATAAATTTACAAACACTATTATGCCAATTTTGTACTCATTAAAAATTAGGATATTAAATAACTAACGGCGGCCTTTATATATCATTGTAACGTATCCACTGTATCTTTAAAGTGATTTTATAATATAGCTTCACTTACATTTAGGAGGTGGTATTTTTTAAAATAACTGAATTGGATATAATTTAAAGGTCAATCAACATTGTTCTGTATTGTTTCAGTTTTACAGACATTCAACTATGTGTAAAATATAATAAAAATGTATGAAAGATAGCATTGACAGTAGATTTTCAATAATTTCAGTGCTGAGTTGATGGGCTGTCTCAAGTTTTGAACTAAGCACCACCAGTCTGCTATAGGTCTATAGGATTCCACGGGCAACCTGTTTATCATCCACCAACATTACTTTGTTTATATTCTGAGATAAAGTCAGACCCATAGCACGCAGGTTTAATACTTAACCCTCTACACCAAATAAAATGTTGCTGGCTTGGGTGGTGTACTGGGGTCAGAGTTAACAATGATTTAATGTTCACTTTGTCATGTTATTCTTTCATTTACAATAACACAGTCTTGAAAAAATAGTCAGAGGTGATGAGATCTTCGGTTGTGTAATTGATTGTTGAAATCATTTTGCTTGTGTTTTTACGTTGATTGATTCATGTATTCAGCTGATTACAGCAACTAGTCAACTATAAAATTCAGATGGCTCTTCCTTATTCTGATATTTTTGTAAAATATAAAGTCATAAATCAAAATAATCATTGAGAATCCCAACACACCAGTCTCAAGGTCCAAACAGCAACACTTTTAAATGAACATCCCCCCACCTGTGTCCTATTTTCTCCCTGTCTCTGATGAGAGCCTCTTGTGCGCTCTCCTTGTCTACGAAGTATACAAACGCCTCGCCCGAAGCCCGCCCCGTCTGATCCGAGAGCAAGTGGACACCCTCCGGTGCCACTGGAATACCTGGTCCCCGCATCACGTGCAAATAAACATTATGTTATGTATTGTACTCGGTCCTTGATGACTTTGCTGTGGCTCTATGGCATGTTTGTGAGTTAGGAACTGGTTTCGGATACTTCAGATTTTTTTATACACACTAATGAGAATACTAATCGCAAGTTATTACAATTACTGTGTAATTTATGACAAGTTTTAATTAGGTGTCAAAGTATGAGTAATTGAAACAAATGTTTTTTTTTTAAATTAAAATAATTTAAGTTTTGCATTTTGCCAAAGCATCACCATTCAAAAACCAAAAATTTTAACCCCAAGATAATAATAAATGCTGAGTGTTCATAACTGTCACTTACCATCAAAGAATTGTACAATTTCTTCTTTGGAGCAACCATAAGGCAAGCCCCGGAGTTTCACAATACCCATGTCATCAGAGACAAATGGAACATTGTCAAATCCATTTTCATTTTGCCGCATGGCATTAAGAGCCCATTCCATGTCTTGCCGATCAGTTGCAAATACTGAAAATTTTATTTCCACATTGATATATGATATATGGTAATTTTATGAAATCATATAAAAATTTAGTACAGCATTAGTTAGAACTGGGCCCAAAAAACCACATTTTGGAAAATAATTTTCTATTTGACACTTTGATATTGATGTTAGCATCCACACTGCTTTTATTAGCATTAAGTAAGTATTTACATCATTTTCACTGAACTAACATATAGGTAAAAATGAAATTACTATTATTCACACAAAATAAATGTGGCACTATTACCACAGACAAAATGGATCACAAATGATAGTAGAACTGGTCACTAGTTAGACAATAAGTTTGGAGTATTCATGTGTGCAATTTTATAATACAATGTTTCAATCAATTTTGAAGGATACACACTAACATAACAGTGAAGGCCGGAGTAGAGTCCTAAGAGTAATTCAATTTAAGAAATGTTGTTATATTGATAGATGGGTAGCACCATACTACTTCTAGTATCTTGTTGATCATGTATTTGTGTTTGCAGGGTAGAACAGTAAGCAGTTTTAAATGCATGATATATTATGAAGAAACAAATAATCCAAAGTGAAGACAGATAGACCCTTCATCCACATTCACAAAGCAACAACACCTGATTTAAAAAATTGGGATGCAAAGAAATTAGTCCAATATAATTTTTTTATGTCTATTACTTGATTACATTTGAGGAATATCAATCTTCTGTTTGCAGGAAATATTCTTTTTGACCCTTTCATAGTAATTGTTTATTAATATTGTAAAATTTAGGTGATTTTAATCGAAGCCTAGACTAAATACATATCTTTTTTATGCACAATTGAACAACTGAATATGAAAAACAACCCCATTCACTTCTAAAAATCAATAATAACTCAAAATCTTCAAAATTTACCTTCAATGTATCTTTTTCCTAAATTTTCCTTGTCTTTTTTGAGTGCAAGGTCCACATCCTCTTGACTTTCAACTTCTACAAAGCATTCTCCTGATGGACGTCCTGGACGTATTTCAGTTAAATACACACCTATAGAAACGGGATACTTTGCATTTAATCCTTTTAATAAACTGGTTTTTTATCTATGAGCATAAAAGTTGTTAAATAACTGTAGAAAATTGAAACATGCTATAGGTAATTTTTAAATATTTTTTTAATAAATTTTTCTATATTTGATAAAATCGGCTTCTTATTTAGGTCAAAATTAAAACTTATTAATTACCAGCTTTCCCATCAACTATTTTAACCCCGTTTAGAAAATCGATGACATCTTCGACGGTGGTGGAGAAAGGCAGGCCACGCAATTTTACAATATAGCCGCTATCTCCCGACCCCAACATTGCTCCTGCTATTAATAATATAGAGTAAATTATATTTTTGAAAACAAAAGTATTTTAATTTTTAACTGACAAAGAAAGATTAGAAAATATTCTCGAAACAAAACCAGCGAAACCAGAGACTTCATCAGATTTCTATTGCTTTTTTCGTCTTTGGATAGGCCAAAGAAACTTGCCCGTATAGCAAACTTCAAAAAGAAGAAGTAATATTTGTTTAAAAAGTGTATTTCACTAACGTAATAAAGTTGTTGAAATGGAATTCAATTAATTAAAATGGGACAAAACCGAACAGGTGGTATTTGTTAACATGAAATTTAACAATATTTTAACCGTTTTGATTTATATTTTCACATTTATTCACTTGTTTACAGATATTGATTATTTGATAATACCACTATATTGTATTCTTCTTCTCAGTCGTTCTCTCCTGGCGGAGTGGTCGTGGTTATGTAAGTCTTAATGTTTGGTCGTCTTAATGTATACGTTTAAATAAAAAAATACCCTAAACTGAAAAAATAAAGCAACTGCAAATCATAACCATACTCACACCAAAAAGTTCCCAAACAAGAGATGTATCTAACTGTTGTTAAGATTTTAATTAAATTTAATATATCCCTATTTAGCACTGGCAAAAAAATCTAAGAACATCGGCAGAATATCACAAAATAATATCAAAAAAGATAGAAAAACTGCAACTGCTTGACAGACAAGGGGAATGTGCCGGGCTCGTATTTTTTTAAACTACCTAATCACCAGTAAATGTTCTTGAAATGTACTGCAAAACTTAAACTGAATAAGTGGTGAGCAAGCTCACAAGACTGAGAGGCGTTGCTAATATCCAGGGCCGGATTTAAACTTAATGCCGCTCCTGGACATAAAAAAAAATCCACCCCAATACTGGAATATTACTTAAACTTATATTTTATATATTATGTTACAGAAATGTGCACATTTGGCTGAATATAATGTATATGTACATTTCCCGGCAAATGTGTACTCTTGCCTTCACGTTTTGATAAATGTATACTCATAACTTCATATTTTAAGAAAAGTTGGAATACAAATAAATTAATAATGTTGTTGCAGTAAAAAATATTTATTTAAATAAACAAAAGGCTATAGTAACGAAAATTATTTTAATTAAAAAAATGTAAATGACAAACAAAACATACTTTTCTTTGCATATTATATAATATGTCGTAGGTTAGGTTAGGATGTATATTTTTTTTATAGTTGTGCGTATTCTTTTATCTATTCTAGCACTTGCGATTTCGTATTTTGTATGCCGCATGGCACATTTACCAAAACGGGGCATGGTCATTGTGAATTCAATGTACATTTCCCTTCTTCGAAATTGAAAATATATATAAATATATATATATTTAAATCGCTGAAGACTTCTTGCGTCTTTTCATAGTCAAATCCTGTTGCATCCATCGTTTCTAATGGGTTTTAAACTATTATTCGTGCGAATATAGTTTCATTGGTGTCGTGTAAATTCTATTACCGACAAGAAATTTTATTTAAATTCGAAAATAAGAGATATATATATATATATATGTTGGAGTATTTCCACTTTCGGGTAGCGACATGGTAAGCGGCGGTCTTCGTAAGTCAATAAAGCCAGAAATGTTAACTCAGAGCGTATATTACGCAGGAGCGTTCCGTCTGATACGGCGACTCGCTCGCTTCTGAGCTCGAGAGAGAGAGAAGAAGAAGGGTCGTCGTACCCCCTTTCGGGGGCACGGAACGGGCCTCGGGGCAAACCCCACTACCCGGGCTGAAACTCCCTGCCACATAGGGCAAGGGTGAAATGATGCAGGGAGGACTTGGGGAGAGGTACGCTGTTCGCTGCGTGTTCGGCGGCAATTTACATCTATATATACTTGTATATAATACGATGGGCTGTCTGGTGACGGCTCGATGCCCACGGCGGTGACACCCCGGCGCCGGCTGCTGTCCTCTGTGTCCTACTGCTATTTTTTTATTATTTTTAAGATTAACTAAAACTAACTAAACTACTATGTACAACCAGGGACAACAGTCAGCGATCGTGGGGCCCGCCACCGGCCCCATGCCGCGGCCCCGCCTCTACAAATCAGAGGGGGAGCCGCGGCACTAGTAAGGCGCTCACCCGCTCCGGGCTCCCCAGAAGGGGAAGTCCGTCACGGGGAGGGGCTGACTTAAAACACTCCCCAAACGGGGGAGTGGTCCACCCTCGGGGGTGGAAAATGGGTCCCCATAGGGGGGCACCCCAACAATGTGGGGGGAAGTGACGAGTGTGGACAGCCCAGTCCCATGGGGGCACTCATTATGAGCACTCCCATATCACTCCGGTTAAGCCGACTATCTTACCACTGCCGGGGGTTCCAGTAGCTTCCTTGGTAGCGCCCGACCATCAGGTGGTCTGGCGTGCAAGGGAGCTAAATTGTGGAGATGCTCGTGGGGTCCACCGTCAGCCCGCTCATAAAGATTACGAGCTAGCCTCCGGATGAACTCCTCGAGCGACTCCACATCTAGATCCCGGGCGATTACGTCATTTCTGACGTAACGCCCTGCTCCGACTATCGTGCGAAGAGCCAGATTTTGCTGGACCTGTAACCTCGCCCGCATACCCTGCGGGATGAGGTGATACCAGGCCGCAGCTGCGTTCGTGATACGGGAACGGACATACGTCTTATAAATGCCGAGCTTAGTCCTGACCGGCAACCTGGAGGTCAACACCGGCCGGAGGAGGAATCTCGCATAGCGAGCGGCCGCCAACGCCGACATGGCGTGGGCGGTCATCCTCAAACTTCGGTCGATATCGACCCCCAAGTACCGGACGCTGGATCTAAACTCGACATTAGCGCCACGGAGACTGAGCTGTCCCGGGACGACTGTTGTGCGGACCGGACCGAAGAGCATAGCCGCAGTCTTCCCCACGTTGACCGCGACCCTCCATCGGTCCAGCCACTGGGGCAGTAAGTCCAAAAGCCTCTGCATCCTCGAAATGGCCGCAGAGGGGACGTTGGATGACGAGAAGTAGGCGCTGTCGTCGGCAAACAGCGCCAACTTCACGTCTACTTCCCACGCTTGAAGGTTTCCCTCGAGCGTGGGAATGTCGTTGGTGTAGAGAGCGTAGAGGAATGGTGCCAGGACGCTTCCCTGAGGAACTCCAGCCGTGAGTGGGCGCACCGACGACTTGGCGCCCTCGACCGCGACAAAGAAGGATCTTCCCTCCAGGTACGACCCCAGCAGTCGCACGTAGGCGTGCTGGAGGTCCGTGTTCTGCACCAGCTTGTGGATCAGTCTCGCATGCCAGACACGGTCGAAGGCCTTCTCGATATCGAGAAAGATTGCGGCCGTGTACTGGCGCGCGTTGAACCGATCCGCCAAGTGGTGCATAACGCGGACCAATTGCAGCGTTGTCGAGTGACCGCTGCGGAACCCGAATTGCTCGGATCTGGGAAGGATGTAAGGCGACATCCTTCTCAGCAGCAGCCGCTCGAACAACTTGCCCACATGCGACAGCAAAGTGATCGGACGGTAACTGGAGGGATTTCTCCTATCCTTGCCGGGCTTGGGCAAGGCGATAACCTTGCCCAATTTCCAAATTCCCGGGAAGTGTCCTGTGGACAGAATGGAATTGAACAGCCGTGTCACATATGACACGACCATTTCAGGGAAGTGGAAAAATGCGAGGGAGGGAATACCGTCCTCACCCGGCGCCTTGCGCCTCTTCATCCGCTTGATGATGAGGCGCAATTCGCTGGGAGTGATGAAATTATCATCTCCCAACGGTGGCACCGGGGAGGAGAGTAGGCTTGCTACGCTCTCTTCCACCGATTGGTGGAATGCGGCCTCTGAGGGTGCAGAGTCATTAGGAGCGAACTGCCGCTCCAGCATTACGGCCAGGACATCGGCGCGGGCCTGAGCCGAAAAGCATCGGTTGCCCCTCTCGTCCACAAGTGGACAAGTCGCCCCTATCGGCATCTTCTAACAGCCGCCTGCCCACTGCTGAGTTAAGTCGGGAGCCCTACGCGACGTGCTTCGCGTTGAGGTCCCCGACCAGCAGAGCTGGGCGGCTGTCGTGATTCAGGGCCCGTCTTATGTCCTCAGGGTGAAATTCAGGCCCCGGGGGTCTATACGCGGCATAAATCCGCATATCCCCGCCCGAGGTGTGTACCCTCACACCGACCGATCGTGTCGATGTGAAGGACAGCAAATCCAACTGATCATGCACCACGTCCCGCCTGACGAGGGCCGCAGTGCCCCTGAACGGCCGCCCGGCAGGGGTAAGCTCATCACGTCGGTACATGAAGTAGTTGGGAATCCTGAACGCATCCTGAGGACGTAGCTTGGTCTCGCCCAGGAGCAGAACCTCAGGGTTGTACTCCTGGGCGAGAACAAGCAGCTCGTTTTTCCGGGACTTTATCCCGTCGGGGTTCCAATAGATGATGCGAAGCTCTTGGCTAGCCATTGAGCCTCGTCATCAACTGGTAGAACCCCGACAGGATAGCCCCGAAGGGGCTGGTACCCGAAGCGATCCCGGAGTAATCCCGGATTACTCCGGAGATCACCTCGGTCAAGTTCTCCCACAATCTGAGAAGCCAAGCAGCGAATCCGGCAGGCTGAGGTGCCTGTCGGTCGCTGCGCCGCTCGCGCTGTGGGCGGGGGGAGAGGGGGCTGAGATATGCCCGAGATGGCTGGTTGAGCCTGGGGCAGTGGGGTCGTTCCCGATTGTGAAATCGGTTGAGAAGTTGGGTCGATGGGTAGGTTTACGTCCACCTCCATTGTTGTAGGAACCGCGGGAGCCGGTGCAGTAGGAGCACTCACCACTGCATCCCGTTGGGCTCTCTTCCTTAATTTTTTTTTTTATTTTTTTAGTCGATTTTTTTTTTGTTTGGGACCTGATATTAGCGGGGCTTGTGTTCCAGCACGAGCTGGAACGCTGCTATTTGGATGGGGCGGTCTAACAGCGTGTGAACCACGAGGGGTAGGAACAGGTATACCCCGCCGCGGAGCGTTGGCCTCTGCCATCAGCGTTGCCGCTGATGGATTGGCCTCCACTGACACGGCAGGGGGGATGGGTGAGGACAGGGGAGGGGGTTGGGGCTGGGAGGATTTCCCTTTCCCTTTCCCCTTCCCCTTCGGAATGGGAGCTACAGAGGGAAGAGCTGTGTTCCCGGGTCGAGGCACCATTGGCGCAGGAGGAGGGACGGTCACTCCCATCATCCTGGCCTTCTTGCGGTAGACCGGACACCGCCTATCAACGGCCGCGTGGTCCTTCCCGCAATTGGCGCAGGAGAATGGGCCGTCCCTCGGCCTCGGGCAGTCCGCTACGACGTGCTCGCCGGCACATCGAACACAACGGACCGCTCGGTGACAATTATTGGAGGCGTGCCCGAAGGCCTGGTAGCGATGACACTGTGCAGGCCCACGGGTTGGTCGCCATCCCTCAATCGTCACCCCCGGCAAGTACAGCAGTTCATTGACTGCGTACAGGCGGGCGAGGTCGTCCTTCGAGAGGTGGTCCAAGGCTACGTGAAACACGCAGCCCGGGCGCCCTCTCTGGGACCTGATGCACCTGGCGTGACGAGCCGGAAACCCCAGCTCCTTCAGGGCATCGGTTACTTCTGCCGCGTCAGTATCGGCAGGGAGGCCCCGGACAGCCACCTCAGTCGGAATCTCCCCTGTCAGGGCATAGCAGTTCCATTTAATGGTACTATCCCTGGCAGAGGCCTCCAACAGGTAGGTCTGGACCACCCTGTATTCCTCTACCGACGTCGGCAGGAATCTAAAACCGGCGCCGAAGGGTCGCGCCGAGGGGGCGCGGCCAAGGCGCTCCCTAATGGCCGCCATGTGGCGGGACCAATTAGGGAGGGCCTCCACCATTATTGGCGGGTGTCGGCGCAGCTCCTCTTGGGCACGACCCTTCGGCCTCGGGGGAAGGACGTGAGAGGGTTGGGATGTCCATTGGATGGATGGGATACCCGGCCTAGCTGCCATAGCAGCATAGGAGGTAGAGGGCGTGGGATTTATCATAGGGCGTGATGCGGTCTGGTGGACTCGAGGTCCATATACCTGGTGGGGTCCAGGTTACCCGCCGTGCCGCTTAGGGCGGGGGACCTCGGATAGAGTCCACCGGGATTGGGGATAAGGTTGGGGAAGGAGAGTGAGGAGGGGTTCTTAATTGCCTAGGAGCAATCCCTGTCCTGGCGGGTGCTCTAGGCTTAGGAACGGGTTGGACTGGGATTGGACTCCCAGAGAGGGAAGTGGATCTTGACAAGGAAGGAGTAATAGACTCGGTAGAGGAGTGATCCGTGGACGTGGTCACGCTCTCTTCTCCCTCCGACCTGGAGGAAGGGCCTATACGTGGGCGTTTATCTTGGTCGCCCGATGAGCCTCGGTCAGACTCTGACCTGGCTTTCTTCCGCGGCCGAGAGGGCCCAGAGGGATCGGCCGACGAAGGAAAGTTACTTTCCACCGGTACGATCCTCAGGGATCCCCTGGCCGCGGCCGAAGGCCCGGACGAACTGCCCGCACCGGGTCCCATCGGGGCCATACGGATTGCAGGTGTTGGTGTTGGTATATGAACTTCCGGCATTGCCTGTCGTCCCTTATGAGACGGGCCGGGTGTGCTGATAGTTGGGGGTGGGTTCCCCCCCAACATGATTTGGCCGAACTATGAACGGCCACTACGGCTGACGGTACATCGGTACTACTTACTATTGGTGACAAACGACCGACTCACCTTATTACTTAGGTATACTATAATTAAAAAATTAGTCAACTAGAATTAATATATGAAAACGAATGGAATAGTGTGCAAGGTAGGAACTAACTAATGGGCCCGAGCTACGCTGCAGGCACCCTCCGCGACCGGCTTGCCGAGTTGTACGTGGGTAAAACAACTATTAAAAGAAAAGTAAATAAAACAAACAAAACTAACTTACCCTCAGGAGCTCCAACTCGATGGGCTTATAAAAGAAAAAAAACTAGTAGTAAAAAGAAACTAGGATTCCACCCCAACTTTAAATAAGAGGGGGATAGAAAACTGTCAGCTAACTAATTAATTTAATAAATATGAGAAAATTAAAAATTAATAATTAATAGAAAAGAAAAAAATTAATGATAATAAAAATAAAAATAAAAATCAACCGGCCACGACGGGAGAACCCACAGTACGTCCCGTGGAAAGCAAAAGAAAATAGATCACAAAATTATAAACTAATAATAAGTAAAACTGGACTGAACTACTACTAAAATGGTCACTTATGAAAGTCGGTCGGTTCACCAGTAAAGGTCATACGGAATTTACTAAAAACATAATTTAAAATTTACTAAAAAAAAAATTAAAGTTATGGAGGGTATATCTAAATTTATAACTAATTTAATGTACATAAATTGCCACAGTGGCGCTAGTGGGCAGTTGGAACTAACTACCCTATAATAATAATTACCAATTACTCCTAATAATAAATTTAATTAAATCTTAGGTTAATTGTAAGAATAAAAAGAAAAGAGCAATTAAATAAAAAATGACAAATAACAATAGAACTATATAGGGACTAATCTTATTAACCTAAGCACGGAACTAAATACGGGGTTCCCGACGCCGCCGCAAACCACCACCATAGTTCAGCTACGCGGGTTTAATAACAGCCCCTCCTGACCCCGAAGGGTAGGGGAGGACTGGGAACGGACACAGATGGCCAGACTCGAAGGCGCTAACGTAACTCGGTTTTTATTCTTAGAATAAAATGAGTACGCAGCTTTTCCAGGCTGATCGACAACTACCCGCAATTAACTGATGTTAAAAAAAGAAAGTGTCGAACAACTCACCTGGTCCCGGGTCCTGCGTTACGTTGCTCGGAACGTCTCCGCGCCGACACAACACCGCTAGATGCAAACACACTCACTTTGGGCACACACAATTGCACAGCACAACACAATAGGGGCCTCGTAGCACTGGTGTCCCGGGCATCGAGCTCGAGAGACAACAACGGAGCGTTTTTATAGCAAGGTATCGTGGTGGGACGATGTTGTTTACGATTCTTATCTTGCACGTGTTGTTTTCGATGACTGCTTGCACGTGTTGTTTGTCGTCCCATCTTTATTAGTTATCAACTAATGGTTTATAAAAACACGCGCCGACTTTTATATATATATAAAGCTGAAGAGTTTGTTTGTTTGAACGCGCTAATCGCAGGAACAACTAGTCCGATTTGAAAAATTCTTTCAGTGTTAGATAGCCCATTTATCGCGGAAGGCTACGTAACACCACGCCAAGATCAATACAAGCGGAGCACCAATAAAGAATGTTTCAAAATCAGGGTTTTTTCCCTTTTGACAGGTTGCGCTGCGTGCGCTGCAGAAACGATCAAAGTTTCGCTAAAATAATGTATGAGAGAATTGTTCCCCTTTAAAATATCTAAAAAAAAGTCCGCGACAGCATATGTCTATATGTTAAGATTAGCTCACTATACCGTTTTTATGATAACCAAATTTGTTCTAAAATAAAGCATTATTTGCGAACTATTACACGCGAACGAAGTCGCGGGCAAAAGCTACTAGTTTATATATTTTATTTTTCAAAATTAAAATAACTAATTTATTGCGGAAACTTTATCTTATATTATGTCATGTGTTCCAAAAACCTAAAAATTTTTTCTTCTTCTAACAATTATAAATTTTGACTGAGGGTGACTTATAATTATATTACACAAAAAAAAAACTAATTAAATATCTTTAATTACAGAAAATAGAAAAATCGTTTATTAATTTAGTTTCCAAGGAAATAACTTGATTAAATCATTTTAATTATTAATTTTTACCAAAAGTGCCAAAATTATAATTCACAAATAATGGATGAATTGATTTTCTTGAATTATCATTATCATTAAAAAGAAAATTATTAATTATTAGAATAAATTAATTATATTGAGCAATCTTGATAAGAGTTAAAAAAATGTTTACATTCAAAATTTTGCGGTCCTAAAAAATTTTCAGCTGTGGACACTTGCCCTAGCTGCCCCTAGTGTAAATCCACCACTTTTTTTTTTTTTTTTTTTTTCCTACCTAAGCTGAGAGCCTTGAGAGGCTATATCAGCGTAACCCTAACTTTAGTAGGTGAGCTCACGGGGCTCAAACCTGACGATGTTGCTAACACGAACCCTAGCAAGAGTCGTGCTTCGCAGAATCTACCACCGGATCGGAAACGCGACCCACTGAGAAGATCCGGCGAGAAACTCAGTGGGCTGTGTCTGAGAGTTAATTTACTCGTCGAGCCCTTCGTCGCAAGCGACGGGTTCGACGAGAACGGTGACCGGTGCTTGAAGTACCTAAAAGCACCGTTAGTGGATCGGGAGGATCCGAGATAACGTGTTTTGGGCGACGTCGACTGCTTTCCATTCTGTCCGCAGGATCGGGAATGATCCACCACTGCTAATATCTGCTTAATATATATAGTATTAGTGTGACCATAAATACTGTGATATACAAAATATAATATTATACACAATTGGCGGGAAGGCAAGGTGCAAAGTTGTGTGAAATGTTTTTGTAATAAGAGAAAACCTTTAATGAATATAAGGTTTTAATAAGCTAAAATTAACAGTAAAATTTGTTTTGGTTACATTAGATACATTGACAAATAACCATACTTCAGTGCTAATAACTAATAAAACAGATTGACAATGACATCAACTTAAGACTGTTAATTTCAAGTAAAATGTTTACATCAGTTTTATTTTTTAATTTAGTGTTTCTTAGGGTTTAAATATCTAAGAACCGTGGTTTATTTGTTGTTTAGTGTCAGTGAAAGTGCACAAATGTGGGAAAATGAAAAAATATTGAATAATTTTGCTGAGACTTTATTTTTTAAAGAGAATTCATTTTATTTTTTAGTCCCATTTCATATTACTTCATGTAATTAAAAGCCATTTTTTATAATATTAATCAACTTCATTTCATTTCACTTCGTATTCTCATTTGCAGACTTAATGACTACATTAATCAAATGAATTATCAATCAAATTACTTTTTGATAGGTGGTTTAGCGGCAATAGCAATTAATTAAAACGTAAATAAGAAACATTGTGTTTTCTTGTACCGGTAAAATGGGGCGATTAGGGATTGACAGGCGAATCGGGAAAAAACCGGGAAAATCTTTCGACGCTCAATATAAGTTTTATATTCTTTGCAAAATCTTCCATTTTTTGTAGTTTAATAGTAGAATGTTGAAAGTTCACAAAACAACTCTGAATATGCATGATGATAGCTGCTAACTTATAAAAAATCGCGTTTCAAATTAACTTCCTGTGGTGGTCATTATTTTAGTGCTAGAAACTTTGCTCTCTTTTATTTATTTGATAATAATAGAAGACAACTATGATTTATAAACGTTATTTAGTGTTTGAACCAGCATATATATTAAAGGTAAGTCTCAGTTGTTATTGGTTTTAATGTATTTGATTAAATAAAAATACATGTAAAAATCTGTTGTTTTTGGGGATATTGGGGACGTCTTAGGTACAAATAACAACGAAAAAGGGGTCAATTGGGATGAAAATACGTGAAATGGAAACGACCTAAGTATAAATAGGTACAGGTTTGTAGGGTTGTCTATGTAGTTATAACAATATTTTTTAAATTTGTTGGTAAAAATCTGGTTTATTCGAAGCGAAATTGGGAATAAGTCTTTATTTGAAATAGATAAGCAATTTAATATAAGTAAGTCGATTTTGCAGAGACATGTAACAAGATCAATAAAATCTCAAGGTGGACAAAAATGTCTAAGTAATACATAATAAAATATTTAATATTTGTTCAGAGTGGGGGTATTCATCTGATTAATCCATGGAATAACCGACACACCTAATCTCTTAACCCAGATAGAAATATCAGCACTGTCGATTGCACCTATAATTGAGGTGATGTCTGCCATGTACTTTTGTCAGTTTTTCAATTTTTTTTATTGATGATCACTTTGTTGGTGCAACTAAATAAATAAATTAATTAAAACTATATATAAAAATAAAAGTAGTGCAAACCCTAGGAAATTTCTCATTTCGTCCCAATTAACCGCAATTTTCGGGTAAATAGGGATTACACCTATTTTTGCATTTTTTGCTTAAACTGGAATGCTAGTTGCATAATTTTAAATTAGATAACAAAGATGCCCTCAAGACTCAATCATTTTGATCCTGATATAGCATTATATACATCAACAACTACCTTAAAATTGCTCATAAAGTTGGAATTTGTCCCTAATCGCCCCATTTTACGGTATAAGAGAAAATGTATTTCAGAATGACACCGCACATCAAAAGTAAAAGAACATAAATTCAAATTCAAATGCAGTGCATCATAGACAATTATACGTGGACAGCATCACGACCTTCCAACACTTTTCAATCTAATTTCTAAAATCTATTACACATTCTAATAAATGTGTAATAACGGTGGTTTATTAACCGTTTAATATCTGTGAAAGTGCACAAATGTGGGAAAATGAAACAAAGTCGGTGGATGTAACTTCTCGGGATCCTCCAAAAAGTCCACTGAAAAAATCTCAGTAAATGACCACTATTTTACTGAGATTATATTTCATCCCATATCATCTCATTTCATTTAATTTCATCCCAGTTAATTAAAGCCTCAAATTAATCATATTCATTTCATTTCACTCCATATTATCATTTTTCATATAAAGAAGAATATAAATTAAAATAAGACATGAATTAAAGGTCTTAGTTACCAGGTCATAAAATCTCTTAAAAAAATACACATAGTTAGGTACCTACTTAATAGCTATAATATTTTGTCTGTGGTGCAATATACCATCATAGAGTGTATAATCTATGATCATAGATTAAACACTCAATGTGCCATAAGCCATAAGCCATTGGTTAAATTTAATGCAACATACATTTAATCAATTCGGCATTGTTTATAGTGTTCATACAATTATTTTAACTTTCTGTGAATTTGTGAAGACCTTTAAAGTGGATTTTAATCATGACGGTAGACGGTGAGGATAAGAAACCGAGAGATCGTGTGTTCATGGATATTTCGATCGGCGGTATGCCATCCGGTCGAATAGTGTTCGAGCTGTTCAACGAGGTGGCTCCGAAGACCGCGGAGAACTTCCGGGCTTTATGCACTGGAGAGATGGGCATTGGAAAAAATACTGGCAAACCACTCACTTATAAGGTGACCGAAAACTACACTATTGTTTTTCTAATATTGATTATTGTAATGTTTTAACTCAATCTAAGAGGTAATTCTAGGTAGAACATTCATGCAAATTTACAGGAGTTAGATAACGGTGACCTATAGCGACCTGAATAATTAAAAAGAAGTGTTGCAAAATGATATGTACATAGCGGCTGAGTCTAGATTAACATACAATTTGTATGAAAGTCTCAAGTATATCAGGTGTCATGGAACAGTTCCTATAAAGGATGACAGGTGGAAATGCTGGTCGTTTCTCACACAGTAATATTACAATTATCACAAAAGTAATGATTAATGTTTCAATTAAAAATACTAATAACTAAATCAATTAGATAAAAACTTATCCTTAATTTTATGTTGATTTAGTAGATTATTTCTTCTTATGCTATGTTAAAAATTGTCACACTGTACTGTGAACAAAATTGTAGAACACCTGCAGGTGGCAAGAACTAAAGGGAGGAGGTTAAGGAGCTTGCTAGACCATTTACACTGATTTAATTTTTTTATCTGTGAGCTTCTAAGAGAGCTTGAAAAAAGTAAAGTCACTGAACTGTTTTCAGTCTATATTGATTGCAGTGTTCTTGTAAATTTGCTTCTGCTATTTATCAGCAGCATTCCGCATATTTATTGTATTCTAATTTACTGTTATTTAGTTGAATTTAGCAATCAAAATTAATATTGTTCTTCAGGGCATGGTGTTTCATAGAGTAGTCAAAGACTTCATGATACAAGGAGGAGATTTCACAAATGCCAATGGAACTGGAGGAGAGTCTATCTACGGTGGTACTTTTGAAGGTAACTCAACTTTATTAATCCATGTAAAACCAGATCACATCATCATCATCATCATCAACAGCCCACAGTCATCCACTGCTGGACATAGGTCTCTCCCAATCCACACCACTGAGCACACCCTGCTTTAAATTTTTTTAATTGTATGAAAAACATTGTTTTCTTGAAACTATTTAAATGAATAGCTATTAAACCTCTGGACTGCTAACAATAACTGTGCCAAATTTCATCACAATTAGCAACAGTTTAGAAATGCATAGAGGACAAACTGACTCAGTGGTGCAGTGGTTAAAATCTGACTGATGAGTTGAGGGTTTGATTTGCACATAGGGCAAAGGAGAAACCCGAAATCCATACAAACTTGGGCCTGGCGTTACAGTGCTAGAATTTGGGCATAGATTATAATACCTAAGAAGGTTTCATGAGCCCAATTTTCAGGTCTCCCAGCAATGGCCAACTTGGTAAAATCAGACAATGTTTACATTTTAGGTTATGTTTATTGTTCGAGTTATTTTAATAAAAAACGATATTTTTGGGGCTGTTTCCTACGAACCACATGTGCAGTGCACTTGAAGCTTATCACGATGAGGTTGTAAGTAGGTAGATAAGCGTAGGTGGTGAAATCAGATTTATTTGGTTGGTCTTACTGAAAACTTCAACTGAACTAAGGCCCACTTAAATCACTACCTGGCTGGCATTTGTTAATATTGTATCTACTAGGGGATTTGATGCAATATGATAAAATAAAAAAACACAACTGTGATAAATGGTTTTAGTCATCGTCTTCGTTACGATTATCATAATATAACAGTATGGTATCTAAAAATTGTGCAGGAGGCAACTGACTACCCTGATGCCGTGCCCAACCAAGATAACATATTATGCTATAATAATAAATCTCGAGAAATATGGAAAAACACATTCACTTGCGTACAAACACGAAAAGCGTAATCTATGCGAATAACAATACAGATTATTTTTTTTTAAAGGATTTTATGATCTGGTAACTAAGACCTTTAAGTCATGTCTTATTTTAATTTATATTCTTAATTTTATGAAAAATGATAATAATTAATATGGAGTGAAATGAAATGAAGATGATTAATTTGAGACATTAATCAAGTGGGATGATATTAAATGAAATGAGATGATATGGCATGAAACATAATCTCAGTAAAATGGTGGTCATATACTGAGATTTTTTCAGTTGACTTTTTGGAGGAACCCGAGAAGTTACGTCCAGCAGCTTTGTTTCATTTTCCCACATTTGTGCACTTTCACAGATATTAAACAGTGAATAAACCACCGTTATTGCACATTTAAACACTAAATAGACAAAATAAAACAATTCACACAACTTCACTCCTCGCGTTCCCGCCAAAAATTCCCAATACAGATTAAAAACATGCCTGTGCCAAGATACCTAATTGAGACGTTGACGTTGACATTGACATTCATTCCCCTTTTACTAGAGGATTCCGTGGTATAATCGATTACACCAAATCGATTATTTATATACTTAAAGAATCGTGGCACAACTACAATGGCGGTAATTCAAAATAATAATATCCATAACTGACAGCATTAAATATAGCATGAAAGGGTAGTTTTGCATTTTTATATGTGACTATGCCATAAAAAAACACAAATGTATCAAATGCTATATTTGTCAGTTGTAGATATTTTGAATTGCCGCC
This sequence comes from Bombyx mandarina, assembly GCF_030267445.1. NCBI lineage: Eukaryota > Metazoa > Arthropoda > Insecta > Lepidoptera > Bombycidae > Bombyx > Bombyx mandarina. Next base: position 138,045 of record NC_143213.1, read on the forward strand.
ATTGTAAGTAGTTGTGTCACGATTTGATTTGATTTATTTACATTGATTAAAATACCTATAAAAACAGTCATTTATCCTAAAACAAAGGATAATTATTTATTTTTAACACTATCGATTTCCACTAAATCGATCCTATTTTAGGGATGCTTTATTTCTAATCCGCACGTTTGTGGAGCTAGTTACGTATATTGAAATAAGTGTTGCAGAGGTTTACAAAGATTGTTTAAAACAAAAAATAGAATTCTACTTATTTTCTACACTTGGCCATTGCCAATGAAGCTAAGATTTCAATAGGTTAATCAAGCAAAATGACGAATTTTTTGGCACATATCCCATTCGTGTAACGCTTAGGCCCAGAATGGGGTTTCTCCTTTGCAAATAGGCAAACATTTGTGTGATGAACAGGTTTGTTTGCTCTTTGTGTAGGTGTTTATTATCTATATGTTAAAATTGTTGGATAATTTTTATAAGTCCAACATTTCAACAAATCACGAAATGATTATTACTGTTTTCTAGAAAATTAATGAACAAATTACCCTATTGTTCTACTATAAATATGAATTACTTTTGTCCCACAACACATTTTGGCTCGTGCAGTCGAACGGGGCAGAGCTCTCTGTTGCTATAGTTGTGCACCTCAAATGTAATAAATAAAATTCATAGAAAAATTGAGTCTTAATTACTGTCACTGTGGCAAGACATGATAATGATGATGTCATCATTTTAAAAACGTCATAATACCAGCTTAATCCGTCATATTATATTTAAACATATATAAGTATCTTATGTCAATCTCTGGTATCCTAAACACAGGGAATCCTATTATTCGGCTGGATGACTGCATTATTTGTTCCCAGTAATTATTATATTATTATTATATGAACATACATTTAAATACTCATTTCAATTTACATAGATAAATGCTGCACAGTAAATGAATTCAAGGCCTAGCTAGTTTTAAGCTTTGCAGCAGAAATAGGCAGATAGTATGGTATAGTTGGGAAATAACATTGACATCATGATATCAGTGGGTTTTGGAAACCGTCTAATACCAATGTCATGCAGTCATGTGCTCATTGTTACTTAACGAAAAGTAAAAAAGATAAACCATAAAAATACATAAAAAATGGGTTGCATGTAATGTAGAGCTTTGAGATTTCTTAACAAATATAGATAGATGTATGGGATATCAAACAATTTCTTTTTTGGCAGGACAGTTATGTTCTTAGATTTAATATAAAGATTGTAAAGTTTTTAATTAAAATATTTTTCTCAAATAATAATGTAAATAAATTAAAAAGAAATAAATCTTCACATCACCATGGGTCGAAATAAATTAATAAAATTTGATAATTTGTTCTATATGTTAAGAAAACGTCAAAACAAACTTCCAGGAGGAAGTCTCAGTCAAAGGAAATTATACCTAGTCAGGTCATAAATTCTGTCACATGTTCAATGTAAAATAATTGAAACAAGTTTATTCATTATGTAACCATTCATATACCAAAATGAACTTAACAAAACATAGATTCTTATGACACTAAAGTTTATTCAAAATGACCTCCGTGATTTTGAATACAGGCCTTCAATCTGCGCGGCCAGTCGTCTATTGCAGCACGAACAACCATGTCAATATCGGCGGCTGCCTTAATCAAAGATGTCTTGAGTGACTCCAAATTGGGATGAGGCTTTGAGCACGCCTTTTCCTCCAAGTGTTGCCATATCTTGTAATCTAACGGATTCAAATCTGGACTGGAGGAGGGCCAGTCTTCGTGCCGGATGAAGTCGATTTCACGCGCCGCCAGCCAGTCTTGTGTGCTCTTCGCTCTATGAGCTGGCGCCGAATCTTGTTGGAATACCCAGTGCCTGTTATTGAACATGGTATGAGAAACAGGTTCCACAAGGTTCGTCAGGACTGTATTTTGATACACAACTGCATTCGTTTTTACACCTTTCTCACAAAAATGTACCTCTGTTAAGCCCCAATAAGAAACTCCCAACCATACCATGAGCGAGGATGGAAAATGACTTCGTTGGACACGCGGAATACGGTTGCTCGCTTCTTTACTACTGTGTGCGTACACCTTATGATTTTGTTTGTTGTAGCTCTCTTCTACGATAAAAATTTTTTCATCCGAAAAAAGAATTTCCTGATATTTTTTTCCCGCGTACCGCTTCAACAAAGCGCGGCATCTCTTCAGTCTCAAGTCCATTAGACGAGCATTAAAACGATGTCCTGTTTTTCTTCGATATGCCCGAAGCCCTAAGTCTTCATTTAACACCCTTTTCACCGTGGTTCTGCTTAACCCATCTGAAGGGCCAACAGTTTCTGCTTACGTTTGGGATTTCTTTGAATTCGCGCCTTCACAGCTTTTATCACTGCTGGAGTCCTAACAGACCGAGGGCGACCACTTCTTGACCTGTCATCTACACTAGAGTCTTCATTGTATCGTTTGATGGTACGATAAACGAATCTTTTGGTTATATTCAAAATTTTCAGTATGTTAAAAATTTGAATTGGCGCGTAACCGCAACGATGCAACGCAATAACTGCAACACGGTCTTCTTTAAGCGTCCACTCCATATTTAAAAATGAGTAAAATTCTAAAAGTATACATTTTTATTTTCATGAACAATTCGAAATTCGAATTCAATAAACTTTTTTGTGGCCAGCATTCTAAAAGAAAAGTTTTTACTGTGTGACAATACTTATGACCTGACTAGGTACAAACTATATAATTCCCTTTGAGTAAGACTTAAATATTACAGGAAAACTTAAAAACTTTGATTTAAAATTCATGGCAAAAAATTGTTTACATTTTAGACGAGACATTTGAGCTGAAACATGATAGGCCATTGTTATTGTCAATGGCAAACAGAGGAAAGGATACCAATGGGTCACAGTTCTTTATGTAAGTTGTGGAGAGGAAGTGGGTAAGACTGTTACAAGCAACAAAATTAAATTCACAGTAAGAATGTAAACAAAAACTAATTTTTAAAACTATTAGTATTATTTATTACCTCAGTTATGTGAAAGGTTGCAAGGGTGTCAATGAAAACAAAGGTCACACAGTTTGGCTGGGATTACAAATAATGATATATTTTGCACTTTTTTCATGTCAACATGCAGCAGTCATCACGATCATATAAATATTTGTATTACCTGCAAAGATAGCCGTCTGGCCCGTCTGGTGGGAAGTCGGCGCCGTCTCTCATGGACATCAGCAATGAAGGCTATAGACCGGTCAGGTGGCTCTCTGCGAGGAGTCTGCGCGGGCCAGCCAGCGGCGCCGCGGCGGGGGGGCGCCGCCGCCATTGTTGTTCTGTTCTGTGTGTTGTAGAACAACACAGCCGGCGCCGCATCTCGACAAGTGAGTATCCACAACCGACTCGCAGCTCTGTTGGTCTAGATCAGAGGTTGGCAACCTTTTGAGTTACAAGAGTCAAAAATTACGAATCTCAAAGGTTTTAAAGAGCCACAAAAAAAATTCTTGCCAACAATAAATAGTACTTGCATAAATAAATTTCATAAGTAAAATATATATTTATTCTTATATAAGTAGTGTTTTTTACCACAAATTAGATTATATAAATGGCATTATTAGATAATCACTTATTATTTAAGCAAACAATAAAAACAAACATTTACTTACAACAATGGGCTAACAGATAGAAATAATGCCCAATCCTCGTCAGTCGATTCAGAACAATTTTTAAACGTTTTTTTTTTGTAAAATAAATCATATTTGCGTATGGAACTAAAGAGCCACAGTTTCATATCCAAAGAGGCGCATGTGGCTCGTGAGCCCCAGGTTGCCGACCCCTGGTGCAGATTGTTTCCGAATGGGGAGTTTTCCTAATGAAATATTGTTTTTTTTTGTCAACTTTATTTTGTTGGCTGTTGACATCCTCTTACAACACAATTAATTACTAAACTAATCAATTCCCCCTTTTTTTCGAAAATTACTAATTCGTAGTCGGAACTCAGTTTCAACGCTTTCCATAGTCAGATTTAATCTTCACATTTTTTGTCGAGTTTTGGGAATACGGCAGAAATGGTGTAGCCGCAGGGGTCCACTGGAACCAGTTAAATTTTGAAAGTGATCTATGAGAAAAAAAAGGTTGGGAACCTCTGGTCTAGATTGACTAAATCAACCGTTTAAGGAAATTTTATAAAAAAAATGGTTACAAAAATGTCCACTCGCATATTAATGTAAAAATTAATGTAAATGTGGAAGAGTTGGGTTCGTTGGCTGGTGCTCGCGCCGCACACTACCATCGAAGTCTCAATTGTTGTGACCACTTCTCACTCAGTTACATATACCTGTGGCAAGCTATCAACTAAACCGCCACCGACAATAGCGCTCCTGTAAATTATACAAGGTATAACTTAGTGAGAAAAAATGTATTCAAAACTATGTACGTCGTTAATTGAAAGAATGCAAGCTGCCGCACAGAGTCGGTGGAGTTGCGGCTCTACGCAAGCTCTCTGCAAGCTCTCTGCAAGCTCTCTGCGCTATGAAGTGTATCCGAGGACAAGACTAGTAAGAGAGCGTCGGTTGTCAGTGTGCACGTAGTGTTCGGGTCGGTGGTGGGGGGCGCGGCGCTGGTGCGGCAGCTGGAGGCGCTGTCCGTGGACCGCAACGCGCGCCCGCTGCAGGACGTGCTCGTCGTCAACTGCGGAGAGCTCGTCAAGATCAAGACCGGTACGTTCCGTCCTCGACCACTTACATTACATCTTGGAGACTTCACTAATGTAACGTTCACGATTGACTTCCGTGGTGAAGGAATAAACATTGTGTAGTAAAAATCAAACTCACAAAATTATAATTTGCGTAATTACTGGTGGTAGGACTTCTTGTGTATCCGGGTAGGTACCACCACACTCAGCTTGCAGGATGGGGCAGCGGCTGTAAAAACTCAGACTTAAGGTCAGAGCTCATTAGAGTCGCCCGGCACTCACTCCGCACCGCCCCGCCTCGCGCGCGAAGCATTCTTTATGTGGACCTGTATGGGGACACCGCAGCGCCACCGGAGCGCCACCGGAGCGCCACCGCAGCGCCACCGGAGCGCCACCGGAGCGCCACCGGAGCGCCACTGCAGCGCCACCGGAGCGCCACCGGAGCGCCCTCGGACTGCGCACTGCCTACGTCCGCACAAAATGAGCTCTGACTTTTAGAACTCATGCCTTAAAATGAGGGGCGGTATTAACTTGGTTGATGTTTGTGGGCTCCGGTGACCACTTAACACCGGGTGAGTCGTGAGCTCGTCCACACAACTGAGCATTAAAAAAATAATTCTATGTAAATATTCTTATCAACAGTAAAAAAGCGAAAACAAGAGATGGAAAAAGACGAGAGCGAAGCCGAGTCTGACCCGTCGCAGAAGAAAGATAAGAAGAAGAAAAAAGAAAAAAAGGAGAAAAAGAAAGAAAAAAAGAGGTATTATATTGTATTCAGGCGGCTATAACACAAGTACAAAGTGAGGCTGACGGCTCTGTACCATCTCGTGCGCCTTGTGACGTCAGCAGGGAGGAGCCCGGCCACCCGCTGGCGCTCAGCACGCCGCTCGACCCGCGCGAGATCCCCGCCGTGCCCCCGCACAGCTTCCTGCTGCGGCCCGAGGGCGCCAGCCGCCGCGACCCCGCCCGCGACAGGTGCCAGACAACTCACTTCACGCCACGTCATGTTCACATATTTTTTAAACTTAACTATAAAGCATAAATTAATTAGAATGAGAACAACTAACACATAAAAATACTTTTATTTATTTTCGTCTCTGTTTAAATTTTACAAAACTTGCACAATTTTACTGCGGAGGGGTGAGACCCCCCCCCAAGTACAAATGTAGTGCAAGGAGGTCGCTTACTGACTTGTGCTGTGGTCCAGAGGCCGGTACCGCGAGAGGGACCGGAACGTGTACACCCGCAGCGGGAGGATCATCAAGGGGAGAGGAGTCTTTGTAAGTACGCTCCACCGGCTCCGCGCCCCCCGGGCCCGCACCCGGGTGTGATGGGGGATCAAGTATGAAATTGCCGTTCTACTGTAATAGGTACTTCGAATTGACACAGAACCTTCATGGTTTAATATTTTGAGTGCAACTTTTTTCAAATGGTACCTATGAGGTTTTTCTTTTAAAAAATGTGCAACATTCGATTTATCGACTTTCAGTTGTTTGTTGTATTCAGCTCAGACAAGAAAGATACGATACTTCGAAAATTCGAGTGATTTTTGAATACGAGATCCGACGCGGAACTAACGCTGCAGAAACAGCTCGTTTCCTATAAGATGGCAGCAATGTATAGATAATTATAGTAGATATTTTGTTTAAATAAATATGTTAAATGAAAAAAAAAACGAATATAATTTTTTCTGTACAAATCTACAATTTCATACTTTAACCCCTAATATTAAGTCCTTACATATGAAATTAGCGTTTTGTCGTACTGACCACTTTGATTTGAAATATCTCCCCTTTGGTTAAGAATTACAAATTCAAATTTATAAATTCATTTAGTTGGCACATATGAATTTTGAAAACAGTCATTCATTTGTTTTTCCTCATTATTTTTTCCTTTGGCGTCGCTTATTACCGCACCATGGACAACATGAAGTATCGGTATATTTACGAGTACGCAGTGCTGCCGACACAGCTCGAAGGATGAATGACGTGTCCGGCGCTGGAGCCGCAAAAGAAGCGCGGTACGTTTTTAGTTTCAACGTTTTCGTTCTGGAAATTTCGATATTCAGAACCAGCCCCATAGACGGTCCGAGACCAACGTGGACAATCAAGAATTATGGGCTATTGTGGAAGCGGATCCAACACAGAGCACTTGAGAGATAGCTGCAGGCGTTTTGGTGTAAGTAATAAAACTGTATTAATCCACTTGAAGCAAATTGGGAAAGTAAAAAACTTGAACGATGAATGAGTTGAGTGATTGAATTGAGTGAATCGAACTTGCAAACGCGCGTCGACTGCTGTGTTACTTTGCTCAACCGACACAATAATGAAGGAATTTTGAATCGAATCATTACTTGTGATGAAAAGTGGATACTGTGCGATAATCGGAAGCGCTCCTCGCAATGGCTGAACCCTGGGGACCTAGCCATATCCTGCCCTAAACGACAATTGACTCAGACAAAAGTTACTTGTGTTTGGTGGACTAGCGCCGGTGTCGGCACGGGACAGCTTTCTAAAATCTGGCCAAACGATTACGGCAGATAATATCTATTGTCAGTAACTGCAAACCATGAAGGAAGAACTAGCTGCCAAACAACCGAGATTGGTGAATCGCTCCCTGCTGCTTCACGACAACGCAAGACCGCACACACACACACACACACACACACACTGCGCAACAAACAACCACTATGTTAGATGAGCTACAATTGGAATGCCTGCGACTCGCCGTCTCGTGGTATTTTAGTAAAGGGATCAATGAACTACCTATGAGATGGAAAAAGTGCATAGATAACAACGGTACATACTTTGACTAATTAAATAAATATATTTTACAACAAAATTGACTTTATATTCCTTCGGTACAAAACGCCAATTTCATATGTAAGGAGCTAATATAAGTGTAGCCCCCGGCGGCTCAGGGCGCGGTCTCTGTTGCAGCGGTACCGCACGCCGTCCCGCTCCCGCTCCCGCTCCCGCTCGCGCTCGGGCACGCCGCCGCACTGGCGCCAGGCGCAGCGCCGCATCATCAAGCTGTCCGAGTTCGAGGTGAGCAGAGGCGTCCACACCGCACTTAATAATCTTATTCAATTATGTATTTTATTAGCATTCGCAAGTCGTCGTGGCCTAAAGGATAACACGCCCGGTGCATTCGTATGTAGCGATGCACCGGGGTTCGAATCCCGCAGGCGGGTACCATACGTACTCAACAAATGTTCACGATTGACTTCCACGGTGAAGGAATAACATCGTGTAATAAAAATCAAACCCGCAAAATTATAAATTGCGTAGTTACTGGTGGTAGGACCTCTTGTGAGTCCGCGCGGGTAGGTACCACCACCCCTGCCTGTTTCTACCGTGAAGCAGTAATGCGTTTCTGTTTGAAGGGTGGGGTAGCCGTTGTAACTATACTGAGACCTTAGAACTTATATCTCGAGGTGGGTGGCGCATTTACGTTGTAGATGTCTATGGGCTCCAGTAACCACTTAACAACAGGTGGGCTGTGAGCTCATCCAGTCATTTAAGCAATAAATAAATAAAAAACAATGTATAATACAAGTTTGAAGGAGACATGAGCGTGCCTGTGATTTAAACTTTACTTAATATGGTAATTTAAAAAAAAAAAAAAACCTAAAGTCGTATTCTGATTCATTACATTATCACTTTGTCTGTTTCAAGGTTGAAATATATATTTTTTGTAACTTCTGAAAGGCTATATAGACAATATTTGGTCAGACAATATTTAAATAAATCTCATTTACATGTTATACATATCGGTAGTCTGGCGCTCCGTTTACAACGTCAACGGGATTTTTGAACGGAACTTGGCGCCAGATTCTACCGAATCTGTGGATTTAGCTCTCGAAACCCCATTATAATGGAAATAAATAAAGTTGCTGGATTGCTCTGCGGAATTGTTTGAGATGATCCCACCATCTCGTTTGTACCATCGCACCGCCCGCCACCGGAGTAGAGTTCATCCATACTATTTAGAACCACTGCGTTTATCCACAGTGCGAGATCTTTTTTGCCACGTACCATCCGGCTATGGAATGAGCTCCCCTCCACGGTGTTTCCCGAGCGCTATGACATGTCCGTCTTCAAACGAGGCTTGTGGAGAGTACTTAACAGTAGGCAGCGGTATGAGTGCGTAAACCAACCGTGACCATTCACGTCCACGTTGCGCTCAGACTGGCAACGATGAGCGCTCGTGAGTCTACGTAATGTAACGTCACGTGCGCGCGCGCCGGCGCGATTAATGATTGCAATTGTGTGTCAGCGCGCCGAGGTGGAGCGAGCCCAGCGCGAGCAGCGCGCGGCGCGCCGGGAGCGGCCCGCCCGCGCCGACACCGGTGCGTATGCGACACACTGCGTGTTCATAATTCACTCTGTTTATTTACAAATCATGCTTTTTATATAATCTATGCTTGACTTCAATTTCACAAGTCAGACGAGTCTTGTTGTTACTTTAAATATTGACAGAGAAATAAATATAACTTACCATCAAAACATGATCTCCTGCAGTCCCCTTTCTTGATGAACACATCAGGTGACCACCGCTGGAGACCGCTCGAGACTTAGGCTTCAACACTCATGATACACTCTCTAATCTAATGATTCTCTATCACATTATTTGTGTTGCCCATTTAATAGTTCATTAGTATAGTCGGTGATCTCGTGTGGGACTCTAGGGACTGCACGACGCTAACTTTGTATTTAATGTTCGCGGCACAGAGGAGGGCGGCACCCCCGAGCGCCCCGCCCCCCCCGCGCCCCACCCCGCGCCCCACCCCGCGCCCAAGGGAGGAGCCGCCGGTCAGTTGCATATCATTCTACATTTCTTTCTACCCAACTAATTTGCTTTTGTTTATATATTAATAAATTATAGTCATTCGTATTTCAAAGAAGACAAACTAAATAAAATATATGAATACTGAAATTATTATAAGTAATTTATTTATTTAAGGATTACCAACAGGGCTTACATTAAGACATAAAATAACATTGACATGTATAGAACAATTGCTAACTGCAATTCTAATTAGAGGCAATCACAGCATGCCTTACATTAATATATCGACAGAGATTTAACAATAATAAATAATAATAAAATATTGGTATTATTATATGGTAAAACAAATATAGTTAATTGAATGTGTCATGTGCAGACGCGAGCGGCGAGCGCGTGGACTACAACGCGCTGGACTTCGAAGCGGACACCGAGCACGACGGTCAGTGCCGCCGCCGCTACTCCGCGCCACTGCTCCGCGCCCCACACCCACACAACATCTAATGTTACGATTTTTCGTGAGCAGATGAACATAACAACTTCCGGAAACGCAAAAATGAAGGCTCCCCGACGAGGACGTCCTCCCGGGCAGAGAAACTCGCCCTGGCGCTCGGAGTCAACCCCAAGCACGGGGAGGACAGGTCGGTAGCCCTTCTGTCACATCAAGAACTATATATACCGGGATCTAGTGGGACGAGGGCAAGAAACAAAAAATAACATGAATGTTTTCCAGCCGCGACAACTACCGCCCCCCGCGCGACGCCCGGCGCGACCTCCCCCCGCGCCTCCCCTCCGCCGTGACCCCCGCGCCCCCCGCCGCGCCCCTCGCCGCGCCCCCGGACCCCGCCGCGCCCTACGACCCCGTCACGCTGCTGCGCTACTCGCTGCACCGGGACAGGAAGGCATCCGACACCAGGTCATTATTTATCATAACTATGTGACAGTATTTTGAAGCGGAGTACGGGAGGAACTGTGCCGCGACCTCGGCGCGGACCGAGCGTCGGACGAGAAGGCAGGGGAGTCGTTTAGTGGGGGACCTTTATCTGGGCAGTCTCAAGTACATCACGCGTCCCCCTCCGCTGTAATAATGTTCACGTCGTGTCGACGTGCCGCGGGCCGGAGATGCTGACGGGCATGTACCGGCGAGAGCTCCCACGGGAAGGTGGCCCCGCCCTGTCTATTTCTACCGCGAATTGATCATTCTTCGCTATTTGACGAGTGAGTCAGTCGCTACACCGGACAACGAGCCGTCCGGGACAGCGCACGCTACAGCAAAATCAACTTTAAATAAATAAATAATAAAATAAAGAAGTAAAGTTCTATTTTTGAGAGACCTTCAACGGTTTGTTTAAATTGAATCTATTACAATATGCTTGTTTTTTAAATCGAAAATTAAAATACGGCAGTTAATTTATTAGTATTATAATAAAGTTACAATTTATAGGAAAGAAGAGCTCGAGCGAGCTGAGCGCCGCGACAAGGACGACAAAACTGACCGCCACAAGAGCGACAGAGACGACAAGCATCGCAAGCGTTCCGAGTCCAGGGGACGCGACCGCAGGCCGAGCGACGGGGACCGGCGCAGGACCCCCGACCGGGAACACAGGGGCCGGGGGGACAGGGACAGGGCGCGGGACCGGAGGCGGCGGTCGCGCTCCGACGACAGGTTCGGTACCACGAGTCAGGTTGCAAGCATCCCGCGCAGCGACGGCAGCGCGCCGCCCGGGCCGGCCACAGCACCCCAGCACTGCTCTTAAATCCTTATAGTTATTATCATTTACATTTAGCTTAGAGAACAACTGTCGCGGCGTGGCTTGTCGTGTCGCGGCGTGGCGTTACGTCGCCAGTCCTTCGTGCTACATTACGTACCTGTCACTCGGCTGCTGATGACTCTGTATGTTTCAGGTCCAGCTCCCCCCGACAGCGCCATCGCAAGAGGTCCAGAGAGGCGCCCGGCTCCGACGCCGCTCGCCCGGACGACAAGCGGAAGGTGAGTACCGTCCCGGCGGGGGGGGGACAGGGGGGCGCAGTGCTGTCTCACGGTGACCGTTGCTCCCCGCAGGAGGACGAGCGGAACGAGGCGCGCAAGGAGCTCATGGAGATCGTCCGTCTCATCAAGTCTCGACAAAAGAACAGGGAGAACAAGACGTCCGCAGGTACGGGCCCGCTCCTCCACGCTGGTATTCGTTAAATAAGTAGAATCTATAAACATTAACATATTAAATGTTTTGATTTCTAGTGAGCAAAGACAAGGAAGCCGGCGAGTCTTCCGGCTCGGAGCCCGAGGCGTCGCCCCGCGCCCCGCCCCGCGCCCCGCCCCGCGTGTAGCTGCACCAACACGTCACTCTACATAAATATGGCCGATGCAATATACAAAAGTTATATGAATGAGGCGCCAGATCCTAACACTAATTCAATACACTGACAAGAAATCGGTTAAACAAGGTTCCGTAACAAATGATCACGTGCCGGAGCGCCGCCCGCCCGCGCCACCGCGCAGCCTCGCAACCTCATGTCGCGTCGCGTCGTGCCGCGTCGTGCCGCGACGTGCCGCGTCGTGCCGCGACGTGCCGTCGCGTTAAATTTTAAAATATTTGTTGTTGTTATGACTCGTCGTTCCACAATTTTATCAATATACACTTTGTAACTTTACCCGATTTAATTACCACTTGTAATTAAATCGTTTTTCCTCGTGCATTTCAATCGAAGTTTGCGTGCCAATTTATAAGTATAATTATTATTCACCTATTTGTTTAATATAAGCTCCTGCAACCCGGGTATACCATATTTTGGTTAAGTTAAAAATTGTACATGATAGGTTGGAGTGCGCCCCCCCCTCCCCCCCGCGCGCTGCGGTAAACTTCAGTTCAAATAATTTCCCCGTAAAACGAGTGACGTCATTGTATAAGACTTTAGTTCCTTCGAGAACATTGTTTGTTAATTAAATCATTTTATTAAGTAATTCGCGTTAAGAATGCTGTTAATGAAGTGCTGACCAATAAACTAAGAACAGCTTTCAATTTTGTTCATTTATCGGTAGGATGAAACTAAAATCGTGGTGAAACTCCGAGAGCACGCTTCCGTTTTTTTTAAATATCCATAATGAATTCAAAATAATGTATGTTTGTGTTGAATGTTTTATGACAATAGTTAAAGTTAGTTTGGTGACATTTAATACATAGTTCTGTGTGACCTTAGTGTGACTAATTATAGATACATGCATGTGTTAACTGAACTCACGCGACAGAAGTGAAACTTCCCTAAGAAGGCCGAGCCCCGCGGCGCTCCACAACACACATTTGCGCGGCACACAATAGTAAGGGGATGTCCCCCCCCCGTCAGTACGTGCAGTTGAGAAGTGTCACTTCACATAGTCCGCGGCGGCGGGGGGAATGTTCATGAATGGTTGAACGGTTTCTCTGTGCTCAGTTTAACATTGGTAAGTGTCGAGTGTATCGGAGCGCCCTCCCGCGGAGCTCGCTGTCCTGTTCAATAAACTTGATGAACTCTGAAACGTGTTTAATTTATATTAGAGACCCCGGGCGACCCCGGCCCCGGGCTCGTCCTCTGCCTCGTGCTTATCCTTGTGCCACACTTTTAAAACGAAGACATCACATTGAAGTCAATAAATTACAGAAAGAAATCTCTTGATTCACAAGTTAGAAGTTTTTAATAAATTGCTGGGAATAATTATTGAGAGATCAATTATTTTTAATTTTTTACAAAAACCATGGAAGCCGCATCCGGCGAGGTTGGAGGTGCTAAATGTATGATAGGATGCTATTGTTGCGTTTGAACCTGAGGAGATATTAAGGTCCACAGTCGCGTGTCCGCTGACAAGTGACTGCCGCGGCGGGCGGCGCGGGGCTCGAACCGTGAATGTCTTTTTTTCTTTTTCCCTGCCTATACTGATAGCCTTGAGAGGCTATTTCAGCTTCTTGACGTATAGGTGAGCTCACAGGACTCAAAACGGAGTGTTACTAACACTGGGCCTAGCAAGAGCAGTGCTTCGCAGAATCTACCACCGGAGAAAATGTCGCTGTTGCATACTCCCATTAAAAAATCCACTTCCTTTTTTACATCGTCGTGTTTTTTTTTTTTGTTGCCTAGATATGTGGACGAGCTCACAGCCCACCTGGTGTTAAGTGGTTACTGGAACCCATAGACATCTACAAAGTAAATGCGCCACACACCTTGAGATATAAGTTCTAAGGTCTCAGTATAGTTACAACGGCTGCCCCACCCTTCAAACCGAAACGCATTACTGCTTCACGGCAGAAATAGGTAATTCGTCGTGGCCTAAAGCATAAGACGTCGGGTGCATCCGTATCTAGCGATGCACCGGTGTTCGAATCGGTGATAGGACCTCTTTGTAAGTCTGCACGGGTGGGTACCACCACGGAATAGATAAATAAGGTTGGAAAGGCCTTTGCTCTAATTTTGTACTAGAACCAGTGTCGCCGCTTCATCCCCATTATTTTAATTTCTACACATACACATACTGTGATTACAAGTATTTCGCACACAACAAAAACACCCACACATAAAGCTCAGGACAGATATTCGTTCGCAAACTAGCACAAAACACCCGTAGGTATGCCTACTCACACACGCAAAAAGGCAACAAAAATGTTCATATACGCTAGTGCTAGATAAAATCGATATTCTTTATCGATAAATTATCTGATCAATGAATGGGGAAAATGAAACATGAAATAAATATTGAAAAAAAAAAACTATTTTACTTTTATTAATTACAAATAGTCATTGTCCCTGGAATAAAACGTATTTGTTAAGCAGTTGGCGCTTGCTATTAATTGCGAATGAATTTTTCAAAACTAAGTGTATTCTGATTTTTTTATGGTTTATATTTCGTTCGTACGTCAACGATACGTCAACATCTTGTCAAATTTGCTCCTCATTTAATTTAATATCTTCGAGTGTTGAGTAAAGTGCCGACTCTTAGTCATTGTGGTAATCAATAATTAGTGTATTTCCGTCATTTTGAAGCTTCGATAAGGACGTTTGGGATATCGTAAATACATTTTCGACGCAAAAACATCTGGATTGCCGCATTAAACTACCTTCATTACATCTTCGACGCGACGGTCGGTTGAAATAACGACACAGGACCGTACTCGGCGTACTGTACTTCAGAGGTGAATTCAGCAATATTTTTATTTCATTAAATATATTTTTCTCTTCCGATCATCAAAATGGCAACCCTTATCCAATGTGCGGGATGCCTCGATAAAATAAAGGACACGCCGTTCTTGCGCTGTTCCCGTTGTGATGCCGTATTTCACCACTCCTGCTTGAATATTTCCTTGAAGGATTATGCTGCCATGACCAATGAAATCAAAGCTGTCTGGTTGTGCGTGTTATGTTGTAGCAGGGACCGAAAGGGGGGCGATAATTCTGACACACCGGTTCGAGTGGCGTCCACTCCGCAACACGATTATGTCACCCACCGTACCAAAACTCGCGTGGTCGACCATAGCTCTTCTTGTATGCCAGCTGAGGGGATCCGTGACATTATTCGAGAGGAGCTACAGAACTTGTTTAAGATGAGTTTCTTGCCCAAGCTAATGGAAGTTCAGAACGCTGTGTCAACCTTGGAATCTTCGCTATCATTCTTTAACGAAGAATTGGAAAGGATCAGATCTGTGCAGGGTGCTCAATCTGCAACAATGAAACAATTGGAGCGAGAATGTGAAGATCTCCGTGTGAACAATCGCGGTCTTATGGCCAAAGTTGCTTTTCTGGATCAACAGTCGCGGTCCTCCAATATCGAGATCCAGTGTGTTCCTGAGCACAAGCAGGAGAACTTAATGAACATCGTGCAACAGTTGGGAAGAACAATAAAGTGTGCTATCGGCGAGAATAGTATCCAACACTGTTCGAGAATGGCTAAATTAAACAGCACTAGTCCCCGTCCCCGGTCTATACTCGTAAGATTCAATAGCCAACGCCTTCGTGACGAGTTCCTGGCATGTACAACCAAGTTCAACAAAAGCAACCAGAATGACAAACTGAATACTAGTCACCTAGGTATCGGTGGAAATAAGAAAACTGCAATCTACGTTGCTGAGCACCTAAGTCCTGAAAATAAGGCACTTCATGCCGCAGCCCGCACCAAGGCAAAAGAACTGAACTACAGGTACGTGTGGGTGCGAGATGGACGCATCTACATGCGCAAAAATGACGAAAGTAAATATCTCCACGTTAAGAATATCGATTTGTTGAATAATTTGTCATAAGCTTGCTACACTTGCCATACCATTACTATAGGGCGCTCTTCATAATCTTAACGTGTATTACCAAAACGTTAGAGGCTTAAGAACAAATACAGTTGAGTTTTTTGGGAATGTGGTCTGTTGTGGTTTCGATGTGGTAATATTGACGGAGACCTGGCTGAACAGTGGTATTATGGATAACGAACTCTTTGACGATCGCTATATACTGTACAGGAGAGATCGAGAAAGTCGGGGGTTCCACAGCACCAAGGAGGGAGGGGGCACGTTAATTGCAGTGTCTACGCGTTTCAGATCGTTTCGCTTGTTCGATCGCGAATCGGATTGTGAGGATCTCTGGGTCAAGCTTGAGTTGCGTGATACTAAGAACAGATTGAAATACTTATACATCTGCGCTGTTTACCTACCTCCACCTGCTCAATTTCATATACTAGAATGTTTCATTAATAACTCCAATCGTACATTGGATGATCACAGCGGCGAGACCCTTATAGTGGGGGACTTTAATATGAGCGGCATAAATTGGATAAAAATGCATACGTCTAGCCTTTCATGTGAAACTACAAATAGTTTACTGTACAATGAGCTCATTGATTTCATGTCACTCAACAACTTGGGTCAGTACAATTCCTGCTTGAATTCTCGAGGTAAAATATTGGATCTTATACTAAGTACCATAACTATTTCAGAGCTTGAAGCGTGCCCAGATCCACTCTCGGTTATTGATCCTCTTCATCCTCCACTACAGTTCTGTGTTACTCTTGAGTGCTCTGAGTCCTTACTGCCAATATGCTCTTCTAAATTACACTTTTACAAAGCAGACTATAACAAAATTGTTAGCGACTTAAGTGCTATCCCATGGGAGGATGAATTGACGGCCTGTGCTACGGTTGATGATATGGTCGCAGTATTTTATTCCTACCTAAGAGTGTTAGTAAAGCGGCACGTTCCTAAATTTGTACCACGCAACAATCATAGCCCCATCTGGTTTTCAAGCATACTAATTAGAACGCTTAAAGAAAAATTTAAGTATAGGTTGAGATTTCGCAAATTCGGTAATCCCCGCGACGAATTAGCCTTTGTGTTGCTCAGGAAACGCTGTTCTAAGTTATTACATCTAAATTATACCAGATACTTGGAGAATCTGGAGTCGTCTTTAGCATCTAACCCTAAGTTAATTTGGTCCTTTGTAAAGCATAAAAGAAGTGGAAAAATTACATTGCCCGGCGAAATGTCTCTTGACGACACTACAGCAACGAATGGATCTAGTATCTGTAATCTTTTTGCTGCCCATTTCTCCTCAGTCTATAATACGACCAGCATACACAGCTTTAATGAGTCTGTTGAGTCTTCAAATATGAATTTCTTGACATGCATTTCTGTCACCAAGTCTCAGATTTACAGGGTTTTAAAAAGACTTGATGTAAACAAGGGAGCGGGCTCAGATGGTTTACCGTCTATATTTGTTTCCAGGTGTGCTTACGCATTAAGCTCACCACTTTCAATTATTTTTAATAAATCTCTGAGCTCTGGTGTATTCCCTTTGGCTTGGAAACAATCACTGATTTTGCCGCTATTTAAGAGTGGTGACACCGGCATGGTGAAGAACTATAGGCCTATCTCCATTCTAACGGTTTTTGCTAAAGTTTTCGAAATGGTGTTGTATCCCGTTTTGTCTTGGCATTTTAGACAGATTTTTGCTACGGAGCAGCATGGGTTCATTAAGGCAAGATCCACAACTACGAACTTGTTGTCTTTTGTCGAGGACTTGACTCAAGGTGTTGACCATGGAGATTCATTAGACACTATATACACAGACTTTAGTAAGGCCTTCGACAGAGTTAACCACAATTTACTGCTGTCGAAGCTGTCATCGTACGGGATTGCTGGTACACTTTTGCATTGGCTTCAATCATATTTAACGAACAGATCGTCCACGGTTGTTGCGGGGGGTCACTCGTCGATGTCCTTCCCAGTTTTGTCTGGGGTTCCCCAAGGCTCTCATTTGGGTCCTCTACTTTTTAATGCATTCATCAACGACATTGGCTCGTGTTTTCGTAGCACAAAGTTCTATATGTTCGCCGACGACTTAAAATTCTTCAGGAAAGTAAACTCATCTCTTGACTCTGAATTATTGCAGAGGGATTTGGACAGTTTGTTTGGCTGGTGCAGTGCGAATGGCATGAGTCTGAATATCAGTAAATGCTATGTAATTCGTTTTACTAGAAAAAGACGCTCATTTTCCCGAACGTATCATATTAATGGTGCACCACTATCTGAGGTAGACTCTATTAGGGATCTGGGTGTGACCATTGATAGTAAGCTGCAATTCAGCACACATATTCAGAATATTACCAGAAAGAGCTTTAAAACATTGGGATTTATATTTCGCAATTGCAAAGATTTCAAAAAACCACACACTAAGATCACAATTTATAATGCTCTCGTACGCAGTACCTTGGAATATTGCTGCATTGTGTGGAATCCTTACTATGAAATATACAAGAAACGATTGGAAAGTGTCCAGAAACGGTTTCTATGGTACTTGTCTTACAACTACAATCTGGGTAGGAAGTTACCCAGCTATGAAGATAGACTTTGCCACTTTAATTTGGACTCTCTTCTAAACCGGAGAAAACTAATGGGGGGTATATTTCTGTACAAATTAATTCATGGAATAACCGACACGCCTAATCTATTAACCCAGATAAAAATATCAGCCCCTAAGTACCTACCAAGAACGAAGAAATATAAACCGTTTATAAGAAAGCCCGCTCGTTCGAATTTAGGTGCTTACTCTCCCTTAAACAGAATCCTTTGGGACTACAATAATGTCCACGGTAGCGCGGTCTCCGTCAATGTTCCTTCGGAGTCGTCCGATTGCGCTGAACTTATTTTAAGTGAAATAGATGTTTTTTCTGATTGTCTCACTACTTACAGGAAAAATCTGTCGCGGATCATCTCCCAATTAAATTAATCATAAGCAATGAATGAAATGTATTCAAATCTTAGCTGTATATTTTTTTTATTTTTGATGTTAATGCACTGTCGATTGCACCTATAATTGAGGTGACATCAGCCATGAACTTTTGTCAATTTGTCAATGTTTTGTATTGATGATCACTTTGTTGGTGCAACTTAATAAATAAATAATAAATAAATAAATAATGGTAAAATCATTTTCAGTAAAATGTTTAGAGCAAATAGTACTTGTCTTTGTCTCCAGTTTCCTCTACCTGTCACGTCAATCCATTGTTCCCTGGCGTTAGGTTCTTTAGGAAACCTAACATTTATAATTTATTGCATTTTTATTTTATTTTTTCTCCAAATTAGTTGACTGATTGACATAATGATAGCTAATATTGACATAGAGTGGTTACTACTGTATTGATATAATTATGTGTTTCTAATTCATTTCCTTTGTATATTTAATTAATTGAATTAGTATATTGTTCATTTTCTATTTGTATTGTTGAACTGTTTGTGTGCTGACTATTGTATTATTATTATTTTATGGATTTTTTCTGAAAAAAATGTTTTAAAATAAATAAATAAGTCAAATAGCATTTTACTTAGATTTTATTACGTCTTAGATAATATAGTAAATACCCGTAAATGAGAGGTCCGCATGTCCCATGTACCTTCACATTAATTCAATGATAATAATTCAATAATAATAATACATATTTATTTTACTTAAAATACGTCTCACTAAGAATATACTAGGTATCATTAATTAAATATAAAATAATGCAAAAATTATCCATGTCAAATGTAAATATAGTCGAGAATTCTGTCGATGATTTTATTTCACCACATGGTCACCTCACTATCGACAAACTAGCGCCGTGCACCACGGCCAATCAGGGCAAAGGCCGAAATTTCAAAGATAGAAGTGTAGAGAACGCAATGCATGTAGTACAGTGGAAGCTGACTTGGTCATTGCGTTCATTGGGCGAGTACACATCGCGCAATGTATGCTATTTATAACTTGCTGCAATAATATTGTTAATGTTTGGAATTTCATAATGCTCAGTATATTTTTATGTTTTAGACAAATAATATTGTAATTAAATGGTAATTTCGACTTACCGATCGAAAGATATACCTCCTCGCTCTATACTTGAGGTCTGACTTTTTGTTTTACAAGTTATAATTGCACAACACGGCACTATAAAGCGGAGATCTGTTCGCCAAAGTAGTCCGAAGGGCACTAAACGCGGTGAATGAAAGAATCGGTTGAGTTATGATTGTAGAATCATAACTGTGGCACGCTTGCCCCGCCTACATTACCATTCCAACCTTATTTATCTATTCCGTGGGTACCACCACCCTGCCTATGTCTGCCGTGAAACAGTAATGCGTTTCGGTTTGAAGGGTGAGGTAGCCGTTGGAACTATAATGGGAATGGGTAGGGTATATGGTACACACAGAGGGCTACGGAGTGCTCAACTAGCAGGCTATTGCATAATACATGCATAAAACTTAATACATTTTTCAATATATGTACTTACTACATTTTAAAATAGATTATATAACAGTAAAAATCTTCCGCATTTAGTAGGAAGTAATAATGCAATTTTGGAGGAAGCTAGTTTACAATTAATTAAAAATATCACTCGTCAAGACAAGAGAAAGAGATATATAATTCTCTCTAAGTCTCGCTCCAGCACTCCAACAAAAGTGGAGGTCGCGCGAAGAATGGGCGGATATGGATACCTAATTCAAATATTAGTCAAAATACATATTAGTGCTCTACATTTTTATCTTGTACAAATTTTTCTTTTTTAAGTCGCTGGTTACTTCAAACTTAGTAATTAGAAGTTTAGCTTGCCAATTTAGATGTAAATATAACTTTTTGTCTATGTCAATACTGTCTATTAATTAATAGTAATTGCAAATTTCGATCCCGGAAGTCATTAGTGTCTTTCACTCTCTTCAGGGATTATATCCAGGACTATATTGTGGTTTCTTTGGTTTTCGCTAATTGCTATCTATCGTGCTAATATTGACCTGGGCCTGACACTGACACTGATATAATAATAAACACAAAATAGTTCGACAAATTTATGACAAAATAAATGACAATAAAAGAAACAATTGTGTAAGTTTTGATTTTGATTAAAGATGGAAGTGTAAACTAACGAAGGGTGCAAAAGAAAACTTTTTGGCGCAATCGAAGCTTGTTGCCAAGTTTTCTCAGTTAAAATGACACACGGACGTCGGCAAATACACAAATTTAAATTTTTAGCGGCGCATGAGTTATTATGAAGATGTCGTCTATACTTTGTTTTCAAAGTTAGTTAAATATAATAAACTAAATTAAAGAAAAAAAAACCGAATAACATTCAAGGTAATGTTTTACTGAAGGCTTCACTTACCCCGATTGACTGTATTGGGTGACATTTGAATATTGTGCTAACTACCAGCCAGTCTTCTTCTTCTTCTCGCTTCGGTTTCCTCAATGCTGAGGGTCGTCACCACCTCCTCGCAACAAGAGTTTATTGTGAATCACTATGCCATTTGTTCCTATCTACCGCCGAGTGTAGAGCATCGTGAACTCAGGTGTCGAGAATAGCGTGGATCAGTGTGCTTAGTGCGAGTTTCTTAGCGTTCTCGATAGCGTAAAAGTTAAGCCAATTTTGTATGCAGTTGGAACAGCGCCCCTAGCGGCAAACGTACGCAAACGATACTATTCCATACAAATATGAGCTAACTTTTACGATATCGAGAACGTTAAAAAACTCGCACTAAGCACACTGGTCAGTCTAACGTGTCGGGCCTCTACCTCTATTAGCTTCTTCCAGTTGCCGTCATCGTTTCTGGCAATGTGGACAAAGTATTCCAGAACTCTACGTAAGCAGATGGTAGAAAGCTTCGTCTCTAGTTCTTGGAGGATCGATACGTTGGTGCGACGTGCTTTCAAGGGATTTCCTAGCATCTTTCACCAGCACCACATCTCAAATGCATCAATACGGTCGGGATCGGCTTTCTTCGGGGTCCAGGTCTTTGCGCCCTGAAGAAAGCCGATCTAACAGCCAGTAGCTAGCAATATTGAAAACAGCCATTTTTCCATTCAAATTATTTCTAGACTGTTACATTTCATTTAACACAGAACGAACTAACGGTGTCTGGAGGTCTGGCAGTTTATTTGACTTGGGTTTTCATGTGGGTTTGGGTTGATTTCACAACAAAAGAATCCCAGGTATTAGATAGGCGCCAACCATCTTCTGCATTGAAGTTGGGAGGTTTTTATTTCATTCCAACGGTCTCGCGCACCGTACGTCCAATTAATTTGTGATCTTTAGTACTTATATCTGTTATTTAGTAAAACCTTCTAGAACGATTTGTGCCTCTGTCCAGAGCGTGTTGTTGTTCGGAACGCCCGCAAAAAGTTTAATTACAAAGCAACAATTGTCAGATACAAGATGTGCATCCTATTTTATTTATTGTAAAATCTTCCTCATCAAAACCTAAAATATAAACAAGAAACCATCCGTTACACTTGTGCACCCGGTTGTCTCATCATCTACATTTTGTCCCCATTGCCCTCTGTACGAGGTCAGAGTCCAACTTGAAGACACCTGGATGACCTGCAGAGGTATGCTGCACTCAACGGATCGTAGTTTCTTATGTGGTCTATAAAATGATTATATAGACGCACGTCTAAAGATTCTGCCGTCCTTGTCTGTACCTCCCTCGGTGTACGGCCGGAACACAGTCCGCTCCGCTGTGGCTCAGTTTGGTTGGTGGCGACGACGACGCGTAAACTTCAGGTTGTTCACGATTAACACACTGAAGTTCATCTCGCAAGATGGTTGAAAGTCACAAATACAAAAATTAAAATTTATGTAGCTACGTACTATACAACTGAGACATAAAGCTCACGTTATTTATAGAACTTATATCTCAAGGTGGGTGACGCATTTGCGTCGTAGATGTCTATGGGCTCTAGTAACCACTTAACGCCAGGTGGGCTGTGAGCTCGTCCACCCATCTAAGCAATAAATAAAAAAATTACAAGGTAGAGGCAACATACACGGTGTGAGCTCTATAGGTTCCGGTGACCAGACAGGTTGTGACCTCGTTCACTTTTCTGTGTATTAAAATAAACAAAGCGCAAATGAGCTAAGTTAGCCTTAATTACATTCGCGACAACCGCGACAACGACGTCGCAGGCGGATCGTGTGATGATTGCGGCAGATACAGTGAAAACGACGGTATCAAGCCACACGGGCTTGCAACATGCCTTTTCGGCCAGTACTCAACATAGGAATTATCAGTCAGATAAGTATAATAAAGTGTTGATATTTGTTGACACTGGAGAAGCAGTAAGAGTGGCTCGAGTAAGGCGAGGCGAGTACCTCATGATGTTGAGGTCGACTAATATTTACGTGTTATAAGTACCGCTGTCAGCCGCGGGCCCGCTGTCAGTACCGGCGCGTGCTTGTACAATTAAATACCAGAAAACGTTTCGGCTTAACAATGTAAATACATAAAAGTCAAGTTTTGCTACAATGTGACATGTCTGTGCACGGCAGACGTTAAGAAATCCACTGAGTATTATTACCATACGAGGGCTCAGACAATGAGAGCGGTTCAAAAATTCGACAATGATACAAAGTCATGCACGTACGTAATAGCCCAAGAGCCCACGACAGCCAGACCTTCGTTATTTTATAAAAGCTGAAAGTTTCTCTGTGTATGTCTCCAACACAGGTAAGAACGACTCGCGATTATAGAGTTTCGATTGTGGTTACTTGGGCAGGTAACAGGCAGTAAAGGTATATAAAATAGTACCTTAAATTCGTTAAAGTATAAAGGTTTATTTTTTAAATATTTACTCCAGAATATCTTTAGAAATCATGATATCCGTTGCCGGACACTTTTTCCAGTTGTTACCCCCTGCCAGACACCCCTAAACTTTAATAAATTTTAATTATACTTTCGTTATACTATAAAAGCTAAATTTTATATATGTTACTTAGGGACTTATAAAAATATGTTACCCCAATAGCCGGACAGTTTTAATGGTTCTTACATCTTGCCAGACACATTAAGAGCCCGCTGTAGGTGCGAGCGCGAGGTAGCAACTGTTCAAGCGGGTGTGAGCGAGATAGAGTGCTTAGTCTATTGTGATCTTTTAAGATATCCAATAAAAAAAATATTTTATTACGTTCATAGCAATATTATAGAAAATAAAAAAGGTTATTTTAATATTATAAAGTACAAACAAAATATTACATGTCAAAGAAAAATATTTAATCGTTCTTATAATTTTCCTCATTGTCGTCGATATTGAACTGATGAATAAGGCGATATCAATATCAATATCGCCTTATTCAGTCGAGTCGGCCTGAGGGGCCTACGAGGGGGGGCATAGCTACTACCGTATCCGATTTGAGAGTACGAGCTAAGCGGTAGTAAGACCTTTGAGAGGGCGCGAGTCCTTCTAAGAAATCAGACCATCTGGCATCTCGGACTTCGGCGATGCGAGACTTTACGTTGCGTTGTAGGGCACGCATTCGAGTATGATTTTCCACTGTAGGATACCTATCGTAGGCGCGGATCGAAGCGTTCTTAGCTCTAAGGAGTTCTCTAATATCGTCGGGCAATTTGAAGCGGTGAAGGAAGTCCTCCGCCACAACTTGCTTCGATGACCTATCTAATGTCGAGGTGATGTGTGACGTTACGATGTCTATGGCTTCAGCGGTATCCTGAGGAGACGGGGTAGAGTCCGGGCTAAATGGGAGCGATGGTGGATCAGATTCAGCCAGACTAATGCCCAGCGTGTGCCAATCCACCACAGTCCTCGTGACGGGAACGGAATCGGGAGCGCGACCGAGCTTCATAATGACGGGGCGGTGGTCTGAATCTAACTCTAAAACTACTTCGATCGAGTGTAAGCGCAGAGTTACGTTTTTTAATAACGCTATGTCGAGTATATCCGGGCGATGCGCGATATTTAGCGGGTATTGAGTCGGGGTTAGCGGAGCGATGATATCGAAGGCGAGATCATCGACTAACTCGTCGAGCCGCCTGCCATTAGGGGTTGTGGTGTGTGAGTTCCACCTGATGTGTTTACAATTTAGGTCGCCCGCCAGAATGACAGAGCTTCCCATACCGAGTAGCGCCTCGATATCACTGCTTAGAACGGATAAATCCTATAAACGACAGCTGATGTGCAGTAAAAGATCACAATAGACTAAGCACTCTATCTCGCTCACACCCGCTTGAACAGTTGCTACCTCGCGCTCGCACCTACAGCTTGCTCTCAATGTGTCTGGCAAGATGTAAGAACCATTAAAACTGTCCGGCTATTGGGGTAACATATTTTTATAAGTCCCTAAGTAACATATATAAAATTTAGCTTTTATAGTATAACGAAAGTATAATTAAAATTTATTAAAGTTTAGGGGTGTCTGGCAGGGGGTAACAACTGGAAAAAGTGTCCGGCAACGGATATCGTGATTTCTAAAGATATTCTGGAGTAAATATTTAAAAAAAAAACCTTTATACTTTAACGAATTTAAGGTACTATTTTATATACCTTTACTGCCTGTTACCTGCCCAAGTAACCACAATCGAAACTCTATAATCGCGGGTCGTTCTTACCTGTGTTGGAGACATACACAGAGAAACTTTCAGCTTTTATAAAATAACGAAGGTCTGGCTGTCGCGGGCTCTTGCTCTATAAGGCCGATATCATAACAAAACGAGTCGCAGATAGCCGCGGCACCCGACCCCACGCACCGCGCCCACCGGGCTGCAACTTTGACCCAACTTACTACGCACGGGTCACAGCCGGCTGTATAATTATTCATTCATTGATCGTTTTGTGCTACGTTCGCGCCCTGATCCTTAAGACTGAGATAGGAATAAGGAATACTTTATAATTATTTCAGGCTTTTATCAACATAGATAACCAACAGACTTCCATTTAGTTTGAATATGTATAAAATTCATTCATCACATTACAAGAGTCAAACTGAATTTTTCTAATTTAAAACTCAGCTAAGTTTCGAAACACGGTAACTGACAAAAAACTAGAATGTCGGTCGGTCGTAGGTCGCGGTGCATCTTGATTCCTGTTTGTGATGCAGCGCGCGTGCTTGTAAGCGGAAGTATAGTGGTATTATCGATTTGCTTATGACAGAAAATGCGTTGAATGGAGAAGGTGGTCGCGCGGGCGGGGCGGGGCGCGCTCGGCAGTGCGCCGGAGGAAGCGGGCTGCGTCACACGTCCTCTCGCAGCCCGCTAATCGAGATATTCCGAGTTTCGTGCAAATGCTAGTGTTTTTATGGCGGTCACATTATTGCGAGTGTTGGTGCTGGGTGTTATCGCGGCAGCGGCCGACGGTTTGTTGTTTTTCGTGTTTCGTAATGTGGTTCAGGCAGTCCACGTGCTCGGCCCGGGAGCTAGCCGTGTTTACAGCGCTCCACGCATGCGCCTGGCTTGTTTGCGCCGGCCACCGGGTCACCGGCCTAACCTAGCCTGTCCCCATACTCTATAGCTATGTTTTGGTCCTTCAAGTAAGTCTAGATGTAGAGCTAGAGAGGCACGCGAGGAGCGTCGGCACGGCACGCACGGTAAGGTGATCGATCCTGTTTGGAAACTATTTTGTTTGTCCTTCGTAGCCGCGCTATGATTTGTGTTTACACACCGTCTCCTTAGCGTCGTCCTCTCGTAACATTCTTCGCCTGCTTACGATTTGCATACTGCGTATTTAGTTCACTAGATGTCTTGTTTCAAAACAAGAAAAAATAAATCTGTATGTTTCTAATATACGGTCAGTTGACCTTACCAATACAATCCAATTAGTTAGAACGAAGTTAGATCGAACTGCCTTGATTTCGAAGTTCGTTGTGCTTCGTAAGTTAAAAACAATATAATTGGTCCGTCACTGGCACGTCACTGGGTCAGGTATCCAACGATCCAATTACGAACTTCAACGGAGAACGTCGGACTTTTTTTTTTTTCTTACAATTTTGATCGTAATCCGGTCTCTGAGGCGCCATGGGGCCCTCGCTTTGATATGAAACAAAACATCGTTATCGGTAAAGTTATTAGTTACGCCGCACCGGTGGCTTGTATAGAGATACTTTAATTAACGTGTAGCGATGTGTTGTACGTACGCACGCACGTCGTGAGACCGCGTTCCTCGGAAGATGCGTCCAAATATTATTGTTATCCCCATTACGAATATCACTAATTTATATGACATTCCGTAATTTTTTATTGCTACTTACTATAATTTTGTAGTTGCCTATCGTGTCTTAACTATTATTTGATTGATAAATAAATTACGCGCTTTTTAGTTAATCAGCTTAAAATTCATATAATTCGTGTTAATGCTTTTAGGAAAAGGCTTTGTTTCAAGTTAAAGTTTTAGAATTCGGTAACCAGAGCGTTGTGCGTTTATAATTGAAATATTTGACGAACATAAACTTACTACCTCCATCTCGAAGCGATATGACCTATTTTATACTACAATTGAAAGTGAACCATTGAAATTTTACATAAACAAGAAATGTTTAGAAATATCATCTTATGAGTGTCCAATTAGAATCTTATTAGCCACAGATTCGATCACAAGCACGCATCACCTGATGTTATATTATTTATCACTTCCAATTATAGAGACGGCCAACAAGTAGCAAGTACAATTCATAGACAAATCTACAAATATATCACTACGTTAATTACTTACACACATCGTTTACAGATTGTTCGCAGTGAGCAGTCATGAGCCACGAATTTTCTGTTCGTTATTTTACTTACGATTAGCGCTCTGAACATTCAAACCATCCCTAAGAGTAAGTCATCGGTAAACGACATGGACAATTTGAGGCCACAAACGACTTTCGAAGATAAAATATCTTGGCTGTGACGTCATACCCATAACTCAAGCTTTCCTTATTGCTGTACGAGTCTCAATGTTATCAGAGTAATGTGTTGCGGACGTGGAGCTTATATTTCATTAGTTGTATTGTTTATTCATACATATGAAATATGTATTAATAAAGGTAGTAGTTTCTCGGGTGTACGCAACTTAAACAACTTTTAAGGTTTCATTTCGTATTAATGTATTTATAACAATAATACATGTCGTACTGAAATAGACGTAGATAACAGAAATAGCATTTACATTAAGGCGCAGCTACTACAGTTGCACTAGTAACGTGCTCGTCATTGCCGTACACATAACAAGTACAACAGTTTCGTTCGCTGCGGAACAGTGGCTCTTCCGTGGTGCTGACCAGGGGCGTGTTTACTTTGTAGTACTAAGGACCCACCATGAGGTCATCTCGGTGCTCTAGCCGGGTCACCACGGTCGTCCTCGTTGCTTTTTGTGTCTCATATCCTCTTCGCCACGTACTGTTCGGCTCTAGAATGAACTCCCCGTCACCTCTTTCTCAGAAGGACATAGTATAAGTACACAGAAAAAAACCGGAAAAGAGTCTTAGTTAACTGCAACTCAACAACAATAACAGTCGTTGTCGTTGAATATCAGTGATCATCCACCGTCAGATGGGCCCAATACCTGTCTGCCTTTGAGGTCGAAATTAGAAGCAGAATAAAGTAAGAATATTTATGTAGAGCCTAGTGATAGGAAGTAGAGTGCTAGAGTAGGTAGACCAAGCCGGAATCGTACGCCCGTTTCTTTAGAATAGTTTCAACCCTGATTAATATCATGTAATATCTACTAAGGATAGAAATACTTTTTAAAATGTTTTATGAAAACTGAGTGAACTTTGTTAATCTAAATAATTGGGTACTCTACAAAACTCTATCTAAAAATGTAGCGATATTGTTTCTCTAATCCGTAAACTAGATAAAAGACGGAGGATTTGTCTTAATCTCGAAACTTTGTTTCAAATCGCCTTTGACAAAGTTAGTTTGACATTAACGCTGAGTTTGTATTATATTATTTACCTGACAGGAACAGAATTTTCTTTTCAGAATTCTTTCAGAATGAAATTCTTTTACATCAGATCAATTACACAATTAAGGTTTAAACAATTTCTGTAATACGAACTGTTTTGTTTCGAATTAAGATTTTGCTTAGAGAAATATCAAGATTGTAAAATTTGACACTAAGATATGCGAGAAGAAAATATGTATAGTTAGGAACAAGCTCCTTACTAATTACTACCCGAAAGGAGCACATGAACATGACTGGCTCCAACATTCTGCCGCTGCCGTCAGCGGCACTGAACGATAGTAATGTTCCTGTTAAATTCCCACGATTTAAACTTAAATGTTTTAAACTGTAATTAGTTCTTTTGTATTTTAGGTACATACAGCCATTTTTTGTAAAATATTTAATTTAATTTTTGATCTAAATTATCAAGTAGAGACTTCAAGTAATACGGCAAAATCATCTCACGGATCTGTATCCCAACGTTTTTACTTAGTGGGTCCTTCTGCCTGTATTCTGGAGAATTTTTGCATTGGGCGGGCAAACCATCTGACTCTGCTCATCTTGAAACACGAGGAGAAGTCTGTCCTGATAGTAACTCACAACAACCTCCCTACCTATACTAATAGCCTTGACAGACTATTTTAGCTTCTCCTTGAGGTGTAGGTGAGCTCACGGAGCTCAAACCGGAGTGTTGCTAGCACTGGCCCTAGCAGGAGCAGTGCATCGCAGAATCTACCACCGGATCGGAATCGCGACCCACTGAGAAGATCCGGTGAGAAACTCAGTGGGCTGTGTCTACGAGGGCGGCACTGAAAATTTCGGGAATTAACGAAGTGACACAACATTACTATTTAAAAATGTATTTATTGCTTTTCAAAGTATTCTCCGCGAAATTTGACACATTTTTCCATACGATGGAACCAATCATTGAAGCAACCGTTCCATTCGGAAGTTGGGGTCTCCAAAATGGCCGTTTTGTAGGCGTCCACAGCTTCTTCAGGTGATGAAAATCTCTGTCCACGCAATTTATTCTTTATTTTAGGGAAAGTATAGAAATCATTAGGGCTTAGGTCGAGGCTGTACGGCGGATGGTCTAATAATTCTATGTTTTCTTGCTCTAAAAACTCTTTTGTTCTGTGCGCGGTGTGAGAACTCGCATTGTCGTGATGGAGGATGATGCGGCGGTTGCAGTTCTCTTTACGGAGTTCAGAAACGACCTGTGGCAAACAAATGCTAGCATACCATTCTGCATTAACCGTTCTTTGTCCGTCAAGAGGAATAGTCGTAACATGGTCGGTTTTGGAGACAAACGTGGCCACCATTTTTCTGCAACACTCCGTGAACGAACAATTTTTGTTGGCTTTAACTCATTTTCGAACACCCAAACTCGTGACTGGTTTTTTGTTTCGGGTTCGTACGCGTATATCCAGGATTCGTCACCTGATACAATGTTGTATACAGCATTTGAGGATCCTGCGTGGAATCTTTCGAGAGTTCTGACGCACCAAGTAACGCGAGCCGCTTTTTGCTCTTCACAGAGCGAATGCGGTATCCATCGGGAAAACAACTTTTTTACACCTAATTGTTCATGCAAGATTATTTGTATTTGACTGATGCCAATGTCTAAAGTTGCCAGAATTTCGCGGTATGACACATGTCGATCTTCCTCAATCAGCTTACGCACAGCATCAACGTTTTCTTGGGTGACTGCAGTTTTTGGACGACCTTGACGGGGATCATCACTGAGCTTGACACGTCCACGTTGAAACTCAGCAAACCAGCGATAAATTGTGGTTTTGGATGGGGCTTCATCACCAAATGCAGAAATCATCCGGTCAACACACTGTTTTTGTCTTAAACCACTTCGAAAGTCATAATAAATCATCACTCTTGAATTTTCTCGAGTCAATTCCATTTTCTCAACGACTAAACAAGTTTGACAAAACCTCGTGACAAGACCGAGAATCTTTTTTTAAATAAATAAATGGTATTAGATTTTTAAAACCAAGGAGTTTTCAATTAAAAAGATTTTAATATGACAGGAACAGCGGAAATATTCCAATCCCGATATTTTTAGTGCAGCCTAGTATGGGCCAATAGTAACACACGGCTCACCCAGTCATGTTCCAAAAGTTTTACGAGTATTTAACCGGGAACTAGATTCCTTTTTGTGATGTTTATAGATCGGCAGCAATTAACATTGTCGGATTTTCATTTGATTGCACTAAAAGCATAGAATTAGTTTATAGATGTCCCTGCAAATTGGCGCACAGTACTTTGAGACATTAGTTGTGGGACGCGGAAGGAGAGCGCGCGGCGCGGCCCGTCACTCTTTTTTTTAATTTTTTTTATTTTTTATTTTTTTTATTGCTTAGATGGGTGGACGAGCTCACAGCCCACCTGATGTTAAGTGGTTACTGGAGCCCATAGACATCTACAATGTAAATGCGCCACCCACCTTGAGATATAAGTTGTAAGGTCTCAGTATAGTTACAACGGCTGCCCCACCCTTCAAACCGAAACGCATTACTGCTTCACGGCAGAAATAGGCAGGGCGGACAATTCTGGCGAGAGGAGCGCAACCGTCGGTTATATTTTACAAAACGTAAATATATTGGTCAACTTTATAGTTATATGTTTCCGATACTCCGAGCTGAAGACGAATTATTGATTCTTATTCGATTCATGTTTTTTAAGAAATTTCAAACACTTCTTTGAACTGACAATAATGTCGTATAATGCCAGATACAACAATGTTAATGGTTTTCTATTTACCGCCTCGGATGTGTCGCGTAATATGTAGGTACTAGACTATCGCTTGATCGGAGATTGTTTTGTTTTGTCGGATATGTGCCTAACAGATTCCAAAGTCCAAATAATACTGCGGGTCGTGCCACATCCGACCAAGTGCAGAAATTGTAGTTTGAATGCTTTGGATAAGAAATTTTGATCTAAAAAATGAACCCTGAAAATCGCCAGAAATTTTAAGTCAACAATGACGAATTAAATGCTACAGTGGGAATTAGCGCAACTTCACCTACCGCTGAGCTAGCACCAGCTTTCAACGTTAGCATCAAAACAATATTGATATATTTGCGCCAAATTGGCAACGTAATTAAACTTGACAAGTGGATACCGCGCGAACTGAATGATGCCTGGGTGACGAACGCGTTAAGTTGCTTAACAGACACAGAAACGAAGGGATTTTGAACCGTATAGTAACTTCCGATGAAAAACGCATTCTATTTAATAATCATAAACGGTCATCATGTTGGTTAGACCCCGGGCTCAGCACCGTACGCAGCGGTTTGGCTCTGCCCCTGGCATTGCTGAAGTCCATGGGCGACGGTAACCACTCACCATCAGGTGGGCCGTATGCTCGTCTGCCTACAAGGGCAATAAAAAAAAAAAAAAAAAAACCTACACAATGCACGAAACGAAAACTTATCTCTAAAAAAGTAATGTTTACTGTAGGTTGTGGTCTAGTGCATCGCACGGGTCTTGCTCTGTTGAGCTCCTACTGACTACTCCTACTAAAGTTACATATCAAAGAAAACGAAACATGTCATTCATGAAAGTTGTAACATCGCAACGGTGGCGCCTCTTGTAAAGACTGCCCCACCAGGGGATGACCCACCTCGAGATATGAGTTATAAGGTCTCCGTTTTAACATTACAATGGCTGCCCCGCCCTTCAAGCCGAAACGCAGAGTGTTCCCAGAGCGAGAGGACAATATGTCTTACTTTAACAAGGCTCAAGGAGAGAATGACATAGAAGGAAGCAGTAGTCAGCAGTACGGCTCTGTTCAGCACCTGACGCTGTCCATGGGCGATGAAGACAGTGTCACGTCAGTTGGCCCGCGAGTTCGCCTCCTCTCGGACACTCGAATCTTTGTTTGAAATTTATTGTAATGAATAATACATAACGTGATGGCTGCGTTACGTCGTGAGCCCGTATGCAGGCGCGCCCGCGCAGATTTCAATACAATAACACTTTACAAATATTATCTTGACCGAATAATACGTTTAAGATACTATAATTGTTATTGTAATTTTAATTGCTGTAATTAACCTTTTAAATGAAATAATTAGCGGTTTTATTGCTAACAAAGTTCAAGAGCTTATCTAAAGTTCATAATGTGGCGCGGTACAATGTAGAATTAAATTTAATTCAATTACATGTTGTCCTTAATTACTTATAATAAATGTATGTGATAATCTACAATGAAATATTTTAAATTTACCGAAACACTTCACTACCAAAAATCGTACCTGACTTATTTCGAAGAGTGTGCGTATATTTATTTACATTAATCTTTAAAATCTGAATTTTATCAATCAACAGCACCGTCCGTCGATGTTTCTATAAACCAGTTCGTACATTTTTCCCGCGTTCGTACATCGACAGGGGCGTAATCAGGAACGCGTAAGAGAGGGCAGTTACCCCCCCTTCCTAAATCTAGTTGCTGCTACGGCAGAGTATCTTACACTCAAAGAGATACCTAGAGAAGTTAAAAACACTTGCGGCTTGATCTCGTATTTATCATACTTTATTATTTTTCAGACGTTCCGAATAGTTTTTCTTAATTATTAGTGGTTTGACAATTAATAAAATACTGAACTGTGTTCGCGAATTATGTACTAGTGTTTAGCAATTTATCTGTAAACGAAGAACTGTTAACAACATCTTAACGAAGTCAATGTTCGAAGGCAGTCCTGTCGTGTCGGCTGTGAACATACTATCTCTCTATGCCAAGGGTTGCCGCATTTCTGTGGTTGACCTGATTGTTAGTAGTTACCACTGTCCATGGAAATCGTTAATTCCAGGGCAGAATCATTGCTGCTGTATTGGGACTTTAATATTTCACGGCGGGCACAGCAAATTTAACAGCAACTTGGGCCTTGCGCAATGGACGTCTCAGACACTCAGACTCAGAGTCGTATGCGCAGTTCATCGCCAAGAAATAAGATTTATGGAACATTTATTGATTGTTGGGCATATTGTAAGACTGTACGGATGTGCACAACCCGCTCCCTCAGCTGCGAGCAGAAATGCGTTTCGTCTTGAAGTGTTGGCACCGCCATTATACCAACTGTACAACTGACAC
Organism: Bombyx mandarina; assembly: GCF_030267445.1. NCBI lineage: Eukaryota > Metazoa > Arthropoda > Insecta > Lepidoptera > Bombycidae > Bombyx > Bombyx mandarina. The sequence goes on from NC_143213.1 coordinate 171,800, forward strand.
TTAGACTTCATGTTTCAAGGTCGGTCGTGGAATACACATTGTGGTAGCCACTAAACACCAGGTGGACCGTGAACTCGTTTTACTGTATAGGTTATATTTAAAAAAAGCATTACGACCTTAGTACGTCCGTGAATATTGTAATTTCAGATCTAAGTATTCGCCGTTGTAACATACACTGTTATCGCGCCTAAAACAGATATGTTTTCATAATAAATCGTATTTTTAAACGGATAATAGTTTTAATAAGGTTTTTTTACTTTTTGTTTTTCATAGAGGAATTCCAGGGTTTCCTATAGAGCGAGTATCCGCGGTTTATCCACGTTATCACCAGCCGATATAGTTGACAAATATTCTATAATCGCCAATAGATTTAAATGCAACAAGTCCTCCGAGTGCTCTTCAGATCGCCTGGCGGTGCTCAAAGTCAGTAGGAGTCGCACTCACAGACCGAAATCACTTTGCGGATCCACCATTAACTAATAATAACTTAATAACGGTGGATAAGTCAGCCGAATATAATTTTTAATTACTAACATGCTTCACGCACTCTCACCCTCACAAATGTATGCATGTATGTATGTATGTATAATAGTTACATAAATACATGTGTAGTAGAGGTATTGAAGGAGTCAACAGGAGTAAAGAGTTCGTCGAAGTCGAGAACAACTTGGGATTGCACGTCGAGGAACGTTCCTGCTGTTATGTACTCAACTCGCTGGCTTGTATAGTTTCCCAGGAGTCGGTTGGCAGCCGCGGTTGCAGTTTGTAAACGTGCGATGGTTTGTTTACTTCTGACATTAGTTGAAAAAGAATCCTTCCGATTTTAGATCCTAAAATTAGCTACGACATCACATGCGTTATGGATTTAGCGCGTAAACGTCGTAATGTTGTTGTTTTTTTAAAACACAATTTAATTATTACAGATTAGTTTACAGCCCTAGTGATTATTTATTGTTTACACACTTAAAGCTATTGTTAGGTGTTAGGATATGAATATACATTATACAGTCAACAACCCCAAACTGGTATTTTCTTCTCTGTGCTAAGTTCTGGAAACCTGTACGAGAGACAAGAACAAGTGGCTTGACAGTTGGAATGCTAAAAGTAACAAAGATATCAACCCTTACCGAGCATAGAACTGCGCTCTGTGGTCATTTGGCAATTTGACAATACTTAAGCACTTCGTACTTTATTTAATTCATCTCTGTCGATAAAGTAAAGCACATAACATTAATTTTATCTCAATTTAACTTCACGATCGTATACACACTACAAAATAACTCAAAATGATTGCCGTTTGAAATAAACCCTACAAAGCACAAACACGAGGATTGAATTTTCAGATAATTTGGATAAATTTTCAATAAATAAAGTACAAGAGACGTTATCTCAGAAGGGACAATGAGAAACAACTCGAATAATACATTTTGAAGATCAAAGCACGAAATAAACAGCAAGAGCTTCGGGAATATCGGTCTGGAATAAGCAACGCTTATCGAGTCTTGGCCTCGCTTTATCGAGCATCTCGTGCTTTTCATACTCGACTCTACGGGTTGCCAATCTTTTAATGTAGGGGGGGGGGGGACTAGGGGTTTAGGTAAACCACCTGAAATATATTTAACTCTTCTAGCGGATAACGTAAATAAGTTATCTTGCCCAGTAGTATCTGACTTTAAATATGTATTTCAGCGTTCACCAAATTTGGAACATAATTATCTTAATGTCCTCTTTGATTTTTAGTCTCCAGAGATGTGAATCAAGGTGAGTAGAAAGGTTTCGGATGACTTTCCCGGCGCTTAAAATCGATGTCTCATACACAATTTTGTTCGTAATCATCTATAATCGTAAGGGCTGGATAAAGTACACAAAGAAACGGGTAGATCACGACTTTCTGATGTTGGATAGTCTTCATTCAGTAGTGGAACACCATGGGCACATATAATTGTTGTGAACTTACAGTAGGTACGCGATATAAGTTTGGACGAAGTCATTTGGCTCAAACTTGAGCCAGTTTATAGCCACAATCAGTGGTCTGAAATTTTCATTTTATGATGTACTTAATGAGTTTTCTCTGTCGGACACTCTGGCTTCGCTATTTACCTCCAATCCTTTTTATTGCGGTAGCAAACAGTTAGTGATAGTTGTGCTAGTGAGAGTGAAATTCCATTCAGTAGTGACATTTCGGCACAACGCGCAGACCAAGTTCCAAAGTCGATTAGATCTTTATCTAAAACTCTCATTTAAATTGTAAAACAGACAAAAAGGGGTTCCATTCCACATGATATATTTTGTAATAATGTTCGGGCAGATCTGAAGTACATAGATTATCTGGTTCATTTGACGCGATCACTGAAGCAAATCCGTGCTCTGTGAGGCGTGGCGGCCGCTATCGTTGTTGGCACTTGTAATGTCAGTACACTCCACTGTACTGTTTCATGTACATAGATGCTTCTTGTTTACCTAGCGTTGACTGAAGAGTATGCTCACGATATTTAGGAATGTTGTATGGTAAACTCGAACTAAAAATTTACCCGTATTTGGGCGAGTCAAAAATTGTAAATTAAAAAGAAGGTCAACATTCAATATGTAAATAGGTAATAATAACATGCCTCATAAAATCTAAGCTGAACGAGCTATTCGATAAAAGATGCCTGGTATAGCGGACCAAACTTATTTTGTTTTTTGTAAAAAAAAACTTCGAAAGCAGACGAGTGTAGAGCGTAGGACCCACCTGGTCTTAACTGGAGTTACTGGTACCATTGCCAAGGCTATCTCAGCAATGACAGGAGCGTAGTTATATCTAAAATATTTTGAAACTTTTTTCGAAGGAGGTATGTGCGCTTCTTCGAATCATCATCACCGTGAAGGATAGTTCATTTTAGAGCCGGATGTCACGTGGCGGCAATGATCTCCAGCTACGGATAGTGGGTAGCGGGTAGCCATCATCGAACACAATATATGTGACAGATGCCTTATTCTCGCTAACACCATCTTCAAGATAAGTTTGCATATATACAAGTTCCGAGCGGTAACATTTGAGTCGTCGGTCTGCCAGATCTTTCCTTAATCGTTACTCCGAAAAATGGAGTGGTTTTAGGCAGTGAGGGTGAACTAATAGTTATTTGGGTTACGGATGTTGTGATGGTAAAAAGGAGATAATGCTTCTTCTACAATAATAATTATTGAGAGCACTGGCTACGGAACGTACGCTATAGATCACTGAGACAGCAGAGTCGAAGGGACTTCGACTTGAACCAGAAGTTCCAACTATTCTAGCTATTTCATTTAGTATTTAGCTTAGGATAAGCACCAGAAAAACCATCTTCCGCAATAATGTCGATCTAACGATAAAAAAGTTTTTCTCTAAAGAACATGAGTTTTGAGATTAATACCTATATGGTTTCATTCTTACCTCATAGGGTGGTGTAATTCCCTCTAACACGTGTCGCATGTTTGTTGCGGTACTACAGAGTAAAATGCTCCAAATATCGACACGTGCCCTTGACATTAACCCAAAGAGCAGGTAGGACGTTTCTTCGGGACCATCTTTTATGAACAAATCTATTGTGTATATGTTATCTGATTTGAGACAGACTATTATCGTCATAGTGTCTGCCGATTATACAGGATGTCTTATCATAACGAATAAGCGTTTTTTTCCGAGGGAGTGCTACAATGATAGATCAAAACCGGTACAAATATTATACACTCTACATTACTTTAAACGTCGCTTGCGACGAAGGGCTCGACGAGTGAATTAGCCCATAGACACAGCCCACTGAGTTTCTCGCCAAGTCTTTTCAGTGGGTCGCGTTTCCGATCATGTGGTAGATTCTGCGAAGCACTGCTTTTGCTAGGGCCAGTTTCAGCAACACTCCCGGTTTGAGCCCCGTGAGCTCACCTACACGTCAAGGAGAGGCTGAAATAGCCTCTCAAGGCTATCAATCAGCATAGGCAGGAAAAAAAGGACATTACAATATTTTCCTAGCTAAATAGTCAAAAATCTTCAATAATTTCAGCCCGTCCTTCGGAGAACATTGTCAGTGTTCAATTGATAAGGACCACTCAGTGGTATAACAGAATCATCACCGGGTGCATTTATCGTATAAATTGCTGTAACTCAATAGTGTTCTGCAACATTTTTAAGAAGACACCCTTTGTATTGAAAACTTATACCAATTCAACTTATTAATGTTCATCAAGTTGACAAAAGTTAAATTCACAGGTGCGCTTTTATGAAATTTTAAAATGTAATTTTGTTAGCTCTCTATGTCAACGGGACAACTTTTTATTCAGATGCAAATAAAACCTTTATAAAAATTTTCATTGGATTGAGTTTAAAATAAGTAATTATGTTTAAATATTATGGGTCTTATATTATCTTACTCTCTTGTATTTTTGTCGAACATTTTTTATAGATAAATGGTGATACCTTTCATTGCTCCCTACGTAGGACCACGAGCACACCGGCGGAACCACCTTTCCCAGTAAAGCGCCATGCTGTGGGACACTCAGTCACTTCGCTATAACAAGTTTTTGCTCACGCGCGCATGACTCATACCTACGTTAAGAATTTAATTAAAAAATGCTAAAAGTTTGAGAATAATATTCAACTATAATTCTTAATAAATTACACTGGTCAACGCTAGTCTTACCACAAGAACTCTGCTAGCTAATACCTCTTTAGACCCCTACCCTCATTTGGTAAATAGGCAGTAGTTTTGTTTCGGTTGAACTCAGACTTATAATAGTACTCAATAAGTAACATATATACAGAAATATATGCTACGACGACAAACGCAAAATCGGGAATAAATAGCATATTAATTAATTACATATTTTGGGTTTTATTTCAATTATCTGAATTTTAAGAATACTTAAATTGAGTTTGTGTGAATATACCAAGAAAGTGTAAAGACGGTGGTGGAATTTACAAAAATTAAAGATGAGCTTTCACAAAAGTTGCATTTGAGAGCTATCTATCACCAGTATTTTGCTAAAGTCGATGGTCTAATCCTGCAAGCAGGTACCATTTATTCTATTTACGCCACCATCCTCTATTTACGACCCTCCCTATTTCTGCCGCGAAGCAGTAATGCGTCTGAGTTTGACTTAGACTCATGTCTCAAAGCGAGTCGAGACATTCACATAGTGAGCTCTATGGGCTCCGGTAAGCATTTAACACTGGGCGAGTCATGAGTTCGTTTATCCATCTATCTATAAAATAAAAAATGAAAATAACATAGAAGTTAAAAAACCATGACGCTTACCATTTATCGATATGACAAATTCCACATATTTTTTATTGCTCTATCTCCTCAAAACATGGTTAATACAATTTTGCTAAACTAAATCGAGATACTGCATACCAGAGACCTGTTAAATGTATATTTAAGAAACGAACTATAAACGTTGCGGTTTGGGATTATATAATATAATAAATGTTTATATAAAAGTTTGACAATAGCTGTGAGGAATGTTTTAATGTTGTGGGTACAAAAAAATCGCGAGTCTCACGAAAATAGGAGAACAAAATTTAACGAACTAGTAACGAACTATTAACACAGTTGAGTACTCAGTGAGTATTCGAACGTGTGGTATATTTATTTGAGCATTTCACCACGAATCGTTCGTTGCGTAATTATTATTGTCGGTTAAGGCGAGATTTACCTATATCTAGTTAGGCAACACTGATTGATGAGCGCTGATATGTCCTTCTTGAACGAGGTTTGCGGAGAGTGCTTAGCGCTAGACAGCGGCCTGGCTCTGCCCCTGGGATTGCTGATGTCCATGAGCGACACATGTCCACAACCACTATGTTTGTATTCGAAGCTATGCGCGTCCACTTTCATTCCCTTGCGTAATCGTCTTGAACTAGATTAGGTCGGCTCCGCTTATCCGTTTGGTTTGATTTAGTTCACGACCAGTCGCCAGTCTGGCGACAACGTGCCTTGTAATGCCAAGCTCAAACGAAGTGTAGATACTAATGCTATGGATTGTCACCATTGCCATCTGTATGGTTTCATCAACCTTCGGGCGGACTACATCCGCAGTATGTTCTAATCGTGATTTTACTAATTCTGGAGTAAAGGTACCTTACACCGCACATTAGTTATATCTCAACACAATGCAGGCACAAAAATATAGAAAATAGAAGCCTTTTCCTTTTCGTTTTTTTTTTCTTAACGTCGCGGCGTCGTCCACAAATTTATAAATTCGTTATGAAGTCGGCGAGACATAAATTACCCCCATCATACTTATCTCGACCTCGTATCTGATTATCTTCATCTATAAATAAGGACTCTTTACACAAATTACAGTGATAAATTCCATTTTCAATTTTCAAGAGTATGAATGTGTGAGTCTAGTAAGCGTCCTTCGTTTATATTAAAAATCATGTTTCAGTCAGCCACAATCACGAAATTGTGTTAAGGAAAGCGTTCGAAATTGTTAAGTAAATGAAATCGCTGCGAAGCTAATCCGTTAATATGTTCTTTGATAAAAATATTCTATTTCTATTCAGTTTCATTTGAAGATGTCGATCAAGTTTCTAATGAGCTTTATATTCTTGGCGCTGTGCCGTGTCTTCCCTTCGAACAAAATGAAGGTACTATGGTAAGCATTCGCTGTTTGACTTGATGACGCGTGGCGATGCGATCTCCACTCCAAAGAAGAGCTGCGTCTCGGCGCGACGGAAGTTCTAGTGCGGGCTCCGATCTCGGCGAGCCGTGCCCGAGGCGTGGTGTTGCCGCCTGGCGGACACCGCCTACAGGCGACGAGCAGTCGAAGCGACCCGCCCCGTCCTCTCGGACTAAGTGAATCGCGACCGAGAACGTCTCATCTTCCGGGTGACGCAGCTACTCACGGGATACGGCTGTTCCATTACTAGCACCTCGTCGCCCAGAGGGACCGGACGCCCGAGTGCTATGGCTGCAGTGGCTGCGACGAGGACGCAGCGGAGCACACGCTCGCGTACTACTGCTTTCGCAGATCATCGTCGCGGAGATAGGACCGGACCTGATCGACTTGCTCTTGATGATGGTCACGGGGTGATCTGCAGGAGTTTGAAGCTGCTCCGAACGCTACCATCACTCTAGCGCGCTGGCACAAGAGTATGGGACGACGCGTCGGCGGCTGCGGTCGCCGTTGTTGTAGGACATATCGTGGAAGAGCAACCCGCAGAAGGAAGGTCGACAGTGTATCGCGTTACGACCCGGCAGGCTGGCTCGGACCCAGCTGACGGACCGCCGTACCGTGAAGCAGTAATGCGTTTGAAGGGTGGGGCAGCCGTAGTACTGTAGAAGTTATAGGTATTTAGAACTAACATCTCAAGGTATGTGACGGGATTTACGTTGTAGATACTGTAAAAAAAAACAATTTCTATAAATACATGTTTGCGCGTACCTGGGCCCATTTTACTTACTTATTGTGGGTCACAAACAGGCATTAACGTGATTTAAAAATCAAACGACGGTTTTATTCCTTATCTTTTTGACACAGTTAGTGCGGTTTGCCTTCCGGTATTATCAGTATTACACAGTCAAATTACAACGCACTGAATCCATTGTTTTTCCTGTGTACCTATTAATACCTACTATTAATTAAATCTGGAGGATGTACATTGCGTACAGTTAAACTTTCATATTAAAATAACGAAATGAAGATCGTGCTGTGGCGTCTTTAAATATAAATCCATTAGAATTAAAAGATACGCAGCTTAAACAATGGCTTTACTGAAATTAATAGTTTGCTGTTATAACTGTACGCGTCAACAGTGGCTTTTTGATGAAAATGTTGACTTATGTTCACAATTGGCCCCGGAAGGTGGTGTCGCGAACAGAGTCCTTCATGACGAAGATCATATCACGGTTACCCATACTCGTAGGAAGCACTGACAAGCATCCATTACCGTCAACAATACACTGTCAAATGGGTGTCAATCGAACTCTAAAGGTACGTACGACCGTCACATATGTACATACATAGCATTATTTATGAAGATATAATCGCCGAAGCGTGCGCGGTCCAACAATAAATTAATATGTGCCCATTGTTTAGTCGTTTACTTGTCCATTCATCATACAATTTCCCACTCGGATCCGCTGAGGCAGCGGCTTGTATCGCAACTAGATGTGGCGTGCTTTACTCGTTCAAGGTCGACGGTAATGGAGCACAGCTTTTTGTAATACGGCGTTTTGAGGTTAGTCACGGGGGCGGAAATCGATGTTCTAGAAGACAAGCAGCCGGATAGTTTAGGCAAGATGCCGGACTATTGCAAGTTCTCTTTGCCTACCACAAGTTCCGGTGTAGTGTCTTTGCTGTTCTTTTTACTTCTTTAATAATCTTACTAGGCTTTCTCTAGGATGGGCTTGAGTTATTAGGTCTCGTTTGGAAGCGCTAAGGCTGCTGTTAGCAAATGCCATCTCTCCTGGTTGAGCCTTTGCTCGCCCTCCTGTCCTGGTGAAATAAAGAAGTACCTATATGTAACTACATCTTTACACAATGTGCATTAAAAAAATCTGAACACAAAAAAAAATCTTGTTGATTTAACAACAGAAGCCTCTTGATAACAAACATATTATATCTATGACATTATATAAACACAGGTACTTACATAATATGATTGTACAGTATAGATTTTTCCAATACCTACAAATAGATACCTACTCAAACAAAAAATATACGTGATGCACATACGTGGGTTTTCTCCAACGAATTTGACAAATTATGTCAGCTCATCGCGCCAGAGAGCACTGACCGAGAAACATAGGTAACCTAGATATTTAGCTCTTGAAGGTTACGCGGGAATAATTGTGCAGTGTAATTACATACATTGACCGGATTTGTGGCAGTAAAAAACATATTTATTTGTGAAATTATGTTTTCATTTATGTTACAACAAAATAAGTTATACCTAGAAAAAAAAACTTTTAAAGAGCAAAAGTTACAAAACATTGAATGTTTTCTTCAGTTAAAAAAACAGGCAATGGGATCCACAAATGTGCTGTTTATGTATTTTCAAACATTAATCATAATTAAAGATATAAACGGTAGGGGCAGTAGTCGTAGTGAGTAGTGTAGCGTAGAGCGCGGCCGGCCGGCAGGCTCGCGCGGCGGGCCCCTGACCTTGCAGCGCCCCCCGCGGGCCCCGCGCGCGCCCCCCGCGGCCTCCGCGCGTACACCGCACCGCCTCGCGATTCACGTCTCACTCGAATCATTACGCTTTCTATAATTAGTATTTTTGTAGGCGTACAGCATCATAATATCGTAATTTTTTTTTCGCTACGTTGACGCTGACGGACAAGCGGTTTTACACGCAACCGTCGCTTATGCATCCCGGGAGATGAAGTATTATGACGACGTCGCGACGTGGTACCTACGCGCTATGTAAATAGGGATGCAGGGTTGCCGGGGTGGCATCTAAGTTCGAAATCGAAGTTCGTTACTGTAGCCCATAGACATCACCAACGTAAATGCGCCACCCACCTTGAAATATAAGTTCGAAGTCTTATTTTTCAGTACAACGGCTGCCCCACTCTTTAAACCGAAACGCCTTACTGCTTCACGGCAGAAATAGGGCGATGGTACCTACCCGTTGGGACTCACAAGACGTCCTACCACCAGTCATTACGCAAATTACTAATACTACTAAGCCATAAAAAAAAAAAAAAATCGCTTTGATTTTTATTACACGATGTTAATCCATAACCCCGAAAATAATTCATGAACATGAGTTAAATTCGTATCTTCATTAAAAATCGGTACCTGTCTGCGGGATTCGAGCACCGGCACAGTCGTATCGCTCGCTACGAATGCACCAGACTCCTTATCCTGTAAATCACGACGACAACGATCACATTAGACCGACCACCTACCTACTTTTCAAATAAAATACGTACTCAACAAATGTTCACGATTGACTTCCACGGTGAAGGAATAACATCGTGTAATAAAAATGAAACCCGCAAAATTATAATTTGCGTAAGTACTGGTGGTAGTAACTCTTGTGAGTCCGCGCGGGTGGGTACCACCACCCTGCCTATTTCTGCCGTGAATCAGTAATGCGTTTCGGTTTGAAGGGTGGGGCAGCCGTCGTAACTATACTTGAGACCTTTAGAACTTGTATCTCAAGGTGGGTGGTGCATTTACGTTGTGGATGTCTATGGGCTCCAGTAACCACTCAACACCAGGTGGGCTGTGAGCTCGTCCACCCATCTAAGCAATAAAAAAAAAAAGAAATTTAAAGCAGGTCTGATTGACTTCTGAATACAATTAAAGATAAGTTAGCTCCGCTTTCCACTTCGCAGATATAAACTGTTATATTGCAATACTCAAAGCTCTTGCGCTTAACTTCTTGTTTATTTATTAGCGTGTAAGAGTCTGCGCCGCGCTCATAAAAAATCAATTACATAGTTCATGTTTTGAAATTGACAAGGAAGTACTGAATATCGCATCAACTGCATTCAAATAGTTTGTTAAGGATATTCGTAGGTAAAATGCGAAGGAAGCAGAACGTTTTCGACCACAAGGAGAATTGAAACTTATTTGATGATGTAAGAAGGTTGGTTGTACGGTACACTCGTGTCAGCGGATCAGCGTGCTGGTGTCACTCCTGACCTGCGACAACCGGCCAGTGTGTGACTAACGAGTCGACGTACCAGACAAATGCAGACGTGCAATAATCTTTTAAGCTGTTTTAAGTCACAAAGAATACTGTTGCTGTCTGTCCTTATATAATGTAGGTCACTCTTATTACCCTCGTAGACGCGAACACGCATGGTGGTAAGGGGCTACCAATCATTGACCCTCATAATGCCAATACCACTGCCAGTCGTAAACGGTAATGGTCACTGGTCTAACTGTCCAATCTGGACCAGGCGACGACTCGGTGCCCCCGTGACCTCTATCAGGGACATAACGCCAACAAAGATCGTGACGTCCAAAGTTGTTCTGTAGTAAAAGATAGTAGTGATGCTAGCGGGAACCTTAGTTTCTTTTGTTAACTGAAAATGGCGTATTTAAATTAGTTTAATGCAAACCTCGTTCCAATTTTGCTAGCACACGGACCGAGCGCGCTCCAGACGAGGATGCGACCCTAATGTGGCATACAATGTACACGCCGTGAACTGACAAGACGTCCTACCACCAGTAATTACGCAAATTATAATTTTGCGGGTTTGATTTTTGTTACACGATGTTATTTCTTCACCGTGGAAGTCAATCGTGACCAATAAATACGTATTTCACTAGAAAAGTTGATACCCGCCTGCGGGATTCGAACAGCGGTGCATCACTGGATACGAATGCACCGGACGTCTTATCCTTTAGGCCACGACGACTTCAACTGACTGGCCACCGTCACAAGCAATATATGTAAAAAGGATTACATTTGTTGTTGACATTTTTAGTGTCACTTCAATTATACGGGTAAACTATATGCTAAAATAGCAAACAAGTATTTTAGATCACGGTACGGACTCAAAAGCTAAAGCTACAATAGATAAAGATAAAATTTACAATTCTTAAATGATTTTTTTAACAATGTACTGAAAACGTGGTGCTTCGTGTTCAACCTCGAACCTGCGAACCTCTTTCACGAGGGACACGTATGATGCTGGTACAGGTATGGTACGATAATTTGCGAGTGTGGATATTGAATGAAACCCTATTGTGTTAAAAGCAGAAACATATTTGTTCCATAATAAGTAGTATATTGTACTTGAAGTATATAGCGAGCTACTTATACTGGGAGGCGTACCTGTGGGAGCCTGACCTGCACAATCGAGCAAGTATTGGGTACTGAGCTGAGGGGAGTCACCCTCCTTGCAAGGACAAGCGATTCGGATATTTTTGGGGCCCTAATCTCGCTCAAGGACGTATTATTAATATCGAGAGATGTTGTTGGAATCATTTGGGTTTTTATATCAATTTTGTTACGTGATTTGATACAAAATTATTGTTAAACTTGTTTTGTAGTTAAAATGTATTGTGTTTTTTGCGAAGCGCCTGCTGGAATTTGTATTAAAAACACAAGTAATGCAATACAATATTAAGGCCGACATTGAGAGCAGTGATGCTGAAACTTCAATCCTTTAAAGCTCGGCCGCACACTGTGTGCTGCTTCTATCGGAAAACGTTGCGCAACCGTTTTGCACTTGGCGTATCCCCCATACCCTTGCTAATTTAATTGAGTCTAAGTCGTTCATGTTCCAACAAAAACTAGGACAAACCCGTACTGCAAGGACCGGTTCATTGTTCTCCTCCTTCCGCTCAGACTACAATATCGACTCATAATTTTGAATTTTGAATAAACGGATGTCCATTTCTGAGCTCTCCAATCAACATTAAAAGTATATAGTGTTTAATTGAATATATTGGTCACAATCGAATCTTAAACTAGTAGAACAATTTAATGCCTCTACACAGACAGAGACACAGCCCACTGAGTTTCTCGCCGGATCTTCTCAGTAGGTCGCGTTTCGGATCCGTTGGTAGATTCTGGGAAGCACTGCTCTTACTAGGGTTTGTGTTAGCAACTTCGTCAGGCTTGAGCCCCGTAAGCTCACCTACTTGTTAGGTTACGCTGACATAGCCTCTCAAGGCTATCAGCTTAGGTAGGGAAAAAAACATCCCGCGAAGTTTTGAGTTCTTCGAGCGCTATTACTCGTAGGCCACCAACCACATTATAACGTTTGTTGTATTTCTTCATACTTCCGAAAGCAATCGGAAGTTTTTACAATTATTTTTACACTTTCATGTGTCAAACTTGTTTTAAGAACATAAATCTTTTCGAGACAAAAGTGATTCAAGTTATCACTTATGTAACCTCGACCCGATATACAGATTATTGATCATGTGCCAAAGAGGGCTTAATGAAAGCGATATCATAGTGACAGTGCTTATTTGGCGGAGAAAAATGTATGCAGTGGGCGTACTCAATTCGTACGATCTATATTAATACGTTTGCTTCCTGGTGTGAGCCCGCACGGGTAGGTACCATCGCTCTATCTATTTCTACGGAGAAGCAGTAATGCGTTTCGCTTTGAAGGATGGGGCAGAGGTTGTACTGTAGAAGTGAGACTCAGAACTCAATGTCTCAAGGTGGGAGGTGGCATTTACATTGTAAATGTCTATGAGCTCCGTTTACTATTTATCACCAGGTGGGCCATGAGTTCGTCCTCCCATCTAAGCAATAAAAAAAATCTAATCTTTTCATATTATTATGTGGCAAGCCTTATTTTTATTACGAATCATGCACGGTACCTTACGTAAAACATATTTCAAGGCCTGGCAGTAGAACAGTTGGTTAGTTATGTTCCCTCGTCGTTAAATACTTATGTACTTAACCATTTACTTGGTAACGACCTTTTTCGTCGAATTTATTATTCTACTAGACCTCAACCTAAAGTTTTCGGCTTGATATACCCTTGTGGGACACCCTGTATAAAGCCACTGTTTTATATATGACCTTTGATTTGAAGGAATCATTAAATTAGAGAAAAAGAAGTTATAAAATACCACTGAATCCCGGTCACGCTCGCTAGTTCTATGAAAAATAACGATTTCTTCAAACTACTCGTGCGCCATCTGTCGTGCTTCGTCCGTACTACGAGAGACACTTTCCCTGATGTACTACCATACCAAGTCATTATAATCTCATAAGGGCTTCTCGATGGTTGTTTTTTCTTTTATAGTTTGAAACACAAAGTTCTCCTTATGTTCTTTCTCGTTCTGTCCACACTCTCCAGGACTGGGTAGACCCCCTTCGGTCTTCGTATTTGTTGATCCAGATCGTGGTAGTCTAGATCGGCAGCCAATGCTTATTCTATCTAGATTTAAAACATTTTAATTCAATGGAAAAACTGTAATTGTAACTGTATTATTATTCACTTACAGAGAACAGTTATGTATTGAATTGAACCAGTTTTACAACTTTTACTGCAGATGCAAGTGCACCTGCTTTTGAACCCTTGGAATGTGAGCTCCGACTTTGAACTTACCACTCTACATTTCAGTTAATGTGAACAAATGTGAATTCACTTATTCTTGGCAGGAGACATGTGCTTGAAGTCTCAATTGCTTTAGTCCAAGTCTGAATGTAACAATACTCTTCGAAGTAGACTCGCACGCAACCTTGTAAGGATCAACACACATTCGATACTGCTGTGTCAGACGCTTCAATACATACGACGTATGTACATCTGTATACCAAACGTTTTGCGTTTATAATATTTGTTCAAGGATAAACCTGCGACACGGCTAAGAATTAACCTCGATTCACCTTTTTATCGATATGATAGTGATGTTTGTTATTGTTCTTATCGATAAATTTAATGGGAGCATTGTATTTTGGCAGTCAGCCAGCTCTCGCCTCTCCTTTCATTTTCGAAGCCCACTGCGTGCTCTCAATGCGAAAGATTCGAGATAGAATGTGTACGTTTTCAGTTTTATAAAAAACGAATATTCAGATAGTGAACATTCCTGACAGAATAACAGCAAGCCGTCGCGGTCAGGAATACATGGTCAACAATATATTTGAAACTGCAAACGGCGAGGTGACGCGCTGTGCCCGCGGTCTCACGCAAGCGCCAGTGGCGTCTCACGACGTCTACCACCCTCGCTTTGCACGTCAACTTATTAAAACAACACAAGTTTACGCTCAGCTTGGCCCGTGTATGTACATTATCTGACCTCCTCATACCCTGAATGTGTAAAGTATTTACCCCCAGTGTTCATATTTGAAATCCCGTCAGCAATGTGTCGTGGATGCTTGTTAACATCGTAGGCTTCAAGTACAGCAGTTTATTTAGTGTGATTTGGCTACCCCAACTATATTTTTATTTGAGGTCAATCAGGTCAACCTTTTAGCAAGCATCCTATGACTGTAACAAAAATCAAGATTAGTTAGCCGTTATCAAAAACGGCTTATACTCGATTCAGTTTGAAGGACAATAATAATAGTGACGTGCAGTATATTTTTGAAAATCGAAATATCTTTATCGATATTTCGCATTAGTTCTACAGTAGGTACAAAATTATCCTTCGTCATTTATTTAAAATATTATAATTTATTATTATTAATATATATTATAATTATATAAAATATTAATAATTTAAAATTATAATTTTTCAAATATTTTTTGTATCTCAGGAAAATACCACATATTGATAACCAACAATTGTTTTTATATTGTTGGTTATCAATATGTGTAATTTTCAGATGCCTGATGAAGGTCTAATAAAAGACCGAAACGTTGCAAAAATGTAATTTGTTATTATGATCCTATCTTGTCCACATTCCTGAGATACAAAAAATATTTTATAATAATTATGGACGATAATATTGATAATATTATAATTTTTATTCAGATAATAAAAAATCAAGAATGTGATAAATTTGAAAAATTGATAAGCGTGTTTTTAAATTCAGTAAATTAGTGTTATTTCTAAAAACTGTAACTTATTAAACGCTAAACTTTTTCTAACAGTTTCTTAATGGGCAAATAGTTATGATTAAACTATAGATAAAATATATCTAATATATAAAATTCTCGTGTCACATTGTTCGTTCCCATACTCCTCCGAAACCGCTTGACCGATTCTCATGAAATTTTTTATGCATATTCAGTAATCCTGAGAATCGGCTACTATCTATTTTTCATACCCCTAAGTGATTAGGGTTGTCCACCCCTAACATATTTTTTTTTATTTGGACATTTTTTGTTGTTATAATGAGGTATTATGTGGTTGAATGAGGTTTTGTTATTTTTATTATATGACGGAAAAGGGACGTCCGTAGTGTTTTTAAAAAGTGTGACGTCAGCACCGCTGACGTCGCGGTCATCACTTTCTTGACGAATGACTCATGTTTGGGTTTCCGAAACAAAACTTCACGAGAACTTCACGAAAACTTTGTATATTGCACGAGAAGCATAACAACGTGACAGAGATATCCGTACAGTACAACGGCTCGGACACGAATCAATCAGTGCTAGACAGCACGGCCGTATTTATGGGGCTTCGTACCCGTGAGCGTGTTGACACGTTTTAAACACGTGAGCGTGTTTACACGTTTTTCAAACACGTGAGCGGGTTTACACGTTTTTCAAACACGTATTCAAAGTATTGAAATTATAATAAAAGGAACTGTTTAACATCAATTTCTTATCACAGAGTAATTAGTTGATGATCAGCAGGTAAATAGTCATATTTGCGCCGACATATATATTCCCTCATCGTTCACAGCACTACATACCTCTTTCACTCATTTACCACATCCTTAAACACTTACAATAAGTTAGTTTTTTTTTCTACACTAGAAATTCCCTAGAAATCTTATATATGGCAAAACAAAGTTTGCCGGGTCAGCTAGTATATATATATATATATATATTATACATTCAGATTTTGTTCACTATATAAATAAAATCTGAATGTATAATATATCGTGAGCATGGTTGGGAGTACCCACATTTGGTGTTAATTAGCCGTAGTGGCTCCTAAATCGTCTTGAATCACAGTTCGGTTTCGCCTCGGGTCTCGCCAACAATGAAACTGCGCATCACAAATATCGTTTCATTATAAAGAACCTTGAGATTGAGTTCCTCAAGAAATTTAATTAATGACGATTCGTTACACCATACAACGCAAACGACAAGGTTTCTCTATTGGATTGTGCACTGTATTATTACTATACAGTCAAACCTGGGTAATCGAGAGTTCAAGGGAGCACAATCTCATTCTCGCTTATAGAGGTTTCTCACTAACCCGAGTTTCTCGCTAATGCACCCTCTGAATTTCATTTCGCGATTTTCCGGATTCAAACGCATTCACTATTTTAAGTTTATCACTTAATGACAGTACTTTAATTTTCCGTTTTGACATGATGCAGAACAGAACTTTCCTTCGCAATTGATTAACGATAAACTGAGTAAGTGCGACAAAAAGGACGGTACACAGGCACACGTGTCCATTCGAAAAGCATACGATAAAATAACAACGTTATTTAGTTCCACGAAATAGAATATTCAATATTAACGAGAAAACAATACAAAAACAATGGTAGGAAGTTCCACGAAAGTTAAGAATGAGTCATAAAATAGCAGATGTTAAATTTGTAATTTGTTTTGTCATTTGTTCCTTCTAAATAATATAAATAAATAAAGCTCGACTGTCGCTTATAGAGGTATAGAGTCTCAGTCAGAGAGGATAGCAGTCTCACTTACGGAGGTCCATGAGGGAAAAACGACTCTCTCTTACAGAGGTTTCTGTTTCTCGCTAATAGAGGTTTTGGGAGCTTAAAATGACGGGTCCTGGCTATTACTCTCACTTATAGAGTTTTCTCACTTATCCAGTTCTCACTTACCCAGGTTTGACTGTATTATGTAGCTATTTCAAATGACTACTTCGAATGCCAGGTACGCTGTTAACTTAGCCCGTACCATCGCCCACCTTCAAATATTTTTTTAATTTATTGCCCTTGTAGGCAGACGAGCATACGGCCCACCCGATGGTGAGTGGTTACCGTCGCCCATGGACATCAGCAATGCCATGGGCAGTGCCAAGCCTCTGCCTCCTCTTAAGTACTCTCCACAAGCCTCGTTTGAAGAAGGACATCTCATAGCGCTCGGGAAACACCGTGGAGGGGAGCTCATTCCAAAGCCGAAGGGTACGTGGAAAAAAAGATCTCTGGAAATGCACTGTGGATGAACGCAGTGGTTCCAGGTAGTATGGGTGACCCTTTTAGTTAGTCACCGCACAGCAGCACGAACTGTGGCCGACTTCACTTTTTTCCTTGCTTCCTGTGCTTTTCGTGGGGTTGCTGTAAACGCGCCACTTCCGGAACCACTGTCCCATGGTGGCTACTGCGATCTGGAATCGCCGATGCAATAGCGACTTTTCCTACGCGAGTAGTAGATAGCCGTGTCATCCGCGAAGAGCGCTAGATGGGTTACCGCAGACCGGGGCGACTTCATTAACAACACACTGCTGACAGGATCTTGCCGCGAACACTAGTTAACACGTAGCCGCGTCGCGTGATATCATCTCGCATGGGGCCCTGCAAGATTCCATTCAACCTCAAATTGGATATATGGTTTACAAAAATATATACGTAATATCGACAGCGGTCGTCCCATCACTAAAGGCCAGACAGTCTAACTGGTATTCGGTCATGGGGCCGGAATTATTTCGGAAATCTGGTTAGACTAGTCGCCCGAATGATTCTTTGTCCACCCATGAATGACACCGCCGAATGGCGTAATGTTTTTGTCGCTTCTGTGAGAACAGCCGCTGACACAACTCCGATCCGTTGACTCTTGTCCAACTCTCGTTTTGTAGGTCAGGTATCTATGTACCCCTCGTTTTTCATCATAATATCAATTCAGGTGAATTTGTTTGTGGTATATAAAAATAAAAGGGCATCTTTCATACGTACAATATATAATTAAGTATATAGTGTTAATGAATAATAAAAGCAAAATAAGAAAATTGAAATGATAACGCTACATAATCTGTTCATTATCTATAACCGTTCTGAAATATCTATGTACGTATAATAAAAGTAAGTTCTTAATTATGCCGTTAATTTTCAACGTCTAAATGAGACGTTTAAAATGGATGCGCATCGCATTTAGAGCGAGACGATATTTAATTATAAAATAGATTCCCGCCATTCTTGGTGATTGTTACAAAACATAATGTCTATTTTCACAAGATGTTTTTAAAACTTTTATACACAATTTGTGTAGATTTTGGGAACCCGAAGCGCGTGGCGGCCCCGGTCGACGAACTCTGCTCCATAGAACAAATATAACAGATGTTGACTATCAAACGCTGTGACTCTCAGAAGACAATCTACAAAACAACAATAACACTTAGATTTCCTTGAAACTTATTAAGCGAGTGACTTTCAGACCATAATAGAATTTTTACATCATGATTTATAACATTTTTCCCTTTTGATGTGGATCCAGTGAAAGAATACCTTGAGTGCGCGTATCAAACATAGTTAGTAGCCTGTTGGCAATATGTCGTAATTGATAAGCTCAGGAGTACATAGATTAGCAAATATTCTGTCTGAAGAAGACAGTTACTTTTTTTCAGTGTGAACTCATAAAAAACAAAAAGAAGCCGAAAATGTATAATAATTCTCACATTTGCGTCAATGTAAATTTTTGTTATTGTAAATGAACAAAAAATGTTTTCTATCAAATAGTATCTACTAAAAATAATTGTATTTTATAATGTTTAGTTAATGAAGAATACAAGTAATAAAATATGCAAATGGATTTAAAAATGACGTCTATCTAGATGGTTTAATTTATTAAAATGATGTTTATATAATTACGTTTTATGTTATTCATTTAATGATTATACCAGTACGTACAGAGTCCAGTACGTCGCGAACTGAATGAAGCTGAAGCACGGTACGTTGCGTGTGCTTACTACGCAGCCACGTGCGGGAAGCGACACAACTGAAAAAATGTAGTTTATTAATTTAATTTAATCATTAAAGACTATACGCAATGAATTCCTGAGAATATGGAAGTGAGATATGATTTTTTTTTAGTCATTTTCATTTCAGTATCTCGCAAATTTATTTTGGCGGTAGCCAGCAACTTATCAGTACCTATTGTTGCTCTAGTGATGGTGACAGTTGACTTAATGGTGAAACTTACCGAATATTATGATAAAAATATCGTGTGCCGAAAAAATTGTCTACAATATTATATTATGTAGAAAGCTAGTACTACTTTGAATATTTCAATGGTGCCCAGCTGCAGAGAGTACAGTGAAAGCATCCAAATTAATCACATAAGGGATCATATATTCACTGCGGTTTAGTATATACGTCATAGTATAGTATAGTAACAAAAGTTGTCTGTCCCTGCCGGTAAAGAATGCGAGACGTTTGAAATTGCAAAATTGGCTTAAACAGGCTTTTGTTGTTGCCCTCGGCCAACGGCCGTAGTGCCCCACGAGTGTAGACGATTACGGAAGATGTCGATACTATCAGGGGGCTGTCCAGCTGAAAACTGTCATAAAGTATCTTCTTTCTACTTGGGTAAATATGAATTTAATTTGTGCTAAAATCTACGAAAGGACTTTTCTGAGATGAGATATCTGGTAAAAAAAATCGGTGGCGAAAAACCTATGATGTATGTGTTTTCTTCTATCAAACATTACAATCGGGTCTACGGTTTTTAATCTATGTCCTTAAAACGACGGTCGTTAATGAAGTAATTTTTTTTTCTGGTGTCTTACGCACGAGTGTTAGATCGTATGACCTTGTATAAAGCAAGCTAGACGAATTTAGGCGTCGTGTGGCTCGTAATCGTTTCAGTGTATTTTTAATTCGGTTGCCTTACGAAGCTCTCTAGGGTGTAGGGCCCGACTGTTCGCCGCTCGTACTCCCTCACCGACCAGCCGCTCGTCTACCTCATAGTGCTCTAATTGTTTAAATAACGATAGTGACTATGCCGCAGTGCTGCAGGTTACAGGTATACGATGAATTTCAGCCCCCAGAGCAGGCTGGGTTTCGGAGCGGCTATGGAACCATAGACCACATACACACAGTGCGGCAGATTATAGAAAAGACCACAGAATATAATCGGCCCCTGTGTTTAGCATTCGTGGATTATGAGAAGGCTTTCGACTCCATCGAGACTTGGTCTGTTCTGGACTCTCTGCGACGATGCCAGGTAGACCATCGCTATGTCCAGGTGTTGAAATGCCTCTACGACTGTGCCACGATGAATGTTCGAATACAGAATCAGCAGTCTAACCCTATCCAATTGCGTAGGGGAGTGAGACAGGGGGATGTCATTTCCCCGAAACTGTTTACCAACGCATTGGAAGATATGTTTAAGACGCTGGATTGGAAAAAGATGGGCATAAACATTAATGGCCAGTACATCTCACACTTGCGGTTCGCAGATGACATCGTTCTCATGGTGGAATCGTTGCAAGATCTGCAGCAGATGCTCAACGGCTTAGCAGATTCTTCGCGACGAATTGGACTCCGGATGAACATGGATAAAACCAAAGTGATGTTCAATTGTTACATTAGCCCGGGTCCGATCGTCGTGAAGGGCTGCCCGCTTGAAGCTGTTGATGAATATTTATACCTTGGGCAGACGCTGCAGATGGGTAAACACTGCTTGGAGAGGGAAATCAAGAGAAGGATCCAACTGGGCTGGGCCGCGTTCGGCAAACTACGTGGAATCTTTTCATCGCACATCCCACAGTGCCTGAAAACGAAAGTTTTTAACTAGTGCGTCCTACCGGTAATGACTTACGGAGCCGAAACGTGGACACTCACAGTACGGTTGGTCCGTCAGCTCAAAGTCGCTCAGCGAGCCATGGAAAGAGCCATGCTCGGAGTTTCTCTGAAGGATAAAATCCGGAATGAGATTATTCGACAGAGAACTAAAGTCATCGACATAGCTCAAAGAGTCAGCAAGCTGAAGTGGCAGTGGGCTGGCCATATACGCCGTAGGACTGACGATCGCTGGAGCAGATGGGTCCTCGAGTGGAGACCGCGCAGCGGAAGACGTAACGTGGGACGCCCCTTGGCTAGGTGGTGCGATGACCTCCGCACGGTGGCCGGCAAGAAGTGGATGAGGAGAGCCGCAGACCGTGCTCAGTGGTGTGGATTGGGAGAGGCCTATGTCCAGCAGTGGACGTCTGTGGGCTGTTGATGATGATGATGATGATGATGATGAACTACTTTGAAATTCATACTTTTCTAGTTAAATTTTCCCCTAATTCGTAGCTTGTAAAATGTGGGGTATATTGAAAATCTGTTCTTTTGGAAATTCATTACCGGATCGTCACTAAAGATGGGCGACGGAATTCAGTCTGATGTTTGGGGCTTACAGAAGTCACATCTTAGATATACGCACGTTCCTTGTCAGTAGCTCTATAATGAACGTCCTTCTAATCATCACGTCACCGATATCTTCCATCCTCCACGAGTGCACTAATTGGTCGCTCCTCAACTTTCCTGTTTTATTAATGATGTTTAATTGGTAAAGTGCAAGTGCTGTTAATTAGTGAAGTAGGGCAGCCACCAGCGCGGCGCACTGCTGACGTCACGCGCTGCTCGATGACACGCGGTCGGTGTGAAGTCTTACTGACCGGCTGATAGATAGATGTTTCCTAAATATTGCATATTGTGACATGACGGTGCGATGTTAGCAGTGAGTGAAGTATCTTACATAAATAAGCGCAACGGGCAGTCTCTTCAACGAGGAGAAGAAACAATATTTCTGTTAAAGTGCTCGTAGATACGAGCCCCCGGGGCCTCCGCTCTAACCTATAGTTTGTTGTACAAAGTGTTAATTGCAGACAGACAGACAGACAGTCGTCAGATGTTCTTAGTGAAGTCTAAACAACGCCCGACCTCGTCGGTTCGTTTGTGAATTCTGAAATATTCTAACATAATTATAATATAATTGTAAATGTTGACCGACCTTCAGTTCTTTTTGAATGATTTAACTACTACGCAGTGAAAAAATATTAATGAATTGGATTTCAACGTGTCTCTCTCGGTGTTGACATTAGGTGATTGTCCAAGCGCATGGAAGACCGCCGTATTAAATGTCAACTGCAGATTGTATTTGGAAAAGTGCCGTCATTTCGAGCCGGTGTCGTTTGATGCTTGGGGAGGAACATACACACGCAGTAAAAATACGAATTGTATTAGAAATCTCTTTAATTATAAACCCATCAAGTTATAATAGGAAAGGCTAGTCCCAAACTCAATATATTTACAGAGAACAATGTTTGAAAACAAGAAACTACCAGACTGTTGTCAACTTGTTAGCAAATATTAACACAAAATCGATCCGACTACGATTTACACCATACGACATTACGATACGATTAATTTGATCAAATCGATAGACAATGAATAAATGTCGTATAAAAAAACAAGAATGAGTTATTTTTCGCTGATCATCTCGCTATTGTTTGACCTTTCATAAAATATTAATGGTGGCGGGCATCCTGTGAGTCCACACGGGTAGGTACCACCGCCCTGTCTACTTCTGCCGTGAAGCAGTAATGCGTTTCGGTTTGAATGATGGAGCAGTCGTTGTACCGTAAAACTGAGACTTAGAATCCATGTTTTAAGGTGGGTTGTGACATTTACGTTGTTGATGTCTTTCGGGTACGGTAACCACTTAACACCAGGTAGGCTGTGAGCTCGTTCATATATCTAAACAATAAAAAAAAAACTAATGCCCGTCTCCGACATGTACATATTTATTGTTTGTATGTAGTGTTTATTTTCGTTTTTATACCAAATTAAGAGATTATCGATTTTAGACTGTCATTATCAAGTTTAACATCACACCCACCACACATTAATTACACGGCAAACTTCAAACTAATAAAACTCAGTACAAAATTCGATAGCCTTACAAAAAGTATCGTAACATATAAAGTCGTAATTGCTTGAACGTATCCACAAATTCTCTCCGAAGCCAAAACTGTTACTGTATTTAATTAGATTCCTTGGAAACGTACAGCAATAGGGATCTCGTGTGAGAATCATTAGTTCCGTGTCGGTTCACTGCTAAGGGTTCGTGTGACGTGTTCTATCGCTAACCTCGACACGACTATTTAAATATCACGGACCTGTTTGAGTAATTCGCTACTCGTCGAACTCTACCTAACCCATACATCAGCTCGCTGAGTTTCTTACCGGATCTTCTCAGCGGGTCGCGATTTCAATCCGGCAGAAGACGTATTCGCGAAGCAGCTGCATTTGAGCTGTTAGGTCTCATTCGGAGGCGCCACGACAGCTGTTAGTAAATCCCACCCCTCCTGACTGAACCCATGCTCTTTCACTTGTCCTAGTGAAGTTAGAAAGCCTCCGGGCCACCAGTAATCCTTCCTCCTAAAAACAAGGTAATTCGCTGACCATTTTCTTTTCGTTGAGATGGGAGCCCGAGATCTCTCTCCAACTGGTAATCTGCACTTATCGACACTCACAGGGTAACAACTCGTATGCGGCGCCCACCTTGAGGCTTGTGGTGCAATAATTCAATTATTATAATCCTTCAAATAGGGACGCTTTATTGCTCTGCTTCCGAAATTACATAAACCTCATTATTACTACTTACTACATACTAAGCGTAATTTCATTTTATTTCCATATCTCTCGCTCATGTCGCGGCCGTCACTCATTATTTTAAAACAGATACCGATCATTTGACAACGGTGTGCCACATGCACACAGGGCAAAGGACATAAACTCTATGCAGATTCTTGTTTATTTGGAAACTGTTTGCTCTCAGCCGTAGTAAAAGGACAGGCCAGCCCCTCCCAGCGCGTGTAGAAGCAGTCATCGCTTGTAGAAGTCCGTAGTGCGAGTTGGTTGCTTCTACCATCGTAATAAAGAAATCGACTGATAACGCCCCGAGGCCCCAATATTCAAGGTTTTTCACGAAACTACGTTTTATTTAAAGTATTCTGTATAATGCACGTCGCTATTTGACTGTTCATTGTTATAATACCGAATGTAGGCCCTAGAAGCGACTCACGAAGGGAAGTGCACATAGAAATGAATATTTTAAAGGAAGCGTGGGCGTGCACTGGGAATATCAAATTTATTTTGATTAGTTCCATTATCAACGACAAATAATGCAGTAGTATGGTCGGATAACCGGCATTTCAACGCAATTGAAACAGTCAGAAACATTTAGGAATAATCGCAGTTCAATATTGACGGTGGCCTCCTATGCACAGAAGATGAGGTAATATGAAAATGGTGTTTTGATAATGGCGCCACCACGATGTAGACGTATGGACAAGTGACTGACCTCGAGAGCTCTCGCTATTAGTTATAAGGTTATTAGGTTTCTTCTCCATCGAAACTACGACTTCGTAACCTCTAGATCCACCTGTATAGCCTTGATTTATCTGTGAGTCGATGATGCTGTTCTATAATACATATATTATCAAATGCTTAGATGAGACGAGATGAAAGTCGTCGTGGCCTAAAAGATAAGACGTCCGGTGCATTCGTGTTGAAGCGATGCACCGGTGTTCGAATCCCGCAGGCGGGTACCAATTTTTCTAATGAAATACGTACTCAACAAATGTTCACGATTGACTTCCGCGGTGAAGGAATAACATCGTGTAATAAAAGTGAAACCCGCAAAATTATAATTTGCGTAATTACTGGTGGTAGGACCTGTTGTGAGTCCGCGCGGGTAGGTACCACCGCCCTGCCTCTTTCTGCCGTGAAGCAGTAATGCGTTTCGGTTTGAAGGGTGGGACAGCCGTTGTAACTATACTGAGACCTTACAACTTATATCTCAAGGTGGGTAGCGCATTTTACGTTGTAGATGTCTATGGGCTCCAGTAACCACTTAACACCAGGTGGGCTGTGAGCTCGTCCACACATCTAAGCAATAAAAAATAAATAAAAAAAAAACGCGAATCGCTAAAACGTATGAGCGCGTGCGTAGTCCACTGCTACAAATGACTAGGAGAATACCACCAAGTATGATAATATCCTTCTCCTGAAGCTATTCTGCGCAGTAATATGTGTTTGTGAAAGTCATAAATTTTCGCAAAAACATCTTGTGTGCCCTATGTCCGTTAGACGCACCTCGCGGAATGATAAAAACGACGTTTCAAAATCAAAAGCCTAGAACAACTATGGTACGCACACATATATTTCGCGTTTAGCATTTGAGACCATATTTAGTAGGTTTAGTTTTTTAGCGTCATGCTCAAACGAACAAACAGATAGTCAAAAATGTTAAACCGGTCATTTGGGTTAGCTGTAGGTAGTACATGTGATACATGTGTAGGTACTCAGTATCGTGACGTAATCGTTTTTTGTAAGTGTCTTTAATGTGCAGACACACACACGTCTGGTACTGTTGTTATATAACAGGACATATTCTTTGGATAGTTCGTGAATATTTGCGTGACACATGGCTTTTAGTGCCGTTGGGGTGTGGATCGATGGGGGGGTGGGTTGGTAGGGTTGGAAAGGGAGCTTTTGAGTCCAAGGGCTGAACGTGATTGATACTAAATGCTTTGTATGTTTTAGTTCCGCTTTATGGTTTGTTCAGATAGTAGAGACTGTTTAGAATTATGTTTTTCTCGCACTGATCTCCTTTTGTTTTGTTCCTACCTATGCTGGTAGCCTTGAGAGAATATTTTAGCTTTTCCTTGACGTATAGGTGAGCTCACAGAGCTCAAGCCGGGAGTGTTGCTATCATTGGCCCTAGCAAGGGTAGTGCTTTGCAGAATCTACCACCGGATCTGAAACGTGACCCACTAAGAAGATCCGGCGAGAAACTCAGTGTGCTGTGTCTATGGGTTAATTTACTCGTCGAGCCCTTCATCGCAAGCGACGTGTTCGACGACGACTGTGACCGGTGCTTGAGGCACCTAAAAGCACTGTTAATAGATCCGGAGGGTCGGGGACCATTCGGTCCACAGGATCGGGTATGTAACTACCGGCGGCGACGACAAGAGGGTTCTCATGTCGTGTCGCCTTCTCAAAGTGGAGCAGTGATCTCTGAAAACGGCTCCGAGTGGTGTACCCGTTACCGCCTACATGGCGTCAACCCTTTTGGATGCTATAAAGTCTCAGTTACGATGAATGAAAGACTCTCCCGTCCTGCAAACCCATCATTGCTTCCTACTGAAGTAGGTCGACTAGCGACATCGGCTGATGTGTTCTCAACCAAGTCCACGTGAAAATAGTTTTATTTTTTAGTTACAATAGATTATTCATCTCAGTACCTCAGTGCAATGAGTACAGTGGGGGTCAATGCCCTAGCGACGTACTTTCACTAGCCTATCTAGTTTTCTAGACTTAAAGCGTATTAATATTCTACAACAAGCAAGCCTTATTGGCGAGCCCTTAGGATTCTATTTTGATAAAAATATTTGCTTTAAAATTATGTTAATGTTAATTGTTTAATTTTTCGGGAAAGTATTTTATTTGTTTATTTTATTCGTGATTTTTTTTATTAGAGATATTTTGTCCATTATTCAGTGTCTTGTCAGTCTTGGTTTGTGAATTATATCGTCCACACTTATTTTTAATGTAAATACTTGTTCTCTTCAACAATATTGTGTGTCACACCCAGCATGCTTCTTGCGGTTCCTCTCAGGCAAGATCTCACCTCCACAAATAGGTTCCGAGTCGGCGTCGAGATGTGACATCCACACGCGCGGCATAATGGCAACACTCATCGGTTAAACACTTTTTTCTTATCACTGTCAACGTTTTGCATTCGGGAAGTGTTTAATTTTAAGTATCTCTAGAAGGGACCCAACTTTTCTAAAGGGATCAGCATCGAATACCAGCATACAAAAGTGGTACAATAATAACTTATTTCTAAATTTGAACACTACACAAAGATATATCTAGGAGAACAATAATAATGTCAAACTCAACTACTAATTTGTGGTCACTCCAGAGTTCCCTTATTCGTCTTCGGCTCCATCATTAGATCACTTAGAGAGTATTGTGATTTTATTGTACTGTCTTTCAAAAAATTTCACACAATAGGGATGATTCGTGTTTGATTCTCAATAATTATTTTAAATATTGTAATATCTAAAATAATGATAGCTGATAAAATCAGTTCAATGTTTTAGATCAACAGTATGTTTGATCCCGCTCAAACTCAACATGATTTGGCTGAACTTAACTTCATTGCCTGAGCATTCCATTTGGGGCCTAAACAAGCAACTGGTTAAAGATAGATATAGATAGATCATAAATTAATACACAACAATTAAATTAATGTCACGAGCGTTTTAAATGACATAATGTTTATAAATGATAAATATTTCACAAATATAGTGATCGAGATATCATTTCAATTTAACTGTAATGTCTTGTATCTATTATAAATTACACAGAGCTGGATAATTGATCTATGTACAATATAGTGTAATATATAATAGTATAAACAGTCAAGACAATAGTCGTGAGTAGATTGGAGGCTTGGGACGCGGCGCAGGTGAAAGGCGCTATTAGTCGGCGTGCTAGGAATGTGAAACTGTTACTGGAATAAGCTGCGGTTCGATTCCCAGGCATCGGAAGGTAGCTGGACTAAATCGTGACTTTTCTAGATACCCGATCGCAAAGTCATTCAGGCCTGCACGTATCTCATGTCATATGCTATAGATGGAGCATTAGATTATTTAATGGACCAATCCAGCTAGGATTCGTGATTGTACTCTTTGTTTCAAAGAACGTAGTTTTGGAACTGGGTGCAAAGGAGTTATACTATATATCCAACTTGCGTTACACTGATATCAAGCTGCAATGGACAGCAGTGCTAAAAACACTTTTAAAGGAATTAGTAGCTCCGTCGAGAAGCAGCTTAGCGTTTCGGTCACAAGCGTGGGGTTAGCGTAATTCTAATGAAACTTCGCCTTCATGTTGTCATGAACTGGTCTATGATATTTATTTAGTGGATTCCGATAGGCTCTCTCTCCTAGGCCCCTAACTCTACATGAACCGGCAGCTTGTTTGCCGATCCACGTCTCCACAATTCAAAACGATTTTCCTGTGACCGTAGTAAAACGTTATAAATAAAAAGTTGATACGTTTGCGGGCGCTAACTGCGTCTTGCCACTATAACTATGTTGCTATAAATAGCAATTTTAAAATAAGAATACGAATATCTAATAATAGATCGAAGCGATTCAACAAACTGTTCAAATATTTTTTGATGTCGAACAAAAGCTGCGAGCGTTATGACAAGCTGAGCGGTTTCCTTTAACTCGTTACTGCTGCTTCAGACGTACAACGAATTGTTTACGAACAGGCATGAACTCTGGACAAACTGGTTTCAATTATTTCAAAATTACATAAGAAGTATAAGAAAAAATTACTCAGGAATTATTATTATTCGAATGAACCCATATTTGTCGATGTATAGTTGTTATACGAAGACCTCGTGGTCTAAAGGATGAGAAGCCTGGTCTGGTCTTATCGAGCAATGCGACGAAGCTGGGGCTCAAATCTTGCAGGTACCAATTTTTATGAAAACTGTTCTTAACTCGTGGTCACGAATTACTTCCACGATCAAGGAACAAAATAGTGTAATAAAAATACAGTCTGCACTAATCACAATGTGGGTAATTACGAGGTCTAGTTTAATACACAACTTCACAAGAAGCTAACGTTTTAAAAAAAAATTGATGGCTTGTCACTAGAATATTAATATCCCCTGATCGCTAGGCAGCGGCTGGGCTGTGTGTGCCCCTGGTATTGTTGACTCAGGAGCGTAGGTGAACACTTATCATCAGATGGTCGTGTGTTCGTCAGTCTACAATGCCAAAAAAATGGTGTCCGTATTACTTTATTGTGAAAAATATTATTTCAATACTTTTTTTTCTCCTTGCAGGCAGACGGGCATACGGCCCACTTGATGGTAAGTGGTTACCGTCGCTCATGGCCGGCAGCAATGCCAGGGGCACAGTCAAGCCGCTGCCTACCGTCTAATACTCTCCACGAGCCTAGTTTGTGGATAGTCGTAAATTATGTGAGATAATATGAAGGAAATTTTGAAGCTTAATCAAAATATTTAGTTTAGCCTAAATGAATGAACATACATTTGTTCAATTCTATTTTCTATTTTCTAATTTCTATTTTCGCGATGACCGGCGGAGTTGGCTTATAAATTAACAAACAAAATGTTTATGGGATATCAGATTTTAGTCTGTCATGGGCTTAGGTGAGGTATGCTAATCAACTGTGTAAAAGGTACAAGAAAACATCGAAAGAATTAATTGGAATACCTGTGTGGATAACGTAATAAAATCGTGTAATCTTCGATATATAATTTAATGGCCATGTCTGATCGATAACAACTCTGCGTGGAGAGCGGGTGGACTTACAAGCTCGTTACAGCTTTATTTGTAATGCTATGGTGGATCAGGACCGCCGATGATGTCCAAACACGACATCCTAATACGTGTGTATGATTACAAAATACTTACGGTTGGATACGATCACGGATAACAGCAGGATTCTAATTCGTCGTGGCCTAAAGGATAAGACGTTCAGTGCATTCGTATCTAACGATGCAACAGTATTCGAACTCCACAGACAGGTACTAAACTTACTTAACAAATGTGCACAATTGACTTCCACGGTGAAGGAATAACATAAACCCGCAAAATTATAATTTACGTAATTGCTGTTGGCAGGAAGTCTTGTGAGTCCACACAGGTAGGTACCATCATCCTGCTTATTTTTGTCGTGAAGTAGTAATGCGTTTCCCTCAGTCTTGGTGCGGTCACCTTGCTGTAGATTGAGATGAGTTAATATTTAAGGGTTGTTTCCATTAAAGTTGTAGGTTGAGTAGTTGGCTTAAGAGTTTTGGGTTATTCCAGTTTCCTTCCTCAACGTATCTTGCATGGTGGTAGGTCCACGCTATACAAGCTTAGATCTGGCCTGTCCATACTTCTTCATGGGTATATGAAAATCGTCAAATAGCCTGATTTTAAAGTTGTGGCTGAGAGTGAAATCATACGTAACTTTTTAAAGGATACGATAGTCGTATCCCCAATGCGTTTGAGACTTCAACCTCAAGCCTCAAGTTGAGCGTCAACATTAACATTGTGTTCAATGAAGTCCCGTAACGTCAAGTACGTCGTGTGGCAAAAGGCAATCGTTAAAGACACGTTTATTTGATATGAAGGACCCTAGAAATTTGAATTCCATCTTCGGACGATTTAACACGCGCCCCCTCGTTACCGAGAACATTATAATTTGCATATTAACGTTCGTTTAGTACTTATAGCACTACATAAAAACGTATTAAGCCATCCCCTTCGTTGTTTGGGAATGCGGGGGTGTGTTGTTGATAATTTGAACATAAATATTTGTTATGTTAGGAGAAGGCTTCTAGAGCAGAGACCGAACCACGTGGCTTATGGTTAAATCAAGCATCACCAACGTTCCATCTATTTATGCCGCAAAGAAATCACGCGTCCCGATTCAACAGTATGAATAAATTGAGACTTCGTCCATCGCAGTGATTATTTGATACCAGAGGCGCACGGTCGTGTAGGAGATACATACAACGAAGCAAAACGGCATCCTTGACAAGGCTCAGGAACGCTCAGATCATTCGGTCAAACTATCAGGAAAGAAAGAAATCATTTATTCGCTAAGCATAGTGAGAATGAGTTATTACATAAGTTAAAAGCAGCGTCATTATTTGACATGCGAATTTTAGTGCAGTGCAAGATATTATAATATTATATAATTTACCATTCATTCATCCATAATTCAACTAATAATTAGAAAATCCATTTATTTTCAATGTCGTCCCTAAGAAAATCATTTATTTGATAGTAAAACATTTACTTAGTACAGGGGGAAATATTTACTTAGTATTCCAGTAAAATATGTTTTGAATTCTTAAATTATATGAAATATCGGCTGGTGTCGTGGCCTTTACCTGTAGGTATAAAGTAACTTGTTTTATTTTAAATCAGTGTTGCCAAATCTCCAAACCAGGTAGCACGAGCCTTAAGGTACTCCAAGTGCGTCAGGTTCGCCCCGCAACCAACATCCTTACAAACAAGCCGACAGTTCATGAAGCACTCAGAATCATACAAAAAGCTCTGCTAGTTTTTTTCGTCAACAACAGGTATCCGTCCATTCATAAACAAAACGTTCGTTGTAAAAATATTAAATGTTTCCAATTAACTCACACAAATTATCAAACTATCCTGTTCTATCTAGTAAAACAATCATTCGATAAAAATAAAACTATTAGAAAACGCTGGGAAACTTTTTTGTGAGCTCACGGCGGCAACGTGCACGTGGCTTCACCTCCAGCCCTGCTCGAAGCTGGCGGCCATCAATTTGTGATATTAAATTAAATCAAATCAAATAAAAAAAGTTTTATTCAACATAAATGAAAGTACATACTTGTTGAACGTCAAAAAGAACAACCGCCAATTCACAAAAACTAGCCTCCGTTCTGAGAAGAACTGGCTAGAAACTCAGCGGGCATCTCTTTTTTTTTTTTAATATTCAGATTATTAAGTATCAGATGGACTATATTATGCTCATTTGCTTATCTACAACACAGAGGCATTCGATCATATAGACTAGTCATTGATAAAAAGCGCGCGAAAATAGTCTGAAGTGAATAATGTAGACTTAGGGCGATCGCACTGCACTGGAGGCTCTCGCGTCACCCCGCTCCCCCCTGCCCCGGAAATGCCGCCCCCTCTCCGACACCAAGCAAGCAACGGAAACATTCGCATGCCTACATTATTATTGTTCAATACAATAACGCGTTTAGGGTGCTGGTGGTGCTGCCCCGCTTTTGTAGCGCATCAGGGATGTTTGCAGACGCGCACATAGATTGTTTTTACGCTACCATGCGTAAGAGGTGTGCATCTCTGGTAAACAGAGTGAGAGCCAGCTCCAACAGTATCCTGAGCATGATCGCAAGCAGGCTGGACTGTATATACATGGGTCGCTGTGGTGCCATCTCCCATGGGATGTTACCACAGTAATTCATTGTGATCTAAATATAACTAATAACATAGGTCAAGTTTTATTAACAATTTATATGAGTCATGGATACTTGAAATAAAAACATTATTATTATTATTATTATTATTATTATTATTACACATTCTGTCGCTACAACGGATCTCTGTTCATTAATCTTCACAAGTTGTTGTTTCGTTAATAATATCACAATCGGAGAATAAACACGATTTTGTATTAAAAGCTTGACTAACGTATCTTTTTTATTGCTTATTTATTTATTTATAACTTTATATACTTAGTACAGTTAGTTTACTTATTAGTTTAGTTAGTTTATTTAGTAGTTAGTTAGTTTATTTATTTATAACTTTATATACGTAGACAGTATAAAGGCGGACTTAATGCCATCGGCATTCTCTGACAGTCTACCTTAGGGGAGTGAAGAGATGAACCTTGGTAGGTGTAGTGTTATAGTGATATTAGGTACTTAAACATATATGTTATATGTGTGGACGAGCTCAGAGCCCACCTGGTGTTAAGTGGTTGTTGGAGCCCATAGACATCTACAGCGTAAATGCCGCCACCCACCTAGAGATATTAGTTCTAAGGTCTCAGCATAGCTACAACGGCTGCCCCACCCTTCAAACCACCCTTCAAATAATGTGAAACATTTAATAAAATTGTTATTTCGGGTTTGTTCACAGTCTTCAGCGTTCATAATTTTCGTAACCTTATAATAGTTTTTAATTAATTTACTTTACGAAGAAACTTATTAAAAAAAAAAGTATGAATATTTAAGTTTTTTTTTTTTTTTTTTTTTTATTGCTTAGATGGGTGGACGAGCTCACAGCCCACCTGATGTCAAGTGGTTACTGGAGCCCATAGACATCTACAACGTAGACGCGCCACCCACCTTGAGATACAAGTTCTAAAGTCTCAGTATAGTTACAACGGCTACCCCACCCTTCAAACCGAAACGCATTACTGCTTCACGGCAGAAATAAGCAGGGCGGTGGTACCTATCCGCGCGGACTCACAAGAGGTCCTACCACCAGTAAGTCTCAGTATAGTTACAACGGCTACCCCACCCTTCAAACCGAAACGCATTACTGCTTCACGGCAGAAATAAGCAGGGCGGTGGTACCTATCCGCGCGGACTCACAAGAGGTCCTACCACCAGTAACTCACAAGAGGTCCTACCACCAGTAACAAGTCCTTAAGTAACAATTTATTGAAACTAATATTCACAAGCTATCGGATTTTGCTCTCAGATTTCTCACATTATTTAATTGAATTCTTAGTATGTGAGTCATGCGCGTGTGAGCAAAAACTTGTTACTGCGAAGTGAATCAAAGTGTCCCACAGCATGGCGCCCTGCTAGAAAGGACGGTTCCGTCGGTTGAGTAAACTAACCCATAGACACAGCCCACTGAGAAACTCAGCCCACTGAGAAATTCAGCCCACTGAGAAACACAGCCCACTGAGAAACTCAGTTTCCGATCCGGTAGTAGATTAGTAGATTCTGCGAAGCACTGCTCTTGCTAGGGCCAGTGTTTGCAGGGCAGTGTTTACACCTCCAGGTTTGAGCCCCTAAAGCTCACCTGTGCGCTAAGGTAACGCTTATATAACCTCTCAAAGCCTATCAGCATAGGTAGGAATAAAAAACGCCGGTGTGCCCATGGGACTACGCAGGATGTGGCTTAGTCCTGGATCGGGTGCCCGCCAGTTCCATCACGTTTAAAATAGTATCAATTATAAAATAGCTCTGTAAACAAATCCTATAAGTCGAAACAGCCAACTTGTAAACGTCGCGTCGATTTTAAACTTTGTATGAAATGTAATCGTTATGAGAATGTTATGGTTCTGTAGGGGAGGCTGTCATAAGATAAGACATCTGACAATTACTTGAATCACGCTAATGACAATATCAAGAATAGTTTGTTAAGAACATGCATACAACATGTATCGAAGTTCCAAAAAACCAAAATTGGGATCGTCGGTCTACCAAGTAGAGACATCATTGTCGTCACCGAAAACTGTGAGCCGTCTCTAACGCACTGGTTTGCTAACTATCCTGGAGGGCGGGTAGTAAATATCAATAAAAAAATTCATGTGGTAACAGCCTAGCTTTCGATTGCGATTGAAACAATACTTTCTTCTAATACATACACATTTATTTTCTAAATACAGTGGTTCGACTCTACATAGAGACAGTCTGATATCAAATGAACCGCTGTAACTCTATCCAACGTAGAGTAGTGCCAAAGTCTAAATACGTTAGTCTTTTTTATTTAGATACAGTCTTTATTTCTAGAAGGGAAGGGCTATGATATTTTAAAGTAAAATATTTGTATCTATAGTAGCTGGAGTTAATGCATACGACATAGCCAGCCATGCGGGGACATTTTCTGCTGTACGTCAAAATATTATGTAGTTTATCGACGTGTTTTTCTTATATTAGTATGGCAGAGTAATGTTGTAGTCGTCGTGGCCTAACGGATAAGACGTCCGGTGCATTCGTGTTGAGCGATGCACCGGTGTTCGAATCCCGCAGGCGGGTACCAATTTTTCAAATGAAATACGTACTCAACAAATGTTCACGATTGACTTCCACGGTGAAGGAATAACATCGTGTAATAAAAATGAAACCCGCAAAATTATAATTTGCGTAATTACTGGTGGTAGGACCTCTTGTGAGTCCGCGCGGGTGGGTACCACCACCCTGCCTATTTCTGCCGTGAAGCAGTAATGCGTTTCGGTTTGAAGGGTGGGGCAGCCGTCGTTACTATACTTGAGACCTTAGAACTTGTATCTCAAGGTGGGTGGCGCATTTACGTTGTGGATGTCTATGGGCTCCAGTAACCACTTAACATCAGGTGGGCTGTGAGCTCGTCCACCCATCTAAGCAATAAAAAAAAAATAAAAAAATAAAAAAAAGTCCCGGGGGGTCATACTCCCTTTTTTTTTTTTTTTCCTACCTAAGCTGGTAGCCTGGAGCGGCTATTCCAGCGTAACCGTAACTAGTAGGTGAGCTCACAGGGCTTAAACCTGACGACGATGTTAACCCGAACCCTAGCAAGAGTCGTGCTTCGCAGAATCTACCACCGGATCGGAAACGCGACCCACTGAGAAGATCCGGCGAGAAACTCAGTGGGCTGTGTCTGAGAGTTAATTTACTCGTCGAGCCCTTCGTCGCAAGCGACGGGTTCGACGAGAACGGTGACCGGTGCTTGAAGTACCTAGAAGCACCGTTAGTGGATCGGGGGGATCCGAGATGACGTATTTTGGACGACGTCGACTGCTTTCCATTCTGTCCGCAGGATCGGGAATGTAGTTACCGGCGGCCACGATGAGAGGGTTCTCGTGTCGTGCCGCTTTATCGAAGTGGGTCATACTCCCACATCTTCTATAAAGCATCCGCACAGGCGATTGTTATAAGTGAGGTCCTTAGAGTATATAACACTTCTAGATTAGTCCTGGACACTTACCTAGGTCGTAGAAGTTGATGATTAACAAAAAAGTCCTTTGTGTAATCTATAAGTGATCAGCGCGTACGTGAAAAGAAAGCACATCACAAAGTAACATTGATTGATGTCCCGGTGCTTATTATGGCGTTGACTAATGATCGCGGCTCGGCTCTGTTTGTGCGGAGTGTACAGCCCGCGCTGAGGTTGGAATTGATGAATTCGTTACCGCTTACACTGGACGGGGGGGGGGGGACGGGGGGGTATTTCATCAAATCGACGATACGGTTTGTGGGTCATTAATTCGGGTGCCGCGTTCAATGTTTTGGTAGCATCCAACTCTTTAGTATATAATATATGAAGTCTAATATATTATGTTAACTCTGAAACTCTCGTCGTTATCGATGAGGACGCTGACTTGTGCTTGAAGAGCTTAAATGCATCGAGAGCAGGTCCGGGAGATCCGACAAGACATTTTTGGTAATGGCGGCTTTGCGTTACCCCGTCGTCTGGATCGGATATTTAATGTTGCGCCACTTTTTAAAGTAGTCCGGTGCGGTTGGGGGGAGGGGGGGGGGGGGTAAGCGCGCACGGGTTTGTCTCACGTTCCTTGTTTGTGCTGTAAAGCGTGCCTTACCATTCACGGGGAAATACAGACGTTTTTGAAATTAATTTAAGACATGTCTCAGTTTAGGTCGTTGTTGTGCTGATGAAAGGACATTGCGTTGGTTAGAACCGCTATCATAAATATCGGTACAAATTGTTATCCTTATAGCAACGTATTTGCAACGGCAACCCTGCACCCGGGTCACCGAACCCAATGTAACGACCCCGCCCTTTGCTTCCCCTAACTGTCGGTCGTCACGCGAACTGATAAACGTAGCGTTTCAACGCAAAGCCTTAATGTCAGCTGGTAAATTGTTTTAACTGAATTTTTACGGAGTGCGGACTCACAGCTGGTCTTGACACGTTACCGGCGCACATAGACATCACGTGAACGTCGCTGCTCACCTTGAGGTATGAGATCGAAGCCTCAATTACATCGCAATACTTCTGTCTACTTCACCTATAATCGGAAAGGGAAAATACCACGAAAGCTCGCTTGTAAAAAGTCGTGTGCAAAGTTACTTTGTTTAAAAGTACTTTATTTGTTTTAGAATCATACAAAAATCTTGACAATTTTATCTAATTTGATTCATAAATAAATATTGAATATTAAATGACGCAACTTTAAAAAAAGTTTCATCATGTTTATGTAAGATACATTAAAACATCGGCAAATATGAATTAGGTATGTAGTTCTATGAAAATTTTCAATTACTTCTTTGAGGTTGTTAAAGTATTCGTCTTATTTTTTGGTAAATAGCTGTGACAAAATTGTGCATAAGATTAATTTATTTGTGAACATGATGACAATAGTTTGTGTGGATCTCAAAAATGCGAGTATGAGGCACATCTAAACCGATATACATATGTCTCCTAGTTGGGGCTAGTATGAGGAGCCGCGCTCGGAGTAATGTTGGTAAGCATCGAGACTGCAGACCCGTGAGGACACTAATGGAGTTCATTGTGAGCTTGGTTTTGATGTCAATTTTATACGAGATTCTATCTCGACTCCGATAAAAGAATAATGCTGATTATATCGAAGGCGGAACTACGGATTGCCCATAAAGTCATAATGGCGGTTATAAAACGGAGATTCGCTGTAAAAGTACATCGGGCGGCTTCCGAGGTCATCCCTCTACACGCACTTCGGTACTTCGAAACTGATCAATTCATTTATTAATCAAATACATAATTACTGTGGCCTCCGTCAACTGACTTGCCTAACGCATTCGAGCGCAAGTGCACGCAAGTTGCAAATATTGTTTAAAAATAATACGAATTTCATGTGTGCTCTCGGCATTGCTGATTATACATGGACGACAAACATTACTTACTATCAAGTTGGCGGTCTGCTCGTCTGTCTACAATAACAATAGAAGAGAACGCCCAGCGGTAGATATAACGCAGACTAGCGCCGCCCAAAGTCGTGGCGACGTGAAATGTAAAGAACTGTAATTAAAACATCGTTGTCTTGACCCGGTACTGTAACTCTATCCGGTATTCATAGGGTCACATCTAGTATTTGTTTAAGGAAATTAAGCTCCAAATAACGTTTTTTTGTCCTACCTAAGCTGATAGCCTTGAGAGGCTATACTGCCACCGTAACCTAACAAGTAGGTGAGCTCACGGGGCTCAAACCTGACGACGTTGCTAACACTACCCTTAGCAAGAGCAGTGCTTCGCTGAATCTACCGCCGGATCAGAATCGCAACCTACTGAGAAAATCCGGCGAGAAGCTCAGTGGGCTGTCTCTTTCTTGGGTTAATGTGCTCGCCGAGTCCTTCGTCACAAGCGACGATGACGTCACTGCGCTATAGAATGTTCCCATTGTAGTTGCGTGACGAGAGAGAGACGGCAATAGTAATAAAGGCTCTCATAACATAATCACATCATCATAGTTTCGGAGTGGTAGATTGTTGTCAACATATTGCAGTTCATTGTTACTGTAAGATTAGAAACCAAGCCAGATTGTCTTTTGAACCACCAACTGATTATATGCAATGTTAGAGATACCAAATTATTATTAGAGACCGGTCACTTGATTACACAGTGGTGGTAAGAATTTACTGGTGGTAGGACCTCTTGTGAGTCCGCGCGGGTAGGTACCACCGCCCTGCCTATTTCTGCCGTGAAGCAGTAATGCGTTTCGGTTTGAAGGGTGGGGCAGCCGTTGTAACTATACTGAGATCTTAGAACTTATATCTCAAGGTGCGTGGCGCATTTACGTTGTAGATGTCTATGGGCTCCACCACTTAAAACCAGGTGGGCTGTGAGCTCGTCCAACCATCTAAGCAATAAAAAAAAAAAACGAAAAAAGGCGGATTCACGGATATTCAGGAATACCAACAATAGGTGCATTAGGTACCTACATTCCAGTATGAATATGAGTGTGAGAGGCTGCATTTAACAAATATTGGTACTTGTATTATTCTGTTTTATCAACAGATCTCTCTTTTATTGCTTAGACAGCGAAGGAGCTCACGGCCCATCTAGTGTTAAGTTGTTATCGAACTCCTGAGACAATTATTTTGTTTAGAGTGCTTAGACCTTAGTCAATGGTAAAATAATGAAGACATTTATATATTTTTTTATTTTTATGCCACGATGTTTTTCCATGAACATGGAAATTATTCCTCGAACAAGAACTAAGTACGTATTTATCATTAGAGCAATAGGTACCGGCCTGCTCGATTAGAGCACCAGCACAGTCGCATGGTTTGATACGAATAGACCGGTCGTGATTTCTTCTACATCACGACGAGTTCATTTCTGTGTTCGCTTCAGTTAAATGTCTAGTTCTGGCCATATATATATACGTTTCCATGGTGGCTATCGAAATGGCCCAGTGGAATTTCATACTATTGTGCGGAGTAACGTGTGGATGAGTCTAAAAGGAAAGTCGTATCACGAATAATTATTTATTGTGACTATTATTCTAGCTATGGGAATGCTAAAGCAAAAGTACGGATATTACTAGTTTGTAGATCTCTTGTCTCGTCTTGGTTAAAAAAGTATCATTTAAAACCAGCCATCAATCATTGATATGCTAGTTGCGTTCCAACAGGCGGAGGTTTCCCGTGAGGTATGCCGTGTGATCACCGTCAGAGGTGCATTCTCACGTTGCACCACATCGTCATAGGATATGCAGAATTGTTCAGAGAACTGGTCGGACCTAGGCCCGCCTAGAATATTGACTCGTAAATAAACTACATTATAAGAGAGGAACTTGGTGCGACTTCCGCTGTAAGAACAATGGACCGCGTGATTTGAATTCTGCTTACATATTTGTACAGGGCTGGACTCAAGGTTCATTTAAATAATGTAATATGTGGTTGAAGTCACTACTGTCACGTGCATTTTGTGGTCGCAGGTTCGAGACTGAGCACTATGTATCTCATTTTCAATTTTCGACCTTGTGATTCAAGGTCAACGCTTATATCGTGTTGTATAGCGAATGCCGCCCTTCAAACTGAAACGCCTGATTGTTTAGCTGCAGAAATATGTAAGACGCGGCGAGGTCCCCGTATGACTTCACAATATACCCCAACACTCAAGATAATATTCAGATAACGCTGAAAGCTTTAAATAGTTTTTTGTTCATTAATTGTGAATACATATTGCTTACATCTTATCCGTGTTTTCCTGATCCGACCCTGTACAATGGTTTCGCATAAAGCTTACACCGCAATATGACTTAATGAGTTCCGATATCATTTCCAAGCGCATTCGGAAGATTTTGTATCATTTAAATGATTTAGTTTTGAATTTACCGATCGTTCCGTTTTACGAGAGCTACGTGCGCTGTGTGGAATTTATTAAGAAGCCGTTTGCAAACAAAATTAGCCTTCGCCAAATGCATATTTAAGTACTTCGTTTTGAAATTTAAATCCGATCGTCACTTGTCAATTTCATATGTACTTCTCATATGAACATGTGACATGCTTCAAATTCCGGCCGTACATTAAGGAAGGTACAGACAAGGACCGCAGCATCTTTAGACGTGCGCCTATACAATAATTTTATAGACATACACAAGAAACTAAGATCAGTTGAGTGCAGCATACCTCTGCATGATCCAGGTGTCTCTAAGCTGGACTGTGACTGTGAGCCCTCGTACAGAGGCCGGATGAGGGAAAAATGCGGATGATGAGAACAACCGGGTGCACGAGTCTGCAGTCTTTCGACATGCTCTGGACAGAGGCGCCAACCGTTCTAGAAGATTTCACTAAATAACAGATATTCACTAAGATAACAAATTAATTGGGCGTACGGTGCGCCAGACCAATATAATGAAATAAAAACATCCCAACTTTAATGCAGAAGATGGTTGGCGCCTATCTAACACCTGGGATCCTCTTGTTGTGAAATCAACCTAAGCCCACATGAAAACCCAAGTCAAACAAACTGCCAGACCTCAAGATACCGTTAGTTCGTTCTGTGTTAAATGAAATGTAAAAGTCTAGAAATAATTTGTCGATAAACATAGATGGTAATTAGCACAATATTCAGATGTCGAAGAATAATACCTTAATCGGCCGTGTGACCACGGAAACTGCGAAATTTTGCAAATGCTCATATAATAAACTCGTACATATAATGGTAGCAAAAAAAAAACGTGTGATTACACCGTAAAAGCACTTTTAATTGCATCTACGACTCGCAAAAACCGAATAAACGAGTATGTACGCTTCGGTGCATGTCTCTCATTGAAAAACGAAAAAGTAGTACGTAGTTGCTTCGTTAACCGAATCCACATCCTACTGATTTATTTTTCCACAGCTTTAATTAATTATCTATGTAATATATGACGGCGCCAGGGATGGCTGAGCGGCAGTTCAATCAACCCTCGTATTCGGTTGAACTTAGTTTATTGCAATAAAAGTCAATAAAACCATTTGAATAATAATTATTGAAACTCTCAACAAATAATTTTCGCAATGACAGGGTAAACCGACAGCTTCGTTTCAACTGACCGACTGACCGACTGACAGACTGAGAGACTGATACTGACTGAGTGCCCGAGACTGACTGAGACGACTCTTTTTTTTTTCTACCTTAGCTGAGAAGAGGCTTAAGAGGCTATTTCAGCATAACCTTAACTAGTAGGTGAGCTCACCGGGCTCAAACCTGACCACGTTGTTAACACGAACCCTAGCAAGAGCCGTGCTTCATAGGACCTAACACCGGATCGGAAACGTGACCCACTGAGAAGATCCGGCGAGAAACTCAGTGGGCTGTGTCTGTGGGTTAATTTACTCGTCGAGCCCTTCGTCGCAAGCGACGGGTTCGACGAGAACGGTGACCGGGAGAGGACTCTGTCCACGTCGCCATTTTATACTCTTGTCTGCCCTAAATTATTGTGATATTTATCAAAACAACATTTTATCATTTAAAATCATAATCAAAACAACGTCTTAATATATTTATACATACCTAGTCAGGTCATAAATTCTGTCACATGTTTAATGTAAAATAATTGAAACAAGTTTATTCATTATGTAACCATTCATATACCAAAATGAACTTAACAAAACATAGATTCTTATGACACTAAAGTTTATTCAAAATTACCTCCGTGATTTTGAATACAGGCCTTCAATCTGCGCGGCCAGTCGTCTATCGCAGCACGAACGAGGTCCATGTCAATATCGGCGGCTGCCTTAATCAAGGATGTCTTGAGTGACTCCAAATTGGGATGAGGCTTTGAGCACGCCTTTTCCTCCAAGTGTTGCCATATCTTGTAATCTAACGGATTCAAATCTGGACTGGAGGAAGGCCAGTCTTCGTGCCGGATGAAGTCGATTTTACGCGCCGCCAGCCAGTCTGGTGTGCTCTTCGCTCTATGAGCTGGCGCCGAATCTTGTTGGAATACCCAGTGCCTGTTATTGAACATGGTATGAGAAACAGGTTCCACGAGATTCGTCAGGACTGTATTTTGATACACAACTGCATTCGTTTTTACACCTTTCTCACAAAAATGTACCTCTGTTAAGCCCCAATAAGAAACTCCCAACCATACCATGAGCGAGGATGGAAAATGACCTCGTTGGACACGCGGAATACGGTTGCTCGCTTCTTCACTACTGTGTGCGTACACCTTATCATTTTGTTTGTTGTAGCTCTCTTCTACGGTAAAAAATTTTTCATCCGAAAAAAGAATTTCCCGATATTTTTTTCCCGCGTACCGCTTCAACAAAGCGCGGCATCTCTTCAGTCTCAGGTCCATTAGACGAGCATTCAAACGATGTCCTGTTTTTCTTCGATATGCCCGAAGCCCTAAGTCTTCATTTAACACCCTTTTCACCGTGGTTCTGCTTAACCCCATCTGTAGGCTTAGTGCGAGTTTCAAAAATGGAATCGATTGACTCGCATCGAGTGTACGCTCTTCACGGTGAAACGTGCGGAGCTCTGAGTGCGAGTTACTGGATTTGCAGGACGTTTATTCATCTTGAGAAGCGATATTTTTTTTCTTTTATGTTGGTAGCACGCAAGGGTTTTTTTAAGGCGTTTAATTGAAATGCCAAGCTTTCTAACGATATTTATAATTATTCGAGTAATGGGTAATGTACCTGTGCTTAGTGCGAGTTTTTTTATTTACTCAGTCGATGTTAATGATA
Source organism: Bombyx mandarina (assembly GCF_030267445.1). NCBI lineage: Eukaryota > Metazoa > Arthropoda > Insecta > Lepidoptera > Bombycidae > Bombyx > Bombyx mandarina. The sequence goes on from NC_143213.1 coordinate 215,002, forward strand.
TGTTTAATTTGTGTGAGGTTGTATCAGTGCCACCTAGTGGTAAGCTTATGAATCTCATTTTGTGGGAGAGAGAAGGTTTGTTTATGTTGCTGTCTCATGTATCGAATAGCTTTACCGAAGTGAGCCTCTCGATTATTGTATGTGCGAGTGCGAGTTGCAAATTAATGGATTTTGAGAGTATTTCTTCACTTTCAAGCAAGTTAAGTAGTCACTAAAAATTTTGCCGTGAAACCAATACAATATCAAGATTTTTTCTTTCGTTTTTAATAATAATGTTGTTTTTTAAGGTTTTATCTATTCTAATGGTTGATACACATATATTTTTTCGGTTAGAAAATTTTATAAACTTCTAGCTAGTTGTAAATACATATTAATTCTTTGCTTTTTCATTTAATTCTTATTAAATCATTGCTTTTTTTTAAAGAGTTGTTTGATGAGAGAGAGAGAGTGAGATAGAGTTGTTTTTTTTTTATTGCTTAGATGGATGGACGAGCTCACAGCCCACCTGATGTTAAGTGGTTACTGGAGCCCATAGACATCTACAACGTAAATGCGCCACCTCGAGATATAAGTTCTAAGGTCTCAGTATAGTTACAACGGCTACCCCACCCTTCGAACCGAAACGCATTACTGCTTCACGGCGGAAATAGGCGGGGTGGTGGTACCTACCCGTGTGGACTCCCAAGAGGTCCTACCACCAGTGAAAGAGTATTCTTTATTGTACACAAAATGAATAAATATTGTGAAACATTCTTTCTTGGTCTTATCGCTAAGAGTGATCTCTTCCAGACAATCATTAGATGGGCAAGAATAATTTCGAAATGAATTGCACACTGTGTACCTATCTATTATAGAAATATATACACACGCGCACACTAACACACACACACGCGCGCGCAATATACATATTTACAGGTACATACGTACAGATTTATATTTATAAATTATATAGAAATTTGAACAATGTAATAATAATTTTGCTTCTTTACACATTTATAAATAAGGATGGATGCTCGTAATAATTTTAGTATATTTGGGCCACCTACTGAAGATCATCAACACTATTACCGTAAATACAATCATTTTATAAACGTTCAACGGGTAAATGATTAAACCTATGTAAAACATAATTTCTTTAATTAAAAAAAGCTGAAATAATTACCTATTCCAAGATTAATTATGTTAAGTATGTCTAAATATGTAATTACAATTAAATAAATTCTATAATAAACTTCTAATTCTAATACTTCTATTAAAGTTACTAAAAAAATATGTTTATGCTGGGCAGTTTTCGTGTATTTTAAAGGTTACGCCATTACGGCAAAGTTTGTTTACGAAATTGCACCCTTAGAATGGAAGTGGTATAACTAAAAAATTTAAGATTAGTTTTATATTTCAAAACACTTATGTATTATTATTAAGAACCTACATTTTAAGTAGGTAATACGTGAAGCAAAAATGTTGTTCTCCTTTTTACGAAAATTGCGCGGACGGAGAAGTATGAAATTTCCCACACTTATAGAGAATATAGAGAAGTAGTGCAGATTGCTAATATATTTTTTTAAATTGTGCATAAACAATAAAAACATAAACTAAATGAATAAAAAAACCTTACACACATTACCATGTATTTGACACACACACACACATGCATTTATACTTTTTTTGTTTATTGATTTATCAATCTGTGGTCAAATTGAGAATAGATTAATATTTTTTGTCTTTAATATTATTTTTCTATAATGTAGCCTTGGCGACATGGAGCAATTATTATTATAGAAATGATGATAATAGAAAGGTGACAATAGAACTATAATAATGTTCAAACTTAAAATTTAAATAAATTATGGTCAAATTTCGACCACTGGACTACCATTAGTAGATAATAATAAAATCATTTATTGCCTTTCACACAGATTTAGATTATTACAGGCAGCCTACACGGAAACAACAAAAAAACAAAGCACTATTATATCATTTCTGGCAAGCAGCTCAACATTTGCACTTGTATATTATTAATAGGAATTTTATTAAGAATATTGACAATTTATGAGGAATTTGACAAGTACGGATTAGTTATAGATATATGTAGTTACATATTGTAAATTAAATTAGTTTTATAAGTGCAATAAAAAATAATTTAAATGATAAAATGATAAAGCCATACCTTTTTCCAATGTGACGATTAGAGGGTATCCTATTATTCTTTTCTATATTATTCTATCAGCTTATAAAATTAAACAGTCTCTTTTAGTCTAGAAAAGGACAAAGTACTCTTTCTGTCTTTTTCAAATAAAATGGCATGCCTTAAAGTGTTTAAACCGAAAAACTAAAAAAATACAATTATTGTATTACAATATTGAAGTTTACCAGAAACTAAGAATTTTGGGTTGAGCCACTTTAATTCTAAAGGTACAAAATAGTATTGAACACGTGACATTACCCGAATAATTTTGAAAGTAGTTGGTTCCCATTAAAATGCTGTTAAAATGCGTTGTATTTCATTTAGACGGTCTAATGCCAAAACATCACGTGCTACCAATATACGAGAAATAATATTATTGCTGCTCTCGGTGAATAAACGCCCTGCGAAGCGAGTAGCATATCTCAACTCACACTCACAATTCTTCATTTTTCACCGTATAGAACGTAAACTCGATTTGATTTTGATTTATTCATTTACAATTGAACAACTAGGAAAAAAAGATGAAAAGACATTTTGGAGGGACCGCGAGGAGCTAAATTGTGTGAATTGTTTTATTTTGTCTATTTAATGTTTCTTAGTTAATGCGTATTTAATATTTCTTCGTGTATAAGTGTAATTTTGAGACCGTCCTGGCCTAAAGGTTAAGGCGTCCGGTGTATTCGTATCTTGCAATGCACCGGTGTTCTAATTTCAATCAATTTTTCTAATGAAATACGTACTTATTAAATGTTTACGATTGACTTTCACTGTAAAGGAATAGCATCATGTAATAAAAATCAAACCCGCAAAATTAATTTGCGTAATTACTGGTGGTAGGACGTCTTGTGAGTCCGCACGGGTAGATATCACCACCCTGCCTATTTTTGCCGTGAAGCAGTAATGCGTTTCGGTTTGAAGGGTGGGACAACCGTTGTAACTATACTGAGACCTTAGAACTAATATCTCAAGGTGGGAGGCGGCATTTGCGTTGTAGATGTCTATGGGCTCCGGTAACCACTTAAGATTAGGTGGGCCGGGAGCTCGTCCACCCATCTGTGCAATAACAAAGTAACGTGGGTTTATTAACTGTTTAGTATCTGTGAAAGTGCGAAAATTTAAAAAAATTAAACAAAACCGCTGGACGTAGCTTCTCGAAGTCTTCGAAAAGGTCCACTGAAAAAAATCTCAGTATATAATCAGCATTTTGCAGAGATTATATTTTATCCCATATATCTGATCTCATTTCATTTCATTCCATGCCAATTAATTAATGCTTCAAATTAATCAAATCCATTTCACTCCATATTATCATTTTTCATAAAAAAAGATTAGGCTTTATGGCATGATACTTTTGCCTCTCTAGTTGGAAAAATAGAACTACTAAAGAAATACTCGATCGAAACGTTAAAACCCACTAATTTGTAACACGCACTCGCACAAATGTCATTCGTGGTACTCCTTTCGGTAAAATTACTCGGTTACGAGATCACAACGTTAATATGAACTCGCACTCACAAAATAACACCGGGTACGTTTGCCGCTAGGGGCGCTGTTCCAATTGCATACAAATTTGAGCAAACTGGCTCGCTAGTGAGAGCGTTACAAAACTCGCACTAAGCACACTGATGGGCCAACAGTTTCTGCTTACGTTTGGGATTTCTTTGAATTCGCGCCTTCACAGCTTTTATCACTGCTGGAGTCCTAACAGACCGAGGGCGATCACTTCTTTACCTGTCATCTACACTAGAGTCTTCATTGTATCGTTTGATGGTACGATAAACGAATCTTTTGGTTATATTCAAATTTTTCAGTATGTTAAAAATTTGAATTGGCGCGTAACCGCAACGATGCAACGCAATAACTGCAACACGGTCTTCTTTAAGCGTCCACTCCATATTTAAAAATGAGTAAAATTCTAAAAGTATACATTTTTATTTTCATGAACAATTCGAAATTCGAATTCAATAAACTTTTTTGTGGCCAGCATTCTAAAAGAAAAGTTTTTACTGTGTGACAATACTTATGACCTGACTAGTTATATTTATAAGTATATATATTTACAAAATGAAACAAGAAACTCGCTAAATGCGTCCGCCTTCAGTCCTGGGCAGGTTTGGTTTCCAAGGTAATTATGTAGCATGCTAAATCTCATATGACAATCGCATTTCTACTTTGAGGGACACCGCCGCGGTGCTCAAGGGTGAACCCTCACCAGTTCTGGTTTACGAAGCGTCAAGCTCCCGCCACTGCAGGATCGGTTGAAACGACAAGCAATTGTAAAAGTTATTACGTTGTTTTGTAACAGATATTTCGGAATCAATTCAATTTTTCGAGAAAACCGTGTAAAAAGTTGATATTATATTTATTATGTCCGAGTGGTCTCGCAGACACGTCGTCATGAATTTTAAGTCTCGTATAATCGGCTCGATTGTGTTCAAAATAACAAAGAAATGTTCGCGCAATATTCCAAGATTATCCCATTCACGATGCTGTCAATGAGTGTAGTTTGGTTTTCAGATGTTCATAAAATATACGGACTGATCAAGACCTCACGAATTGGGAGAGAGCCGTTTCAAATAACGAAAGTAATGAAATTGTTCTAAGAATTTCGGGAGTTTTGGATATGGAAAAGAGTGCTTTGTGCTGTGTTTTGGCTGTAGACTCCCAAGTTTCCGATTTATTAGTAGTTTATACCATATAATAACTATAAATTGAACATCCCTATATTAAGATGTCCCCTATATTATGTGTGCTGAAAACACATACAAGACATGACATAACAAATACACCCGGACCGATTGAAGAATCTTTTACTGAATCCGGCCGGGAGCCCAACCCGTATTCCATTCTGTCGGAGAATAATTATGCGTTTGAAAAACAAGGTGGTGATAGATGGACAGAGCTCACGGCCCTTCAAGTTGTAGGCAGTAACAGGGTCTATCGATGTCACAATACAGATGTTTCCGATATTTGATCAGATACATTATTATTTAAGCAAACGTTATAACAGTAAACCGTTTCTGAAAACAGCGTCGAATTTAGTTGAACAATGACATAGCAACTATCAGCTCCTGAGGGTGTCAGGACAGTGCGTGCGAACATATCGCTACAATGGAGGTGATGTCATAAGTTGTTTGTTATTTAGTTGTTTGTTGTTAACTTAAAGCTTCTGAATTATTTGAGACGTCGGAAATTTAAAAAACGACGCGAATGTTCTCGTCCTTCCGGTGGAAAGTTTAGTTGCAATAGATTCACTACCTTCGAACCGAAACGCGTTATTGTTTAACCGCAGAAATATCACCACACGATCGTTTTGGAACCTCTGGGTCTGCGGAGGGATTTCGGTTCGCTCTGTATTTTGTACCGTATGTTCCATGGGGAGTGCTCTGAGGAATTATTCGAGATGATACCGGCATCTCGTTTTTACCAGGGCACCGCCCGCCACCGGAGTAGAGTTCATCCATACTACCTGGAGCCACTGCGGTCATCCACAGTGCGTTTCCAGAGATCTTTTTTGCCCTCCACGGTGTTTCCCGAGCGCTATGACATGTCCTTCTTCAAACGAGGCTTGTGGAGAGTATTAAGCGGTAGGCAGCCGCTTGGCTCTGCTCCTGGCATTGCTGAAGTCCATGGGCATGGTAACCACTCACCATCAGATTGGCCGTGTGCTCGCCTGCCTACAAGGGCAATAAAAAAAACACGCCAACACCCGCAAGGTAAATATAAAATGGCAAATCACGCATAGATTATCAACTAAGGCGTATGAATTTTATTGAATTGCATAGAGTTCAGACAGCCTTGGTGGAGGTCGTTCACGCTGGCCGTACACGGCACGACACACGTACTGTACCGTCTCACGCGTAATGTGTGCACTACTTAATGCAAGAGGCTTGCGATGCATGCGCTCGACCGGCCTATGAATTCTCATGTGATTACTCGCACCTTAAAATGGCGCTAGACTAATAAACAAGAGGTCTCCTACGAGCCCGGTTATCGTTCTCGTCGAACCCGTCGCTTGTGACGAAGGGCTCGGCGAGTTTTTCCTATCTAAGCTGATAGCCTTGAGAGGCTGTGTCAGCGTAGCCCTAAAAAGTAGGTGAGGTCTTCTACCGTGTGACGCAACACGTTGCAACGCGTTGTCTTATATGCTAGGTGCATGGTCGCATTCGCGTTGTGGATGTTGCTCCGGTGACCACTCAACACTAGAGGGGTCATAAGTTAATTCACATATACACAATAACGAACGTAATATCGTGTTGTTTTGAGGTTCCATGGCCAGGAGAATCTTGAGAATTGGATCTAGTCCACCTGTCTGTCAGCAGTCCTGTCGTAATTCAGAGGGCCTGTCAACTCGTCAGCTCATAAACGCTAAATAATGAACTAAAAGTCGTAAGAGCTGTCACTGTCGTCCAGAAGTATGTAGCTTGGGTCTCAGTGAACATGTTTTTTTTTATTGCTTAGAAGGTTGGACGAGCTCACAGCCCACTTGGTGTTAGGTGGTTACTGGAGCCCATGGACATCATCAACGTAAATGCGCCACCCACCTTGAGATATAAGTTCTAAGATCTTAGTATAGTTACAACCTTCAAACCGAAACGCATTACTAATTCAGAATCGGCAGAAATATGTAGAGCGGTGGTACCTACCCACGCGGACTCACAAGAGGTCATACCACCAGAAATGTTCAACTTAGATAATTATGTAATTTCAAATGTTCACGTATTCCAAATTTATTTAATATCAGATTTGGTTAAATACTTTAATAAATAATAATATAATATAATAATATCGTTAATAACCACTTTTTGAACGCCTCCATGAGTATAATAATTAGAAATGCATTGAAAACGTTAAAGACGAAACGAAAAAACGGTCGGAAAGTTTTGATAAATGTGTAATCTTTTTAGTTTTCCGTGTATCGAAATCAGGCTGTTACGAAGATCCTAAATTTGAAGGTACGGTGATAAAAAACAAGTATGCAAATCGCAGAGGTGCAGTGAGACAAACGGGCTCACGAAACGTTCGTGAGAACCTCCGTCGGTGTCGGCAGATGAACGGGCTACGGCCCATCTGGTATGAAGTGGTTACCGGAGCCGATAGACATCACAACGTGCGTGCCGCCACCCACCTCGAGGCTTGAGGTCTCCGTCTCAATTCAAATTCAAATTCAAAATCATTTATTTCAACTTAGATGTCAGTATAACACACTTGTTGAATGTCAAAATATAAATAACCATGTTAACTCTACCACCGATTCCAAAAAAAGTCACAGTCCTGAGAAGAACCGGCGAAACAAACTCAGCGGGCTTTTTTTATGTTATTTCTCAAATATTTTCTTTTTTTAAATAAATAAAAATATTTACAATAAAGGAAAAAACAAGTCAAAAAATACAATTAAAAAAAAAAAAATGAAAAATGATAAGGCCAGGAGCGAGCGCCTCATTCCCACGTAGTGCCATCTAGTAAATAATCCTTAACTTTATAATATGCCTTGTTGAACAAACGTTCCTTGACAGTTTTCTTAAATCTATGAACAGGTAGTAATTCAACGTTTAGTGGGATCTTGTTGAAAAGTTGTACACCCAGCCCCCTAAAAGAGTTGCTTATTTTCTTAATTCGAGCCGCCGGCAACGCAAGCCTATGTTTGTTCCTAATGTTCACATTATGCAAATCGCAGATTCTGGGAAATTCTTCAATGTTTTTACGTACGTACAATAAATTTTCAAAAATGTATTGGGACGCTAAAGTTAGAATTTTGAATTGTCTTAGTAACTGCGCAGATTACAGTTTTCGCGGGTTCGACTTATATTAAACGACTAGCCGTACTCGCCCGCTTCGCTGCGCATTTAAAATTAACATTATTATTTATTGTCATTTTTATTAGGGAGTCCAACACTCATATAAATATTAGCCTATCCATTAAGTACATTCTACATGGATACCAAGTTTCAAGTCAATCGGATACATGGTTCAGTAGTTATTACGGAACATCCGTAAAAACCACTGTAGATTTATTTATTATTACAGATGTTGTTTCATCGCGGAAGTTATTCGTAAATACAATATCGAATTTCATTAGGCAAATTGGTTAAACAGCACAATCGCATCTTCTGTATCTCATTCTTATTCCGCGACGAGTTCATGTAAATAATATAAATTTGAAGTACGTACATATGTATGTATTAATAAATTGAAGAAATAGAATTGGCTTATAAGGTTCAGAACGCTTACATTTATTGGCGAGGTTGAGAGGAGCGTATAATTTGGACGATCCTCTTTAATAATGACATCATTGTAACAATAGTGCGCTCTCCATAATATAGCATCTCGTCTTAGGGTCAGTTACTGTACTTACTTACGTGAGGAATTTGCGTGTTCTATATTCACTTCCGCGAGAAGTGCTACAGGGTACTAAGGAACTAATCATAACAATTTCATTGGTAATGACATCATTAGCATTATTTTCTTATCAATCTATATCTATATATATATATAAATGAATTGCTGTTCATTAGTCTCGCTAAAACTCGAAAACAGCTGGACCAATTTGGCTAATTTTGGTCTTGAATTAATTGTGGAAGTCCAGAGAAGGTTTAAAAGGTAGATAAATATGAAAATGCTCGGAATTAAATAAAAATAATAATTTTGTTTTTCCTTTGATGTGTCCCCCGTCGGATGAATTCCTTTTGTTTGTTTTAAGTTTATTTTATACAAAACTTTTGGTCTTTTATTTATCGATTCAGGCACGAAGTCTGCCGGGTCAGCTAGTCATCAATAAAAAATCCTATGAAATTATCATGTTTTAGTTTCAAGATTATTTTTTAAAGAATGAAATGTATATATTATTAAACATACATTATTAAATTAAGGACAGTTTGGTAAGATTTATCAGTAATTTTAGCAGGGATGACGTCACACTGTACAGTGTACCTACCGCGTCGCGCCGTCAGCGTCATATGAAATATGCATTACGTTTGTCACATTGTAACGATTGTCAAGGGAGTCACGGATACTGTTCGTTCCCTGAAGGCGGCTGCGATTTATAATTTATGCATAGTTGTTTGCTTGCATTTTTCATTTGTGTTGAGCTGGGTTATCTCTAGTGCTTTTTATAAATTTGAGAGAACCAAGATGCAGTTCAACGTGTATGTCGGCGTTAAGCTAGGATTTACACACATAAGTTCTTTTACAATGAAAATACAATACAATTCTATAAAACTTTAACATTACTTGTTTACAACAAAAATCCACGCCTGAGTTATTCAGTGGTTTTTACACAATTAGCCATTTTGTGATGGTTATAGCAACTACAACTTCTTTTATACAAACAAATGTAATTACTGCGAAACAATTCACAAGACATAGGTTAATATTCAAAATACATATTTTAGTGATTTTACATGACTCACATTTAATTTATTTTACATGAATTACTTATAAGTAATATTAACTAACATTGTTATTATCCAGCCTAATAATAGATGGCGCCAACAACATCATTGCATAACAATTACAATACTTAATTAAATTATTGGTACTGTTAATTATAATATAAATTATTATTAATATTTATGCTTTATTCATATTTAATCATTTATACAGTCATTTGTGTTTTTAAACAATAATATAAACATTAAACATATTCTGAACATTTTCACATCAACACAGTGTCTGCTAATTATTAAATATGGTAGAATAACAGTTTTGTTGCTAATAATAAATAAATATTAACATAGCATAAACTAAACTATATATTATTATGTTAATTATTGCCAACAGTGGCGTTTGCGCCCATATGTACTTACGTATTCTGACTTTGACGCCTTCAGCTCTAACACTAAGCAGGCTTAGGGACTTCGGTAACCGTACTCGTCGAACTCGACAAAGAGGTCGACGTGCCATAACCCATGCATCAGCTCGCTGAGTTTCTCGCCGGATCTTCTCAGCGGGTCGCGATTCCCATCCGCTTGTAGATAATTCGCGAAGCAGTTGCTCTTGAGTTGTTAGGTCTCCTTCGGAGGCGCTCTGGCAGCTGTTAGCAAATCCCACCCCTTCTGGCTGAGCCTTTGCTCGCCCACCTGTCCTGGTGAAACTGGAAAGGCCTCCTGGCCAACAGTAATCCTTCAATCATAAAAAAAAAAACTGAGTGTCTCGATTCTCATCTGATTACAACAAATTGTTGACTATCTTTGCTTGTTCGCATGCTTTAGGTTTGCGCGTTGTATCACCGATCGAGTTGAAACTTTGTTTTGTAGCTTACAAGCACAATTACACGACTCATTTCATATTAGGTCCAAAAACATCATATAAAAGACAGCACCATTGAAATTGGGACTATCCTTGGACGACGGCCACTTCCTTTTTTGTCTTGGCTCACCAGGATAGTGAGTTGTCACCATCACTCATGAACATTAGCAATATTAGTGGTAGACCCTCAACGTCGTTCCGTCGCAGCGGTTCTAGATATTAAGGAGTGGTTCAAACCATAATTTACCTTGTTTATTTGCGTTACAATGACGCAAATCAATGACAGTATAGCATAGATAGGTAAGTAAGGCTACGGCAGTGTATTTGAGCGTATCGTTAGTAGCGGTGCGCGCGCGGAGTGACCAATAATGCGGCCCATTAAATCGCGGGACGCGAACCCGATGCTCTTTTGATATGCTCAAACACAGGGTGCTTGCTGTTGTTGACAGGCGTCGGCAGAGAGGTCTCATTGTCTTCAACGTGTCACTGCAGTGCACAGCGAATAAATACAACTGCGACGAAGCTAAATGTTCGTTATTATTCGACACTATCTTATAGTTGCCTTTTCACTAGAAGTTAAACTCTTTTTTGTGTTCGAACAAATCGTTCGACAGAATTCTAGACAAGTCATGGGGTATTTTTATATTCAAAACTATTTTATTACAAGTAGTTTATTCTAAGAGCGCAATTACTAATTATAGATGTTTGTAATTGCAATTTGTTTGGCTCTCTGAACCGAAGTAGATCTTGAACTCTGAAATGAAGCTTTTTTTCTTGTTTTTATTTTGGAGTGGTCTTGGGCCAGTCCAACGATTTCATTTGTTTTTGAAACTAACAAAAAATCATCTCTTTTAGTTTTATTTAGACTACTGATGGTAGGATGTATTGTGAGTCCGCACGGGTAGGTACCACCGTTCTGCTTGTTCCTGCTGTTTCTGCAGTAATGCGTTCCGATTTGAAGGGTAGGGTTGGAGAGGATGTCTCAAAGTGGGCGGTGGTATTGACGTTTGGGCTCCGGAAACCACTCAATACCAGGTTGGCTGAGAGTTCTCCCGCCCATCTAAGCAAACAACAATACGTAACTAGGACAAGTACGTGAAGTAATATAGAATGATGTAAGCCACAAACCATGAACACGAGAACATCCAACGGAATGTATGTGTGCGAGCGAGCGGCAGCGCGGATGCATTATGAAGCAGGGCTGCCATCCTCTATATATCCGTTTCTATTCTCTTACTGGTCACAGTTTTACGGATTGACGGCTTTTTTACGTCAATCGTCCAAATAAATGAGAGGATTACTCGATCAGGATGGGGATTAGGGGCAGCGAAAGTACAAGATAAGATACGGACGTTTGCCGGTATTTTTTTTATTTTTTTTTTATTTTTTTTATTGCTTAGCTGTGTGGACGAGCTCACAGCCCACCTGATGTTAAGTGGTTACTGGAGCCCATAGACATCTACAACGTAAATGCGCCACACACCTTGAGATATAGTTCTAAGGTCTCAGTATAGTCACAACGGCTACCCCACCCTTCAAACCGAAACGCATTACTGCTTCACGGCAGAAATAGGCGGGGCGGTGGTACCTACCCGTGCGGACTCACAAGAGGTCCTACCACCAGTAATTACGCAAATTATAATTTTGCGGGTTTCATTTTTATTACACGATGCTATTCCTTCACCGTGGAAGTCAATCGTGAACAGTTGATGAGTACGTATTTCATTAGAAAAATTGGTACCTGCCTGAGATTCGAACACCGGTGCATCGCTCAACACGAATGCACCGGACGTCTTATCCTTTAGGCCACGACGACTTCAAGGTATACTATTATAGTTCCCCGCACACCGTCCACACGTCTCTGCTCACTGTTATGCCGTCTCTGTTCTCGTCATTGGGTTCCGGATCTTCCTCTCTACCCGCGATGATTGTTTTATGACACATTTTTGGGAAGTCCTTCGTACTTCAGTGAGCTCAAATATTTTTTACATAAGAATAACTCGCTTTAAAGATTCTCGTTGAATCCCCAACCCTAGATCTCAGCGGGACGCTAACCTAGATTGCCGAGCAGCGCGCGGAATGCTGCACCCGTCCGGCTGCGAACAACTATATGACTATTCTCTAGATAAATAACGGTGTTATTGTACCCGATCGCTGCAGAACGTTAGGGCTTCGACCTTTTAAGAATCAAACATTCGCATTATTTTCGTACGGTGTAGCGAGATCTTGCGAGACTTATGGTGCATATTTTAGGATCTTAAACGAATTACTGGTGGTAGGACCTCTTGTGAGTCCGCGCGGGTAGGTACCACCACCCCGCCTATTTGCTGCCGTGAAGCAGTAATGCGTTTCGGTTTGAAGGGTGGGGCAGCCGTTGTATATTTTGTAAGTTATACCATCGTTACAGTGGTGGGAGTCAGTGGGACTGTCAATGAAATGAAGAATGGCTCCTATTGCATTACTAAACTTTCTAATTTTAGATTCAATATTGGACAAAAAAGAAGTAGTTCCTTAAAAACGTTAAAAAATGATTCTTGAATTAACCCGAAGCCCGACCTTGAGGTGCTGGCCTTATGTGGAGCTCCCCACGTTCGTGTTGTGCAATCTCGCAACCTTTGTACCACCCTATTCAATGTCAGAACTAACCTACGTCTACTCGAATAGTCTAGATACTTGACATTAAAAAGAAAAATGACGACATAAATAGGATAATAAAATTAATGGTCAACAAACTTACCCAGATATCATTTAAGCGATTGTAATGTTTGCCAATTTCAGTGTTGGTTATTACTTTATTGCTTACTGAGAAGAGAGTTTCTGCGCGAGCCAGACGGAGAGAGCTTGGAAGACAAACAACATGCTCATTGTCCATTGTTTTTTCAAGTCAATCTTTTATTACGAGATACATACATATAGAATAACTGTAATAAATAACAGAATAATTCTTCATCACGATTATAATTATAATTTGCGTAATTACTGGTGGTAGGACCTCTTGTGACTCCGCACGGGTAGGTACTGCCACCCCGCCCATTTCAGCCGTGAAGCAGTAATGCGTTTCGGTTTGAAGGATTGGGCGGCCGCTGTAACTATACTGAGACCTTAGAACTTATATCTCAAGGTGGGTGGCGCATTTACGTCGTAGAGGTCTATGAGCTCCAGTAATCACTTAACACCAGATAGGCTGTGAGCTCGTCCACCCATCTAAGCAATAAATTAAAAAAAAAGAAACTGGTTTTCTTATTCTGTTATCTTTACAGCTTACAGTAAATAAATAATAACAAAAAGTATAGTCAAGTATCAAAACGAAACAATAAAATCAATTCCGTGTTTTCGCGATTACAATGATATACAAAGGAACTCTGTGAGTGGAGCATCGAACGTGCTGCGGAATGTTTTGACATTCTCTTTTGTCGATATTATTGCTGTAACATTTTCACGATATATTTTAGACATAATGGAGACTGTAGTGAGAAATGGACAGGCTATATTATCAGAAGTTATATTTTCGAAACATGTTTACAGGGGTGTTATTGGCAATTCATCTTTTGTAAGCAACTATCACGGTTGTCCGTTATCAAGATGTCACAGTTCGATTGAATTCGCATTTTGTCTATAGCTATAGTTGAAAGCGTATTTACGGGATGGAATGTTGACGAGTGCTCACAATTGGCGGCATGTAAGGGCGCTTAGGTCTCTTGCTCCTATGACTTTATAGGAAACATGTGCATCTATTGCTTCGAATGTTTAATCAAATATAAATGGTCAATCAAATGGCTAATTAAAATTGTCAATTAATATTATAAAGTATCAAAACATATTATTGCGTCATGCCCAGCTTCCATTTGTTAGTTTATTTCAGAAAATTTCGTAACAAACACATATCGATAGCACGCTACGTAGCGCCATCTGTTGTTTCTTGTAGAACACACTAATGTAAGATACGGGACTTGTTCCACCCTCCTCCTCCCGTGTTGTTGTATCTTGGAGAACAAGCGCACAATTAATTAAATCTGAACAACGAAACTAGGATAAAGTGAACAGGTTTTCGCCGTCATATGAAGATTTAAGTTTAGGATTCTAATAATGTGGGGTTTGTTCAGAATACAACAGACTTCTGCGGCGGGAGAACACTAGTTTTCGTGTTACAGTCCTCAAACGGTAAAGATGGAACCCTTATTATATCGGATGTCCTTGTGGCTCGTCGGCCTGTCCGACACTTAATACAGTACCTATTTCTTAGGAACAGTTGGAAATATCAAGTTGAAATTGATCCCAAATGTAAGGGTCTCTACGGCGGAAGGAAGTCATAATAGTCATAATATGGTGTTTATGGGTTTCGATAGCCATTTGATACCAGCCGCCTGCCTGGGCATCCAGAAGCTGTTTGCCGCTGGGTAAATTGTCTTGTGAGACCGCACGGGTAAGGACCCAGCCGTTTCTGCCGTGAAGCAGTAATACGTTTCGATTTGAAGGGCGGGGCAGCCGTTCTACTGTAAAATTGGGACTTCGAACTCACTCACACAGCTCGTCCACCCATCTAAGGAATAAAATAAAAAATATATATTGTAAATCAATATAGAACTATTGGTTTTTCGCACTATTACATTAATAATGCTTCTCCGCATTCCTCGACCATACACAGCACACTGTGGAAGTCTGCGTGTCCGCTGTTTAATAAAACCTGTTATAACTTTACAAACATGCTCTTAATTTCATTCGTACTAATTTATATTTGATCACCAAGAAACAAAGCCAAAAATGCTATGGTCGCGATGACAAGTAAGAAAAAGACAAAAGATTTTCGTTACGATCAGTGAGAGAGACAAAAATCTTAACTTGACCTGCGCAACGGCCTAGTGTAGACCCTCCAGCGGCCTTCTGTGTGCTTAGTGTGAGTTTTTTAACGTTCTCGATAAGTTAACCCAATTTTGTATACAGTTGGAACAGCGCCCCTAGCGGCAAACGTACGCAAACGATCCCACTCCATACAAATATGAGTTAACTTTTACGCTATCGACAACGTTAAAGAACTCGCACTAAGAACACTGGGTCCGAGATCTTTAAAAATCAAAATGAAGATTTGCTATCACTTAAACAAATTTATAATAGTAAATCAGAAAAATAATCAAAGAAGCTTGTAGCCACTTATCCAATATTTTAGCCAGTATTTCGTCCCATTCAACTTAAACAATATATTAAAATACTTTATTTTTCTATTTTTTATTTGATTGTATCTATTATTTTACACGCAACAGTAAATTTAATACAGTTTTGTACGTACTACTCTATTAAAATCTGTACAAATTAATATAATAGAAATAGGTATAATAGGGAAACCTGAATACGTCATGTGAATATCTTGCTATCTCTCTTGACGCGAACACATTTATTGCATTGAAGTCATCTCTTTTCTGTCTGATCTGTTCTGAAGTCAATTTAGAAAGTATACATTTATCAGTTACTTATTTCTGTACGGATTTAAAAATTTCTGTCTGTTATAAATTTATTATCAAGAAATCATTACCATTGTGAAAATATTCTGTAAAAAAATTCTGTTACTCTCCGTAATTACGGGCAACGAGTTTAGGGCGGAACAAATATCTGAAGAAACTCATCCGGTTTGATTAACGAATTTTATTAATCTAAATTTCCACTTTGCTTAGGCTTAGCTTTTTCATTTCACCGGTTCCTTGTTGTTTCTAAATGTAACGAAATTGTATCTAGCAATGGCGTCGAATACTTTTTGCTATCCATCTTTTATATAAAATCAATCATTGAGTTGAAATGATGTTTTAATGGGGTTTTTAACAAACATAAGACGTTTTAATCAGGATCTCACCAAGATGGCACCGCAGTCACAGAACACTAAAATGCTGTTAAAATGTAAATATATCCAGCTGGTCTTTGTAAATTAACACATTTGCATTTATAATTTGTTATTAAAATAATTTATTAAAAATTAATAAATATAATTTTTAAGAATGTGCTATATGAAAATTTGAATTATAAGATTAGATTAGTTTTGTGAATGCACTAGAACTTTTAAATGATTGTTCAAAACATATCTAAAGAGATGGCTTCCCCAGCCAGGGGTGAGTTCTCGCAGCCATTTTCAGTACAGCTCTTGAGAATAAGCAAGGACCATAAATGGTATTACAGATATTTAGTTTCAACAAAACTAGTCCATCGATTAGCAATTTTTTTGAACATTGTCGTTGTCCAAACAACTAGACAATGTTCAAACTGTAAAATCGAGTTCTTAGTTCTCTGCAACACAGACTCTGCAAAGCTTCAAATCACCGGGACTCATTATCGAATCCAAATAAGGTGGGTGGCGTATTTACGTTGTAGATGTCTATGGGCTCCAGTAACCACTTAACACCAGGTGGGCTGTGAGCTCGTCCACCCATCTAAGCAATAAAAAATAATCCAAATTACATACCGGTTCAACCCGATAAATTCGATTGGCTGAAAAGTACACCTCAGAGTCGAGTTATTAAATCTTGACAATTTAAGATATTCTACACGCTACCATTTAGCAGCGTTCAACACGAAATAGTTCAATTCTAGAACTATTTATATCAAATCTTAGCATTTATGCATACATATTTAGATGCTATATATAATAATGAATGCAGCGCGCGGCATCTCCGAATGGTAAACCGTCGACGTCGCCCAAAGCACGTCATTACGGATCCTCCTGATCCATTAACGGTGCCTTTAGGCACCACAAGCACCGGTCGCCATCCTCGTCGAACCCGTCGCTTGTGACGAAGGGCTCGACGAGCGAATTAACCCATAGACACAACCCACTGAGTTTCTCACCGGATCTTCCCAGTGGGTCGCGTTTCCGATCCGGTGGTAGATTCTGCGATGCACTGCTCTTGCTAAGATCAGTGTTAACAACACTCTGGTTTGAGCCCCGTGAGCTCACCTACACACGTTAGGGTGAAGCTGAATAGCCTCTCAAGGTTATCAGCATAGGTAGGAAAAAAAAAGCGCGGCGCCACTCACGCTACGGAGGTTGATAACTGCGGTAGCTACTAATTATTATTCTTGCATTTTCTTGTTATTTTCTCGTATAACGGAACCAAATCAGGGTTGGCCTCTTTGTTACGGGTATCAGAAATGCATTTAAGTCAAGAACAGGGACAGGGAAATATACGACCCTCGCACTCTCTCTTTGTTCTGATAGATTGATAATAAATAATAGTTTAAAAAAAACTACACAATACGCTTTTATAGAAAATCCAACTAAAAAATAGAAAATAAATTTTAATAAATTTGAATTAAAAATAGTGTAATTATTGTAAAAAAAAGCGTGGGATGCATGATATCAGTAGTTATAAATATTTTATGAACAGTAATGAGTAGAAGGGTTATTTTGATAATATTCTGATAGAATAATTTTTTCTTACACTATTTTGAACTCAAATTTATTGAAATTCATTTTCTATTTTTAGTTGGATTTTCTATAAAAGCGTATTGTGTAAGTTTTTTAAACTATTATTTATTTTATTTATAAAGACTAGTGCCCGCTCATTGTACGATGTTTGACGACAGTCACTGGCGACTCAAGATGCTTATCGATTGCGTGTAGTATGTTTTTCTTATGTTTTCAAAGACACTGATTTGGCATGCAGGATGAGTTCCGGCACGGAATAGATAAATAAGGTTATTATTTATCTATTCCTTATTTATCTATTCCGTGAGTTCCGGAATAGTTATGAAACAAAATAAATAAGTCGAGCTATAAATAAATAGGGGGAAAGATCTAATATACCTGTCTCATTTTTGCCTATTATTAAAGATGAAGAAGTTCAAAAGTAAGCCTGCGATTAATTTATTGTCACTCAATGAAATCAAGTCCGTCGCCATGTACCTTTGTGATTAAAGGATTACCTGTACTAGCTTTATGACTTTGCAAAAGGCCTCGTGGTTCGTATTTTTTGGTTTAGTCAGGGTTCAACTCTCGAATCTGTATTCTGTAATTCTTGAATATATTCGTACTCTATCTAGTCTCATACCGGTATATCAGCAAGCGAATATTCTAGCTCTTTAATTAATCTATGGTCAGCAATAGACAAAGTCGGGTCTATCTATGACTCTTCAGGATATTATAGAATTGGTGGTAATGAGTGGTTCGACGAAGCTGCCGTCTGCCAGCGATGATAACCACCCAAAATTAGCTAGGTCGTATGCTTTTCGACCCAGGGAGCCGGCGGTTGTGTCGCTGGCGGCTGCCGCTCCGGCGTTTGGGGGATGGCGGGATGGATCTAATATGCTCTGCGTAAACCCTGTCCTGCCGCCTCAATAGCTCCGACTGGGCTCCGGCTCGGTCCGGGCTAGGGCGCCGGCTGTGAGCGGCAGGAGATTTTCGCCGTGCGGGTGGGGATCCGGCGATTTTCTCCTGTAGAAAAAAAAAAGTTCGTATGCTCGTTTACCTTCGTAGGTACCAACACGACTGGTCCGTCATTAAACTTACTGAACGGTGTCTCCGGGCTTGTCTGATGGCGCATGGCGCACGGCATAATTATAATATCGTTTGGAGAGAGGGAATCTGTACGTAATGTCAGATCTCGATCTCATAAGCGAGTTGCGTTGTGGAACATAATAATCAACTTTCATAAGGGATTTTTTATCCTGTTTTGCCTATTCTAAGTCCTTTCCATTGCTACGTATATAATAAGGTAAGTCAGTCTCTCTCTTTTTTACTGGTGGTTGGACCTCTCATGAGTCCGCACCGGTAGGTACCGCCACGCCGCCTGTTTCTGCCGTGAAGCAATGCATTTCAGTTTGAAGGGTGGGATAGCTGTTGTAACTATACTGACACTGTAGAACTCACATCTCAAGGTAGGTGGCGGCATTTACGTTGTCTATGAGTTCCGGTAACCACTTAACACCAGGTGGGCTGTGAGCTCGCCCACCGATTTATCTCATAAAAAAAAGCGATGATGTTATTTGCTGTAACCCGAGACACGCCGAGACACGCGGAAGGTTTGCTATTCCTGAACTTCGTAAAAGGTTTGCGAGAGTTTCGGAATTTATAATTTTCGTTTATCACTTTGGAATTGGATATAATTTTCATTCATGTTTTCGTAACTATTTCTCTGACTAATTAGCTCAAGAAGCGCAGAAGCTGCTGCCGATTATATGAATGCGAAGGTGTGTGAAGATTGATGGATGTAGATTAATCTTTCACGCAATACTACTGGACGGATTTTGATGAAACTTCACGACGTCATTTTTTCTTTTTTTGTCGTTGTAGGCAGACGAGCATACTGCTCAACTGATGTTGAGTGGTTACCGTCGCCCACGGACTTCAGCAATTCCAGGGGCAGAGCCAAGCCGCTGCCTACCGCATAGCTTATATATCAGATTAGCACATAAGCTTACAACGTACGATGGGGCCGCGCAAATCGTTCCAACAGAGGTATGATTGTCCGTACAATTAGCGAGAGTCGCAACGTGATCGGGGCTCAATCGTTACCTTTATCAATATTATTTATTAACATCCAAATTTATTTATAAATATATAAATTTAAACAAGTACATTATAATAGTATGCGTAAATAAGGCGGCAACAGGATTTTACAACCTTAATAATACTAATAGGTTATATTAACAATCGTGTGACCTGAACTGTGTACTGTGTGTGTATACGTTTGTGTAAGTTGTGTGCGTACGGGCGCGTATGGGCGTGTGTGTTAAGGGGAAGATTAATTAAAACTAGTTTGAATTATGAATTTAAAAGTTTGTATGTTGTTACTCGACCACGCGAAAATGGTGGGCCGGCGTTCAATGAAATATCTTTCGATAGTTTTCAACCTGAATTAGCATACGATAATTATAACATAGCAAATGATTGATAAGACCATGAGATCGCCGGGATTATTATAAATCACGCGAAGGTGTGTTCACTGGTTCGTGATTCCTCTGTCAACGGCTCGGGTAGTTGAACACATTCTGAATCTCAATTCAATCAAGTGTATAATCGGAGAGCACGTTAATAACATAACTTTAACGAGCCTCTCTTGTTTATAGATTTACCAGTGACATGGGCTCCCGCGCGCACGCTACTGCCGTGCGTGGTACCCGACGGAGAGACGCTGGTGGTGCGCGGCCCGCCACTACTCGTCGACTCCGATGACCAGAACCGTCTCAAGCCTTACGTTTGGATTAAGGATAACGAAGAGATTAAGCAGTAAGTAAACAAAATGCTGCGCTGTTAGCTCAAAGCTAGCTATCTACTCTACGTAGGGTATGTTATATATGTGAGACTTCTATGTATCTAATTGTATGGTGTAACGGTTGTCCTTCTCTTTAAGCCTGACCGCCTTAGTCGTTCGGAACAGAAAGAGACAGGGAAATATACGACCCTCGCACTCTCTCTTTGTTCTGATAGATTGATAATAAATAATAGTTTAAAAAAACTATCAAAATACGCTTTTATAGAAAATCCAACTAAAAAATAGAAAATAAATTTTAATAAATTTGAATTAAAAATAGTGTAAGAAAAATAATTTTCTTGTAAAAAAGCGTGGGGTGCTTTTCAGGATATCATCAACCCTTCTACTCATATCTGTTCATAAAATATTTATAACTACCTACTGATACCATGCACCCCACGCTTTTTTTAAAATAAAATCATTTTTT
The DNA here is from genome assembly GCF_030267445.1 of Bombyx mandarina. Lineage (NCBI taxonomy): Eukaryota > Metazoa > Arthropoda > Insecta > Lepidoptera > Bombycidae > Bombyx > Bombyx mandarina. Next base: position 236,093 of record NC_143213.1, read on the forward strand.
CTTACACTATTTTTAATTCAAATTTATTAAAATTTACTTTATATTTTTTAGTTGGATTTTCTATAAAAGCGTGTTTTGTTAGTTTTTTTAAACTATTATTTATTTTTCATTTTTTAGTTGAAATACTATTTTTACAATTTTTTTTTGTTATTATTTTTTAATATTGAATTATCATTGGTCCTTAATAAGTATCGAGTATCAAATTTCGAGTTAATCCGAGGTTTTGAAGGGGGTCAAAATCATGTTCAAAGATTCCGTTACAAACATACATAGGTCTGAAGCTAATAAAAGCGTATTATTTTTTTTGTTATTTTTATTGCCGTATAGGCAGACGAGCATACGGCCCACCTGATGGTGAGTGGTTACCGTCGCTCATGGACGTCAGCAATGCCAGGGGCAGAGCCAAGCCGCTGCCTAACGCTTAATATTCTCCACAAGCCTCGTTTAAAGAAGGACATGTCATAGTGCTCGGGAAACACCGTGGAGGGGAGCTCATTCCATAGCCGGATGGTACGTGGCAATAAAGACCTCTGGAAACGCACTGTGGATACACGTAGTGGCTCCAGGCAGTATGGATGAACTCTACTCCGGTGGCGGGCGGTGCGATGGTAAAAACGAGACGTTGGTATCATCTCGAACAATTCCTCAGGGCACTCCATTAAAAATATAATATAATATAAATAATTAAAAATATTAATTAATTTAAAAATCCAATCAATTCCTTCTTGGAAAAAATAAGGAAACATAATAATATAGATTTATCATTATTTACGCGCAGGTCGTTAACGAACGTGACCCTAGAGGTACTGCAGAAGAAGGATGGCACCAGCGAGGGGGTCTACCAGTGCGGGGTGAGGCACCATGGCCTGGTGTTGGGCTACCCCATTATTCTCAAGTTTGCCTGTAAGTATTTGAAATCATTTTTATGTACTCTAATTAAGCGGCCAGACCCTGTCACGCCGCCCGCTAGTCACATACTGTAGACAGACCAACCTGTTTTATTTGGATTGGTTCGTCAACTATTACTAGGTCCACGGCGAATATGGTTGAAAAATATGTATTTCATACAGTTCGCTAGTCAATGAGACATTGGAGAAAAAACCGAAAACTAATGTAAACATCAATATTAATTCTGAACAAATATTGTCAGTCAACGTTTATGAACAAACACAACATCATTCCTCGTACACGAGGAACTGTTACCTACTTTGTCTTGGCTTATTTTTCTCAGTTTCCGCGTACTAGTTATCAATCTCTTCAGATAAAGACAATAATAACAGTATTTTTACCCTGAATAATAAGTCATTGGCAATGTAATTCAGCCAGAGAAGCCATTTATATCCGCCACGACTCGGGCTCCGCGGAGCCATAACTTTAGGGAGAATAACAACATAACTGTTTTATTTATGGTGACTCGGCGAAAATACATGGCGATCCATCTTCGATGATACAGTTAAGGGATTGGATGCCCTTGTTATCGGAACATAGTACCGGGGATCTTGCCCTCAAGGAGCCTCTGCTGCTTCCACTTACAATTTAAAGTGAAAAGTTTCGAGATTATCGCGTTCAAATTTACAATCCTATACCCAAAATGTAGCCTGCGGTTTCGCTCTTTTAGTTCTAAATTTTGGTTTAAGTATAATTTTTTTATGAGCAAGGAGGAAGGAAGAGTAATATTGGTGTTAGGTCGTGTTGTAGGTATGGTGGATACGCTTATAGCTTGTTTATTTGTACCGCGAATTTGAAGATATAGTCGTTACACAATGTAATGGAGACTCCAGTGAAGGTTACGGTAGACAGCGGCTTAGCTCTGTCCCTGGCATTGCTGAATTCCATGGGCGACGGTAACCACTCACCATTAGGTGGGCCGCCGTATGCTCGTCTACCAGGGTAACAAATAAAAAAAGGTGCACCTATTTCGCGGCCCACTCTCTTCACGTGGAATATAAAAGATCTTATTCTTAGATGGAAATATTATTATCTAACAGGCTCTTAATACTATCTCTTGTTTTAATGAGTCCCTTATATTGTTTGTTATTGGCGTTGTTATAAACACCGTTCTCACAGGTAGACTGAAGAACTTAGTTAAGATGTTAGGAGCTATTAAAACTGCTTACCTTCTTTCTATGTTTCTGGGTGTTATCTGGGACTCGATCACTCGACCTAACTACTTTTTATTTATTTATTGCTTAGATGGGTGGACGAGCTCACAACCCACCTGATGTTAAGTGGTTACTGGAACCCATAGACATACACAACGTAAATGCGCCACCCACCTTGAGATATAAGTTCTAAGGTCTCAGTATAGTTACAACGGCTGCCCCGCCCTTCAAACCGAAACGCATTACTGCTTCACGGCAGAAATTGGCAGGGTGGTGGTACCCACCCGCGCGGACTCACAAGAGGTCCTACCACCAGTACTTTATGAACGTATGGTTTTTTAATATTTCAAAAACGGATTCTACTCTTTTATAACCGGAAACCATAATTCCGCTTCTAGACGGACGATTTTATTGTTAGGTTGTGGTTATTTTACGTACACTATGTCCAGAATATATGAGGCCGTCAGCGCAAAAGTGGCCTAACCTTATAATTCATATTCGTGCTTATGTATTGGAAATTATTTAAAACATAATAAATTTTGATGCAACATCGACCTATCCCTAGTTTCATCCATAGATAACAGATGTCTTGGCAAACATTATTTTAGCGTGTATTTTTTGCCTACGAAGTATTGTAAAGGTAAATTCGAACCTGATTATCTCCATACTAACTGTGGTAAGCTTAGACCGCTCTTGCACTGATGGCCTCATTTATAGTTCAGAATACAACTGCAATCATGTCTGCTTCGGTAAACATCCAGTATTGAACCTAGACTCGGTTCAATAGACACATAGGTGACATACATACGCACGCAAGATAATTGCTCAATAAGATTGTCTTCTTTTATTTAGGCAGCGTTGATCTGGGATATCTTGTATTCAGAATATCAATAAACCTTATTCGCTACTAAAATGATTTCCATTTGCGACGTTCAATTCAAATTGTGATGGGTTTTCGTGAAAATGTATTCTCTTGGCTTGTTTTTTGTTGAGGATGTACTCAGTGGATGAAAGCTTTACTCAGTAACAGATAAACAAACGATAATTGTTGTTTATCTAACTCAGATGTTTCTGTATGTCCAGAGATGTCGTTTGGACCGACAATGCTGTGTAATCTATCAATGTGTCTTGGTGATAATTTAGATTTTTCTGTGCGAGGCTATCTAAAAATTTCATGACAAAATAAATAAAAATTACGTTTAGTTCTCGGTTAACTATTTTTCTTTTTATTTCTGACTAGCGACCCGCCCTCGCTTCGCTTCGGAAACATTAAAACACACATGAAACCAAAAAATAAAATAAAAAAATAAAATAAAAAAAGTAGCCTATGTTCATCAGGGACAATGTCGGCTTCTAATGGAAAAAGAATTTTTCAAATCGGTCCAGTAGTTTCGGAGCCTATTCGAAACAAACAAACAAACAAATCTTTCCTCTTTATAATATTATTATATATTATATATAGTATAGACAACGGGACAAGTGTCGATATACGGGTGTAATCTAACTACAATGAAATCTATTCGTAAGCAACAACTCAATGACTATGGTAATTGCGCGTTTCTGTCAAGATATGAGGTTCACTTGTTGGATCTTCGATGCTATATGTGTATCACGTTATTGTAGCGAAAAACGATTTAATTATGATAAAACTCCCTACATTAGTATATGTAATGTTTTAAATATAATGATACGTTTTTAATATGAAATTTAGTTTGGAATTTTAATTTTTTTCTTAGTTTTTGTATACAGTGTTGGTTTACCATAATTATATAACCCAGTTTATAAAACTTTTAGACTATTACTAGAAATAAGTTCATAATCACAAAGCGTTTGTTGGTGAACACAAAAGTAAATAATGAAACAAATCATGCCGATTCTGCAACTGACTGAAGTGTTTTGTTGCACGCATCGAGTAATGAAAAACGATTGTATTGGATATAGGAGAGGTAGAGAGGAGAGGTATAGAGGTTTAAATACCTTAAAGGTCGGAACTTATATCTGGAATATTTTGACCTTTCGTGAAACAGCCCTAAAATAATATTTACATAGGAAGTGGTTCTGTGGATCATTTACATAAAATTTTATGAACCTTAAAAATTGCTTAAACAAAACATAATATTGTTTTTATCATTAATTAGGAATCCGCAGCGGCGCGGCGTTGTCTCAACCCATCTGCTTTTTTATTAGAAAAATACTGGAGCTTTTCTAAGGAAGGCCTTGCCTCTAATGTTGATTTATGTTGAAGAAAAATCTTTTGACATGGAGCCAAGATTCACGAATCACTTCCCTTTGTGTATCCTTTGATACATCCATCAACTTTGACAAGTTAAACTTTTATATACTTTCGAGTGCACATATTTGTCTCTGGGCACTTTGATTTAAACTTCCGCGGCTAGGCTAGCTGGCCTAGCTCAAGGTCTACTCGATGCTAGGCGATCGCTCAGTATTAGTAGCTTTCCATTTCATTCGTACTAAATTCTATCTTCATCCCTTCCTCTGTTAGTACGGATGCTAGTTCGTGTTGTGATCCTGCACGGATGCGAAGCCAATATGCCATTTGAATTGTTTTCTTCACTATCGGGGTTTTGTCTGATTTAATATCTAAGAAATCGCTTTATTATTATTATCGCATTATATTGATTAACGTCACTTTAATAAAGGGTGTCTCGGCGCCAATTTTAAACTTTAAACATAAATATCTCGGCAACCAGCGGGGATAGCGGGAGGGGAGCGGTAGCGTTCGAGAGGTGATTAGTGCGGATTTTTTATTCGCCATGTCGCAGTGGTCTGGCGCGCATAAACACAGCCCCAAAGTTACTGTATGGTGCGCAATATCGTCGGAAAATATCATCGGACAATTTTTCTTCGAGAATGATCGAGATGTATCTATCGGTTACAGTCACGAGCGAACGCTATATCGACATCATTGATACGTTATTGTGCCCCAGCTGAAAGAGAGGATGTTGACGAGTTAAGTGTATGGCTTGAGCAAGATGGTGGTAGGATCTCTTGTGAGTCCGCGCGGGTGGGTACCACCACCCTGCCTATTTCTGCCGTGAAGCAGTAATGCGTTTCGGTTTGAAGGTAGGGCAGCCGTTGTAACTATACTTGAGACCTTAAAACTTATATCTCAAGGTGAGTAGCGCATTTACGTTGTGGATGTCTATGGGCTCCAGTAAACACTTAACACCTGGTGGGCTGTGAGCTCGTCCACCCATCTAAGCAATAAAAAAAAAAAGATGGGGCCACAGCCCACACAGCTAGGGTCACCATGGACCCACTAAGAGCTTTGTTTCCGGGAAAAATCATAAGTCGCTTTGGAGACATATCGTGGCCACCTAGATCGTTCGACTTAACCCCAGCTGACTTTTCTTATGGGGTATATATCAAAGCAAGGGTTTATGATAACCCATAACAAATTTGGGGGATCTGAAGACGAAAATAGCGACAGAAGTGAGGGGCATATCAGGTTCTGCGGCGTGTCTTTGAAAATTCGATAGTCCGCTTTGAAGAATGCATTCGCCGTGATGGAAGACATCTTGACAGTGTTATATTCCATAAATAAAATCCGCACTAATAAACTATAGTTTCCTGAAGTTATTATTATAAATACAATCTTTGTTTTTTTTTGTAAATATTCAAATAAAATCAATTTAAAATCGGCGCCGAGACACCCTTTATAATCAGCGAGTAATTTGATGATTTTGGATTGATGAAGATGGATTGAACTCTGTGAAAATAAGGTCTGTTCTCCAGACTAATTCATTTTATCATGTTAATGATTCATAAGTTAAAAATAATCATAATTTGCTAAGTCTCAGAAGATAATAAGAAATCTCCTACATTGGTTATTTCCTTGTAGATTCGGTTTTGGAGTTGTTGTCATAAAATTTAAGAAGGAGGTTTGAAACAATTATATTGAAATAAATTGATTTGAATTTGTGAAAGTATTAACACAAAATTCGACAAAATTCTAGAAAAATATAATTACATCAAAAGGTTTCGGCGCCATAATTTCACGAACGGGTTCACGAATTGAATAAATAATAAATTTTAAAAGCAGCATTTTTAATGTTATGAGCATTTGTTCAATTTTAGGGCTCGACGAGCAAATTGACCCATAGACACAGCCCACTGAGTTTCTCGCCGTATCTTCTCAGTGGGTCGCGTTTCCGACCCGGTGGTAGATTCTGCGAAGCACGGCTCTTGCTGGGGTCAGTGTTAGCATCACTCCGGTTTGAGCCTCGTGAGCTCACCTACTAGTTAAGGTTACGCTGAAATAGCCTCTCCAGGCAATCAGTATCTGTAGAAAAAAAAAAACATTCATGGGCAGTCAGTAACGCGTTCACCACAATCGCTCAGCAAAGCTGAGTGCTCTGAGGAATTGTTCGAGATGATACCGGCATCTCGTTTTTACCATCGCACCGCCCGCCACCGGAGTAGAGTTCGTCCATACTACCTGGAGCCACTGCGGTCATCCACAGTGCGTTTCCAGAGGTATTTTTTGCCACGTACCATCCGGCTATGGAATGAGCTCTCCCCTCCACGGTGTTTCCCGAGCGCTATGACATGTCATTCTTCAAACGAGGCTTGTGGAGAGTATTAAGCGGTAAGCAGCGGCTTGGCTCTGCCCCTGGCATTGCTGAAGTCCAAGGGCAACGGTAACCACTCACCATCAGGTGGGCCGTATGCTCGTCTGCATACAAGGGCAATAAAAAATAATTCCAGGGCTCGGCTTGGCGAAGGAGAAGTACCAAGTAAGGAGTTCATTCCAGAGCCCCGGTAATTTCTCAAAAAATAATATGCTAGCAGAACAATGTGGTTCCAGTAAGTAGAGAGGTACTCTGCAGCTGTGGTGGGGTGCTGTGATCAATTAATGTAAACAGGAGCACAATTTCCTTATATCCTTAATTGGGATACTGAGAAAAAAATCGTAGCAACTTTTGGCGAAAGAAGTAAAACGTTGTTTTCGCTTTAGGCTTAGTATAAAAGGCTGTCTTTTCTGTGGTGTGGAAATATTTGCGTAAAGCTTTCACCTCATTAGCGAGATTCATTTTGCGTTTTGTTTGTGGTTCCTTGAGGTTAATGACGAAAATACCGGAAGCGGAAATGAGGTTTTCTTAGTAAAATGGACCTTTATAACTAGTACTGAAAAATCTCTAAGAAGTTTGTATGACTGCCTGAAGCAAGACCGAGTCTCACTCGTAATGGCCGTTGTACAAATAATGTTTTTTTTTTATTGCTTAGATCGGTGGACTAGCTCACAGCCCATCTGGTGTTAAGTGGTTACTGGAGCCTATAGACATCTACAACGTAAATGCACCACCCACCTTGAGATATAAGTTCTAAGGTCTCAAGTATAGTTACAACGGCTGCCCCACCCTTCAAACCGATACGCATTACTGCTTCACGGCAGAAATAGGTAGGGTGGTGGTACCTACCCGCGCGGACTCACAAGTTGTGCTACCACCAGTAATGTGTATCTTAAGCCCCGTCTGTTTGTTGATTGCGCAGTAACCGGTCGAGTGATCATAAGTATTGCTGGTTTTTTTCTGCTAATAGTGAAACATGCTCACAGTCTTTCTCGTGAGCTCCAAGGTGAGTTCACGGGCGCATCTTGCGAGAGTTTGCTAACACTTGACCCATTAAGAGCAGTGCTTCGCTGAATCTACCACCGGATTGGAATCGCATAGGTATACTGTATGGGTAATCGTATATCTGTTGGAAAAGCAGCGTAATCGTAGTAGTGTAAGTAGTGAGGATGGACTCTGACTGTAATTGTTGTCATGCCCAAATCGCGTTGCAGGCATACACCCTACATTCTAATTTAACATAATTTTATTTATAAATAATATTAGAAATTAGTCCGCAAACATTGGTTCATAACTGATGAAGTTATCGCGTCGATTTAATTTGTTATTGTAGATGTCTATAGGTTTTTCTGGATATCTGCATAAAAATAAAAATTATGGTATTGTCCTTGGCCAGCAGAGCATATGGCCTTTGCTCCGTAGACCCACGGTCTGCATGCTCTTATTTCCAATTGTGTGTGTGCGACCGTATTTTGAAAATGTCGTCAGCCCGATAAAGGTTTTTGTCTTATTCCTTCTATGCTGTGACAGCTACCCACCTAGAGAAATAACCGAAAAAGAATCGCCTTACCTAGTATAGATGCGAGCTACATAGATGATAGATGTTTGCGTATAGGAAAACACGGTCGAGTACACAGAGGAAAAGAAACATATTGAAGCCATTTTTTTACTTTAGCTATAGCAATAAATAGCAAACAAGGTCGCTAAGAAATTTTCCGCCCTCCCCGCGCCGCCGCTTCCACCCCCGCCCCCCAGTTCTGTTATATTAAAAGAGACTAAACCACGAATGTGTAAGTTTTTCCCTTCTCATGCCCAAACACGCGTTATCCTCGTTTGTGGAACTTTTTGTATTTTCAGTGGTGCGTCACCAAGATTGAAAGATAGGGGGTATTATCACTTAATAAATACAACCAGATACAGCATCAGTTAACGAAGAACTTTGGGCACGTAACAGTGTCTTCAGACTTGATGACACGTGAAAATGTTTGTGTCTTGAGCTCGTGAATATTTTGTTTTAATAAAAAAAAAAACTACTACATTGTATGCCTCTGAAAGTTATATTTCTTAGAGCCCACGCTGGTACTGGCGTCCGGGCAAATTCTTAAGTAAAACATTGATTTGCATCGGTTTTAAAGGAGTATCATCCATAAACCCTATCCAAGCATGGTGGCAAATAAAGGCCGGAAGCTGTACTCTGTCGTATCTTGTGGGCACTGAACAGATGTCTTTCTATTAGAAGTGATATTCCCCCAGTAACTCCTGACTACGTTCAAACATCTCGCAAACTAATTTATTTCATAAATACTACACGTTGTCTTTGTTATTCATTAATATACGAAAACAGGTTTTCGGAAGCCTCGTATTTCCCTGATTTTTAGCAGGGTCTCCGTATTTGAATTTATTTATTTATTTTTTGATTGTATAATATAAAATAATATTTCATTAGGTAGTATTATAACTAACCAATTATGAGTCAAAATCAACAGCTTACCATATTTTGAACAATGTTTTCGTGCAATGTCCCCTTTGATTAGTAAAAGGTTTCAAAACAATAGAAACACTGGTTTGCGGGCATGGTTGCAGCCATACTAGATGTACCACTGCTAGGACCTCTAATTTACCCGTATTAGTACTATTCTAATGAGGCAGGACGCTGGAACCTTCTCATTGAGATCATAACACGCTTTACGGCTAGAAATCTTCATAAGAATTGAAGAAGCATGAGTTCATAAGACTGTCGGAAGAGTCTGAAAAAACTAAAAGTTAGTTTCACGTATCTGGTGATGAAAACCTAAACTGACTCATCCATGGAAGTCATATGACCTTAGGGCATCGTCGTCTAGTGAGTGAGATGCACGTTTTATGTGCATCAAACGATTGTATCGATCTACAACTACAAATACAACTTACAGGTTTCACGCGAAACTGGTATGAGCTACCGGAGGAGTAGCCATTAATAATACAAATGCTTTTTTTGACAATTGAAACTTTGAAGTTATATCTCTGGGCGGGGGCGGCATTTACGCTGCGGTTTACACGGACACTAGTAAACTGGCCGAGGGCTGGACTTCGCGCTATAATAAACGCTAAGCAAGTGCCAGTTTTCAGCTCAATGACCACACATGAAGCGACAGTGTCGAGCGCCTGTTAACAAAGTACAAAATACTATCAGCAGTATGCGCGAATGTCTAAAATTGATCAACCAATGAACTCGAGCGGGCTGACCGCGGGCCCGCTGTACTAACGGAGAGGTCTATACTGTTTCCTTGTTCCAGTCATCGAAAAGTACCTCTCTGTGGTTCCTGAGAACAGCACCGTGCGCGCCGGGCAGCCGTTTGTGCTCACGTGCAACATCAGCTCGGGTCCGTCTGCCAGTATCACGTGGCTGAAAGGAGAGGAAGTCATATCAGAGAACGACAGGTAAAAATAGCAATTGACCAAACTGTTAAACAAAAAAAATACGTTTTATCAATATTAAACATTGTATAATGAATAACTAAATTACTTTCTTTAAACCTTTGATTTGGCTGATCCTATGGAATTCCTCAATTTTGATCTAAATAGATCCAGCCGTTTCGGACTCTAGGGAGCATACATATAGGCGTGAATTCATACATATGTACATACTTCGACTTTGTGAATGTTAGGCATTCCTTGTAGCTATATCACGAACTATACGCCTAAACCCTTAGAACTAACAATGACAGTAAAATACCAACTTTATTCGGTCACATAACGTATAAACGTATGCAATGAACAAGCCCGCAAACCCACAAATATTCAGGTATAGACTTCAAAATTATCCGCTGAAATCCTTGAGCCAAGGCTAGTGCTTGATGTGAGCAGTGGATCGATATTCTGATGATGAGTTTGATACAAAATTTTCTATTGTTTAGATATTATTACATCGACAATAAGCATCAACTACTAATACTGAACGCGAAGGAACAAGATGCAGGCGTATATTGGTAAGAGTTTACAATACAATAGTTTCTCAGTAAGACATATTCAATTTACACAACAAAAAAATTTTGTATTCATGAATCGCTAAGAAAAAGTTTCAAAATATTCAAATTGAGTCAGTTAATATGGAGAATAAAGAAGGACAATAAATAGTAAATACGAGTTAACAAACAAAAAAAAAAACAAGATAAACGCACGGATAGATTATAATACTTTATGACTTAGGTGTCTACGGGCTTGTTTGTTCACTTTTGTACACAATAACTCAAAGAGAGACGAGAATTCAATCGACCTGCTGGTGAATGCTGGCTGGCGCTAAAGACCAGAGGCACTGCCTACTTTTAAACCATCAACCGTTTGGAACCTCTGGGTCTGCGGAGGGACTTCGGTTCCCTCTGTTTTCTGTACCGTATATTCCATGGGGAATGCTCTGACGAATTGCTTGAGATGATACCTTCATCTCCTTTTTATCATCGCACCTCCCGCTATCGGAGCAGAGTTCATCCATATTACCTGAAATCGCTGCGTTCATCGACAGTGCGTTTCCAGAGGTCTTTTTTGCCACGCACCATCCGGCTATGGAATGAGCTCCTCTCCAGGGTGTTTCCCGAGCGCTATGACATGTCCTTCTTCAAAAGAGGCTTGTAGAGAGTATTAAGCGGTAGGCAGCGGCTTGGCTCTGCCCTTGGCATTGCTGAAGTCCATGGGCGACGGTAACCACTCACCATCAGGTGGACCGTATGCTCGTCTACCTAAAATGACAAAAAATTATTAAATTAATGTGTTACAAGTAACCTGTTACAGTGACAGTTCTGAAGGTACTCTTTTTCGGACCAGGTGTAAAGCAACCAACCCAGTGCTAAACAAGAGTAGAAACAGTAGTCCTGCTTTGGTACAGGTGGAGAGGGAGGAAGGTCAGACGGGGCTGGCCTTTCTTCCTCTGCAGCAAGACACCACTATCTACGTCTCGAAGGGGAGCAGAGTTGTACTCCCATGTCCAGTAGTGGGCTGGCCCAAGCCCGAGGTATGTTCAAAGTATATGATATGAATAAATAACTGTTTTTTTTTCTGATTTTCCAATAGCAGATCAATCGTTTAATAGCAAAAGACTGAACAGTTGTAATGGAACAATCACTAGAACATACCACGGATTCGTGTACAATGAAATTTCAACTCATTCTTCAAGTCTTTTACGAAAAATTCAAGGTTGGCGGGATCTTGAAATTTTCAATTTTCGTAAATAAACTTTGGTCTTCTCTGTTCAGCGAATTTGTTCCAATTGTCTAAAATTGCATCTGGTTGTAATCAACCTGGTTAAGTTAAATTAAAACTTTTAATACAAAAAAAAATAATTATGCGGGTTTGATTTTTTACACGATGCTATTCCTTCACCGTGGAAGTCAATCGTGAATATTTGTTAAGTACGTATTTCGTTGGAAAAAATGGTACCTGCGGGCGAGACTCGAACACCGATGCATCGCTACATACGAATGCACCGGACGTCTTATCCTTTAGACCACGACGACTTATTTACTGGTGGTAGGACCTCTTGTAAGTCCACACGGGTAGGTACTACCGCCCTGCCTATTTCTGCCGTGAAGAAGTAATGCGTTTCGGTTTGAAGGGTGGGGGCAGCCGTTGTAACTATACTTGAGACCTTAGAACTTATATCTCAAGATTGGTGGCGCATTTACGTAGTGGATGTCTATGTGCTCAGGTAACCAATTAACACCAGGTGAGCCGTGAGCTCGGTCACCCAACAAAGTAAAAAATAATAATTAAAAAAAATTATGCTGGCTTCATGATTTTTCCAGTTACCTCCGTTCTCGTATCTGGATTGGAGTTATCCAGGTCCATGGTTGACGGATAATGATGTCCTTAACGAAAGAACGTTTGGAATGTTACAGATTGTATGGAAGCTAACTCCATCGATCGGAAGAACCGCTGAGCTGGAGATTATAGACCAGGTGTTGGTACTGCAGAGCATGCAGGCGGATCTAGAGGGAGTCTTCTCGTGCTCAGTGGACGGGAATAATGATTTGGTTAAGGTAACACGCGTATATTATACGAGTATTGCAAGGAGCTGCTCGCGTTGAGTTTGAAAAGGATATATAAATGTTTAGTTGAAATGGGAATTCAGCTACCCTCATTCACACTCGTTTGACTTGGTTGTGAAAAACAGAGATGTTATTGTTTTACTTGCAATAATTGATATTGATCAGAACACATGGACCATCGTAGCTTAAAGGAAAAGAGGTCTGATGTACTCTTATAGAGCGATACGTCAATACCGGTGTTCAAATCCCGCAGGCCGGTACCAATGTGGCCACATTATTCGGAAATAATCTTCCAGATTCTAGAAAATCAGTCACATGTTTCGGTTAAATAGAGCCGTAGTCTTTGTGTTTCGATGTGGGTGGGGGCATTTGTCTTGCGTTGCCTATGGAGCACTTTGTACCATGTGACCTCTGATCACAGATCTCAGATTGAGTGTAAACAGGCCGGGTGCGGTAGTAGGTTAGGACGTTGTTAGATTGGTTCATTTCTATGTAATATACAGGGTGTGCTTACAGTGTTTATTTCCATAACCAATGTTTATGCTGAAGATATATTGAAGAAGAGAAGACATATTGAACGGCTTGTGGTGATTTAGTGCAAAACTGATAGTAGAATATTATTAAACTAGTAATTGTGCGTCTTCATAACTTAATATGCTTAGCATAATCGTAATTGTGTGCTTAAACGATGCAAGTTATAGAAGTTAGCGTCTTATTTATTACATTTTGGTGAGAGTCTGAGAGATTAAACCATGTCACGTTATTGATCAGTGTCCTAAAGTTTTTTTTATTTTTTTTTTTTATGGATGCACCATCTCACAGCCTACCTGTTAAGTGGTTACTGGAGCCCATAGACATCTACAACGTAAATTGCGCTATCCACCTTGAGATATAAGTTCTAAATTCTCAGTATAGTTGCAACGGCTGCCCCGCCCATTAAACCGAAACGCATTACTGCTTCACGGCAGAAATAGACAGGGTGGTGGTGCCTACCTGCGCGAACTCACTAGAGGTCCTACCACCAGTAATTACACGAATTATAATTTTGCGGGTTTGATTTTTGTTACACGATGTTATTTCTTCACCGTGGAAGTCAATCGTGACCAATAAATACGTATTTCACTAGAAAAGTTGATACCCGCCTGCGGGATTCGAACACCGGTGCATCGCTAGATACGAATGCACCGGACGTCTTATTCTTTAGGCCACGACGACTATAGAAATAGTGTGATTGCATCTATGCTGTTGCTAGCTGGTCGTGATCACGGGACATGACTTGCACAATATCAGCGGTACACAGTCCCAAGCCTGCGGCGAGCTATGAATGCTGGACAACGGAACAATTGAGAATGTCTTATACATTCTATGGGCACTAATCGTGAAAAATACAAAATTTTTAGCCTCTTCAACTTGAAAGACTACTCGTACTAATAAAATGACCATAAGCTTTTCATAAACATAATTTAATTTTTTTCCCATTCCTCTTCGCTGGTAGCCTAAGAGGCTATTCCGGCTACGTGCGAACGGGTAGGCGACTTCACGGGCTCAACTTGAGAGAATTTGATGACACTAGTCCTAGCAAGAGCAGTGCTTTACAGAATCTACCACCGGATCGGATACACGACCCACTGAGAATATCCGGCGAGAAACTCAGTGGGCTGTGTTTATGGGTTAGTTCGCGCGTCGGACTCTTGACGGTGACCGGCTGTTGAGGGTCCTAAAAGCACCGAGAGTGAATCCAGGGGACCCGACAAGACATGTTTCGGACAACAGTGGCTTTGCGTTGCCCCGTCACAATCGGATAAGTTAACTATAACCTGGGTGCTTGATCACCAACTTTTTATTTTTTTATGTTGCATAGATTATTTAACCGCTCAACTGTTCTTAAGTGGTAACCGAAATCCGTAGGCATCTCTCAAATGTCACCAGCCATATTTACACATGGAGTCGAAGTCTCAAATGTATTGTTTAATGGCGGGCCCATTATTCAAACCAGCGTAAACACTGAACCGATATCTTCATCTTTTTCTTAGTTGGGCATTCTCATCAAGTGGTCGTGATTGTGCTGATGATGTGCACCCAGAGAGACGCACATAGAAGTAAGGTGCCTTATGGCATACAAACCGACAAATCTTTTACTTTATACCGCAGCGCAGAGCGTGAAGCATAATTAGTATTTTGTTAATTAAAGCGAATGAGGTCGTGCCCATATTTACATAGAACTAACTAGTCGTACCCTTTGACCTTATACTATACGAACCTTTGAAAGGGCTATGGATTAATTAACACTTACTATCACGAATCATTTATGCCAACGGATGTTACTTGCTATGCGGATTTTTGATATATATGCCGTAAATATATATATTTCCATAAATAATGATAAATTAACTAGGCCCGTCTACATTAATCGATGATGAAGCAAACCAAGCTGATGTCAACCGGGTACTCGACCCAGAGACAGAAAATAGACCACTGGCCATTTTCAGACATCAGAACCTCAATTGTATTGTACAATAATAATAACGGCTATTATCCAACCGCGCAAACCGCAAAATTGCTTTGTGTCGGAACAATGTGGCGCGGCGTGGTTAACGCATTCAATCAGCGAGTAGCACATTGTCTTCACATGAACACTGTCTCGATTCATGAGGTATGAACATTTACAGACACTAGAGGTCCCGCAGTAGTCGAAATTCGACTATAATTAATTGAAATTGTAAGTTTGTACACTATTATGATTGTAATTTATACTTCTATAATCACAAATTTCGCCAAGGCTACTCTATAAAAAATATTAATAAAGACAAACAATATTTAATCTATTCTCAATTTGACCACAGACGTCAAGAACAAAAGTTTGACAATAAATAGTATGCATGCATGTGTGCGTCAAATACATGGTATGTAGTGTGTGTAATGTTTTCTTTATTGATTTAATGTATCTTTTATGCAGTATATTAAAATAATATTAGCATTGTGCACTTCTTCTCTATATTCTCTATAAGTGTGGAAAATTTCATACTCCTCCGTCCTCGCAATTTTCGTAAAAAGGGATACAAAGTTTTTGCTTCACGTATTAATATATAGATAATGTAGTGATTTACGGTAAGCAGTGGCCTGTCGATGCCCTAAGAGTTGCTGATGTCGTGGATGCGGATAACTATTTAATAGTAAAAAACGTAATACCTACATAAATACGTTGTTATACCGAAGAAATGCATGATATATACATTTAATTACATTATATATTTTAATTTACTAAAACAGCCATAAATATTTTTAGAAAGAGAGCAGTCCCGATTTCCTTCTCAATGTTGAAAGCGTTTGCTGGTCTTTAGTTTAGCGCGACAAACATTTTTTAATGTATTATGTTCTTTAAGGGCTTATTGAAGTACCTACTTCATACCTAATTATTCCATATCAACGAGTATGCTGTACAGTCGAATGTTTTGGAGCAATCCACAAATGTTGTAAAGAGCTTGTTGAACTCGTGTTCTATCTGACTTATGGTATGTGTGCGGTCAGTTGCGGCGTGATTTGATCCAAAGCCCACCTGAATGGCTGATATTTGTCAGTATTTCCCGTTATTTATGAGAACAGTCTGTACGTGGATCATAAGCTGATAAGTGTGTGTTTAATTTTTGGGGAACGCGAGGAGCAAAGTTGTGTGAATTGTTTTATTTCATTAATTTATTGTATCTTAGTGCGTCTGTAAATTTAAAAGTATAGTGACGGTGGCTTATTAACTGTCCAATTTTTATAACGAAATACGTACCTACTTAATAAATGTTAACTAATGACTTTCACGGTGAACGAACAATATTATGTTAAAAAATTCAACTTGCAAATATAATTTGCGCAATTACTGGTAGTAGGGTGTCTTGTACGTCCGCACGGGTAGGTACCGTCACCCTGGCTATTTCTGCCGTGAAGCAGAAGCAGCGGTTGTACTGTAAAAATTAGGACCTAAGAACTCTTGTCTCAAATTGGGTGGCGGCATTAACGTTGTTAATGTCTATGGGCACCGGTGACCTTTTAACACCAAGTAGGCCGTAAGATTGTCCAGAATTCTTGACAATGCTTGCTATGCCGCAAAAACTGGATGACCTAGAGATATTGTTACAAGTAATTAATTAGTCCTAACTTAATGTTGTTTGAAACAAAAAAAAAAACTTAACAAATATCCTATTTTTTCAGACCTACAATGTTACGATTACGGAGCCAGTGAACATCACGTTGCCTCCGGCTTCAAAGCAGGTGTACCGGGCCAGCACGGTGAGGTTCAACTGCACCGCCACCGGGAAACCGGCCCCGACCATCACCTGGTACAAGGACGGGAAGCCTCTGGTTCTGGCCGGCAGGGTACGCTATTTCAGTTTGATTGTAGACCAGTACTGCCCATCCACTTTTACAAGTAGGGTACCTGTTTTATTAATGTGTGTCTCATGTTCCGAGTCGGGTATTTGCATTCATATATGAAAACCCAGAATTTGTTATCTTCTTAGTGTGCGTTAGCTAAGAAGACGATTACGAAAATATTTGAACGTAATGCGTTTGACTTGTAACTCAGGACAAGCATTTATTGTGAACTTTATTTTTCTAGAAAGTTGTACTGACTTCGTTTGAAGGGAATCGTCGAGAGCTACTCATTAGGAGTGTTACATCTGATGATGCTGGTGAGTTGACAGCCGTATTGTACTTTTATATATATTATTTATGGAGTAGCTTTGCTCAGTGAAGTCAGAGGGATGAGACAAGACGGCGATCGTTCAGACGAGCGCGTACTTTTTGTTTCATTTGTTTTTTAAATATTAAATTCTCATCGGTCCTTAGTAAGTATACCAAATTTCGAGTTAATCCGACGTTTTGAAGGGGGTCAAAATCATGTTCAAAGTTTCCGTTACATACTAACATACACGCGTCTGAAGCTAATAAAAGCTTTGTAATATCCAGGAGTGTACCAGTGCTTCGCTAGGAACGCGCTACAGGAGCGCGGCGCGTGGGCGCGGCTGGAGGTGGCGGGCGCGGGGGCGGAGGCGGAGGCGCCGCGCGGGGTGCGGTGTGCGGCGGCGGGGCCCGCGCGGGTGCGCGTGTACTGGGACCCGATGGACGCCGATGTTGTGGCCTACACCGTGCAACGGAGCGTGTCGCGTGAGAACACTCTTTTTTTATTCCTACCTATGCGGATAGCCTTCAGAGGATATTTCCTTGACATGTAGATAGATCAGTTCACGGGGCTCAAACCGAGAGTGTTGCTAACACTGGCCCTAACAAGGGCAGTGCTTTGCTGAATCTATGGCCGGATCGGAAACGCGAGAATACCTACTTACTGAAACATCTCTTTTAAATAATACATTCATTTATCGGCACTATTTGTTGCTCGATTTCATTTACACTTGTACGACACGCCGCATGAGGCTTTGTAAATTAAGAGATGAATCGTACAGAAGTAAAGCTTCTAAATAAAACTATGCTATTAATATTGCGTAGAGGAGGTAGTTTGAGGTCTCAAGCAGCATTTTACCGTAAATTATTTTCTTTTAAACACATAATTGTCATGTTTTAGATGAAGACAGTTTGATCTAGATAGTTCTTATATTCCACAGAAGGTACCATGTACCCTGGAGTGCCGCAAACTACCAACGAAGAAATCGTCACCGTAAATGAACCATTGACTCCTTACAAATTTCAGGTAAACAACATTACAGCTATATCAAGGTAGCAGTGTCAAATCAGCAAAATTCAATATGAAATTATGCAAAATTTGTAGCTTTTTTGTTGCTATTTAGTTGCTAAAACCGCGATTTTGTTGCTTGAGCCGTTCGCGAAAAATCGCAATTACTGCTAACTTCATATAAAGCTAGCATAAAATTTTGATAAATCAATAAATATCGAATCAACTATTGAACCAAAATTTGTTGCTCATTTGTTGCTGCAAGTAAGCACTAACGAAAATTACAAAAAAAGACCTGACGTATTTTTTAAATTGGCAATGATTTTTTTAACACATGATAGCTTGAACTCGACTTGCTAAACAAAAAATGAAAAGAAGATTTAGTTGCTGCATTGAACAATGTTCAAATGGGCCTAAAGAATCAGCAACAAAATAGAAAAAATAGAAACTAAAAATAGACTGATTCTTACGATCAGCAACAATTTTTTTTGTACATGCCATCTTGAACACGACTTGCTGAACAGAAAAATGCTAAAAAATTTAGGTGCTACATTGAACAATGTTCAAATGGGCCTAAAGAATCAGCAACAAAATAGAAACTAAAAATAGACTGATTCTTACGATCAGCAACAATTTCTCTAGTTCATGCCATCTTGAACTTGACTTGCTGAACAGAAAAATGCCAAAAAATTTAGTTGCTACATACAACAGTGTTCAAATGGGCCTAAAGAATCAGCAACAAAATAGAAATTAAAAATAGACTGATTCTTACGATCAGCAACAATTTCTCTAGTTTATGCCACCTTGAACTTTTATTCGATCAATTAATTTTTTATGTACATTTTGTTTTTTATGAGATAATGAGAGAAAAAACAAGAATCTTATGAAAAAATTCGGTTTAGCGGTCCGCACTACCTCACCAGTATGAGTTACGACTTCGCGACACCGCGAAATTTGCTTTTAGTGCTTACTTGCAGCAACAAATGAACAACAAATTTTGGTTCAATAGTTGATTCGATATTTATTGATTTATCAAAATTTTATGCTAGCTTTATATGAAGTTAGCAGTAATTGCGAGTTTTCGCGAACGGCTCAAGCAACAAAATCGCGGTTTTAGCAACTAAATAGCAACAAAAAAGCTACAAATTTTGCATAATATTATATTGAATTCTGCTGATTTGACGCTGCTACCTTGATAGAGCTCAACATTACTTCCTTTATCTATATATCTACTATATATAAAATTCTCGTTATTATATAAAATGTATTGCTGTTCGTTAGTCTCGCTAAAACTCGAAAACGGCTGGACTGATTTGGCTAATTTTGTTCTTGAATTATTTGTGGAAGTCCCGAGAAGGTTTAAAAGGTAGATAAATATGAAAATGCTCGGAATTAAATACAAATAACAATTTTATTTTTCCATCGATGTGTCCTCCGTCGGACGGATTCTTTTTTTTTTCTTTTTTTATTGATTGGTGGACGAGCTCACAGCCCACGTGGTGTGAAGTGGTTACTGGAGCCCATAGACATCTACAACGTAAATACGCCACCCACCTTGAGATAGAAGTTCTAAGGTCTCAAGTATAGTTACAACGGCTGCCCCACCCTTCGAACAGAAACGCATGACTGCTTCACGGCAGAAATAGGCAGGGTGGTGTTTGTTTTAAGTATATTTTATACAAACGTTTAAGTCTTTTATTTATCGGTTGAGGCACTACGAAGTCTGCCGGGTCAGCTAGTGTTTAATAGATAAGGATCGCATGTCTCGATCCATAGGTCTGGTGTGTTAACGAATCTTGCAAGTTTTTGACTGGAATTAACCTATTGATCGTAAACTAGATTCCGTGTGCGTAAAATTATGTTTGAAAAGTTTGCACCGAGAGACGAGCAGGCAGTATGTGATACCCAGGGCTTGAAACAGTATCTTAGTATCAAAGCTAGGTAGCATAGTATAGTATAGTATAAACAAGCAGATTGGAGAAGTGTGTGTGAGAACGAATGGGAAAACATACGGGTGCATATTCGGTTTTGAGCCGCTCACACTGTGCTTGCAGTCAGTGGGGAAATGGCTGTTGTATCACGAACGCACCGTTTTTGCCGTAGACCTTGTAGCCGCCGGATTTTTAGGTCAAATAAAGTGGTGAAAAGACAATACTCCGCTTTACGTTTTTCTAAGGGAAAAAAATGTAATTTGTTAATATTTTTCGTGCAGGTGACGGCTTATATCCTGACCAAAAACAATAAGACCATAGCGAGCGATCCCTCAGAAACTGTCACCTGTCAGGGGCAGGGAGGTAAGCATAATTATTTTATAATTATTATTAACTGGTCCAGAGGAATTTGAAATTGGTGTAATAATGTTTCGTGCGGTGTTCAGTATCAGAGTCATTTGGAAAGAAAACTAAGTTGGTTTCTGTTACAACGTGTTCAAGTCGTCAACAGGGCGAACCGCTACGTCATGACAGCACAACCACAGATTTGTTTGTAGTTACTATCAGAGTAAAAGAAACATTAACAGATAGAAAGACGTGAAAACCAGAAAGATTAATCTAGTTTAATTTGCGACATCAGTATGAAGATATCTTGTAATGTTTGACTTCTCTTAATCCCCTAATCTTAGTTCGGTCAATATTTGAACTGCCCTCCCGCAGTGCCGATCAAGATAACGCGAGTGAATGACGAGAGGGTCGTGGTATCCTGGCACCGGTTTGCGGAGGAGCATCCCGGCGTGCTGCAGTGGACTCTGCAGTACAGGACCGAGGACGACAACCAGATACAGAACGTGACTTTTGATGGTTCAGTGCATCAGTACAGTTTTCAAGGTTACGATCGATTTCTGCTTGACACTGTGTCTGTAAATGAATGCGGCTTAATAGCAGATACCCAGACTACTCCACACTACATTCTTATGTAGCCTCACACTGTGTGGACACTGTCTCAACACAATGACATCCAACTTCAGTGTTATTCATAGGACGCAGTATTCATTAGTTATCCATTTGTCATTGTTTTCTTTTTCAATTAGCAAGCAATTCCTTTATTGTAAGTAGAAATAGCTCTTCACTTTCCTCTCAACGATGGAAAAGTTTGGTAAAACGTCAAGAATTCTTCGAAAATCCCCCCAGTAACTGTCAAGTTTAGAACTGTTGAACCATTTCGGAAATTAGCCAGCACTAGCGAGCAAAGGGAGTAAATAACAAGTACCTGACGCCGCACCACACTGCGTGAGTAATCGATATGTTTGACCATAGCATTACCGGGCACTGAGCTCCGTGTGCTGGGCTGGAAGGTCCTCGGGATATCGGAGAACTTGTCGGATGTGCCGTGGCAACGAGCGGATCTGGACCGCGTACCAGATGGGTAAGTAAGATCTGCATCACATAATTAATGTCCTTGGAAGGGTAGAAAGGAACTGCTGGTGGTTACATCTCATGTAAAATATAATTAACGTTTTATTTATTTATTGGTTAGATGGGTGGACGAGCTCACAGCCCACCTGGTGTTAAGGGGTTACTGGAGCCCATAGACAGCTACAACGTAAATGCGCCAGCCACCTTGAGATATAAGTTCTAAGGTCTCAGTATAGTTACAAATACTGTCCCGAAACGCATAACCGCTTCACGGCAAAAATAGGCAGGGTGGTGGTACCTACCCGTGCGGACTCAAAAGGTCCTACTAGTATGTTAGGGCATGGCAAGGTGTCCCTGTTGGGGGGGATTATAAGCATAATGTAAATAACGCATCATACTTTCGCGATTCCGATCCGGTGCTAGGTTTTGTGAAGCACTGCTCTTTGAAGCACTGCTCTTGCTAGGACTAGATAGGAGCTCACCTCTCCGTCCGCGCGTAGTATATTTTTTTCTTAATCTTTTTTTTCTTAATCTTTTTTTTCTTGTTGATGTTTAATAGAATTATTTTAAGTTCAGCTAGTTACAAAACCATGTTTTTATTTTTTATTTCTATATTTTATACTATTATTTATTTAAATTGTAAAGTGTAAAAGTGGCTCGGGTCACAAAAGTTCGTCTACAATGTGGTCCGCGGGCCTACAGCAACCTACAACATTGAGCAGTTTGGTTGAATAATTTTAGAGAAATTTTCAAAGCCTCTATTGATTCTGTAAAAAATCGAAATATTCAAGTTTGTCATTTGTGACCGCTAGGTACGTGACCGCGGTCCCGACGAACGTCCGCGTGACCTCCCTCGGGTCCCGCGACATGATCGTCACGTGGCGGTGCGACGAAGCTGAGAGCTCTTTGGACGTTTACACGTTTCTCGTGTGTGTCAAGGATATGGAAGGGAATGAGGACTGCATCGAAAGGTCAGGCCCATTAATGTTTGGTATTACGCACCTACAAAAAGGCACACGCAATTGTCGACAATAACAGTGTGCTTAGTGCGAGTTTCTTTACGTTCTCGATAGCGTCAAAGTTAAGCAGCAGTATAAAAAACAGCGCCCCTAGCGGTAAATGTAGGCAAACGTTCCAGCTCCATAAAAATTCGAGTTAACTTTTTTTTTTTTTTTTTATGATTGAAAGTTTACTGGTGGCCCGAAGGCCTTTCCAGTTTCACCAGGACAGGTGGGCGAGCAAAGGCTCAGCCAAGAGGGGTGGGATTTGCTAACAACTGCCCGAGCGCCTCCGAAGGAGACCTAACAACTCAAGAGCAACTGTTTCGCGAATGAATCTACTACCGGATCGGAATCGCGACCCGCTGAGAAGATCCGGCGAGAAACTCAGCGGGCTGATGCATGGGTTAGGTTGCACGTCGACCTCTTTGTCGAGTTCGACAAGTACGGTTACCAGGGTCCCTAAGCCTGCCCCTAGTATTAGAGCTGAAGGCATCTAATGCAAAGGTTATTGGATCTGATGGATCCGTAAGGACGTGTCTAGGGCGTCGACGGTGACTGGCTCCTGCATGATCAGGATTCGGGGAGTAGTCAGCGGCGGCAACGATAAGGCGATTATCATGACGCATAGCCTTATCGAAGTATCGTTCCGACGCTGACTTCATGTATTTCCGAATTGATTCGAGGCCCAGGTCGTCGTGTAGGTCAACGTTCCTCACGAACCACGGAGCCCCGACAGCTAACCTGCAAAAGCGGGATTGTAGGGATTGGAGGGTGTCTATGTGTGTGCGGGCCGCGTGAGCGAACACCACACTTGCGTAAGTCATGCAAGTTTTGTAAAGTGTCACCTTGTTCCGAAGGGACATTTTACTCCGCTTACAGATCATGGGGTAGAGTCTACCGAGAATAAACGCGGCACGGTCACGGACTGATTTTATATGCGGGCGGAATGTCATCGATGCATCCAGGGTAACGCCCAGGTACTTGACCTTCCTGGCCCAGGGTATGGGTTGTCTAAAAAGAGTAATCGGGGGTGTGAGATTCCTCCTCCTAATCCGGGAGGAAATCCGTGTGGAGCTTCCCCTCTGAAATAGCACCGCAGTACTTTTCGCTGGGTTGATGTCTATGCGCCAATTTCGGAACCACTGTCCTAGGGCTAGGGCTGCGCTCTGAAGCTTCTTCGCGATTAGGGACTTATTTCTACTAGAATAGTAAACAGTCGTGTCGTCGGCGAATAAAGCTAAATGGGTCGGCGGCGACCGGGGAATATCGTTGACGAATAAGCTAAATAGGAGGGGTGAGAGGACAGAGCCTTGCGGGACTCCAGCTGTGAGAGGTCGTGGGGAGGAGCGGGTTCCCTCGACTCGATATCGAAAAGAGCGGTTCGACAAGAAGTCCCGTATGATGAGCACGAGACTATCCGGCATGCCCATGTTGAATAGTTTGAAAATCAAACCATTGTGCCAGACTTTGTCGAACGCTTTTGCGACGTCGAAGAAGAGAGCTCCCGTGTATAACGGTTTTGGTCGATTAAGCCCCACAAGAATGTGCTCCGTGAGGCGGTGCACCTGTTGAACGCATGAGTGATTTGTACGGAATCCGAATTGTTCATCGATGAGAATGCCCTTGGATGAGACGAAGTCTCTGAGGCGTTTGTAGAGCAGACGCTCATACAGTTTGCCTAGAGACATGAGGAGGCTAATCGGGCGGTAGCTCGTCGGATGATTTTTTGGTTTACCGGGTTTATGTATGCCGATAACGTCCGCTTCTTTCCACACCGCGGGAAAGATACAGTTCGCCATAGCGGCATTGAAAATAGATGCCAACATCACGATGAGTTGGACGGGTAGAAGTTTAATAACGCGGTTAGATATACCGTCGGAACCGGGAGCCTTCCGAGGACGTAGGTCTTTGATCAAGTCTTTAACTTCCATCGGGGTGACGGGTGGTAACGCATCCGAGGGTGGCAAGGAGGCTCTGCGTTCTACCTCACTGTCTACTAATTCTACATGAACAGGGTCCACGGATTGAGTGCTGGGCGTGCACTGGGTTTGCAATGTATCGGCCAGCAGCTCTGGTTTTTCATCATCATCGAACGCTGCGAGTCGGCCTGAGGGGCCTACGAGGGGGGGCATAGTTACTACCGTATCCGATTTGAGAGTACGAGCTAAGCGGTAGTAAGACCTTTGAGAGGGCGCGAGTCTTTCTAAGAAATCAGACCATCTGGCATCTCGGACTTCGGCGATGCGAGACTTTACGTCGCGTTGTAGGGCACGCATTCGAATACGATTATCCACGGTAGGATACCTATCGTAGGCGCGTATCGAGGCGTTCTTAGCTCTAAGGAGTTCCCTAATATCGTCGGGCAATTTGAAGCGGTGAAGGAAGTCCTCCGCTACAACTTGCTTCGATGACCTATCTAATGTCGAGGTGATGTGTGACGTTAAGATGTCTATGGCTTCAGTGGTATCCTGAGGAGACGGGGTAGAGTCCGGGCTAAACGGGAGCGATGGTGGATCAGATTCAGCCAAGCTGATGCCCAGCGTGTGCCAATCCACCACAGTCCTCGTGACGGGAACGGAATCGGAACCGCGACCGAGCTTCATAACAATGGGACGGTGGTCTGAATCTAACTCTGAAACTACTTCGATCGAGTGTAAGCGCAGAGTTACGTTTTTTAATAACGCTATGTCGAGTATATCCGGGCGATGCGCGATATTTAGCGGGTAGTGAGTCGGGGTTAGCGGAGCGACGATATCGAAGGCGAGATCATCGACTAACGCGTCAAGCCGCCTGCCATTCGGGGTTGTGGTGTGTGAGTTCCACCTGACGTGTTTACAATTTAGGTCACCCGCCAGAATGACAGAGCTTCCCATGCCGAGCAGCGCCTCGATATCACTGCTTAGAACGATCTTATCCGGTGGAAGATAAACGGACGCGATAACGATCGGCGCGTGTCCAGTCAGTGAGATTCGGCATACTGATGCTTCGATGTTAGCAAGCGCGGGGGGTCGAGTGGGACGCAGTGCAGGGCTCGTCTATAGTAAATGACGGTACCACCACCACGAGCAGTGAGCCTGTCGTTCCTAACCATGTTATAGTTCGCGATTTTAGGGTCGCGGCGCGCGGGCTTAAGCAGGGTCTCCTGCACCAAAAAGATGTCAATTTGATGGTCACGCAAAAAATCACAAACCTGATCACGTTGATTTGCGAGACCGTAAGCGTTAAAAAATCCTGTCGTTACGGATAGGGGCTTTATTCTACTTATGTACGCCATTGATTACCGGCGGAGCGAGGGGAGGACGTACGTATTTAACGACGCGTATACGTCAGCGTATTCTTGCACAACGGCGATGAAGTGTTGTGCAGTGGAGGCGGCGCGAATGGCGTCACCCAAAGCATTAACACGCTCAAAGTTGATCGACTGAAAAAAGTCGATCGCTAGAGCGAGATTGTCAGACGCGGTCGGAGTGCTGGTCGCGGGGGAGGAACGAATCACGAGGGAGGGACGTATCGCGGGGGCGGGACGAATCGCGGGGGAGGGAGCTACAGCCGTGTTCGTGTACGGCAACGGTTTAGCCCAGGCCGAGCCGCTGGGCACCGGCGCCGGCACGAAGGCAGGCTTAGCCTTCGGTACAGAGGGTGCCGTGGCTTTGATGTCAGGGCCGGAAGCTCGGAGGCGGTTTTGGCGCGCGACGCGGCGATTTATTTTAGGGGCTCGGGGGCATCCACGGTAATTCGCGGGGTGACCCTGTGTTTGGCACAGGACGCAGCTAGGTGGTTCCGTCGCGGTTTTTGATCGCGAGTGCAAAGAGTCGTGGCGTGATCGTCCAAACATTTGACGCATTGAGGGCGCGCGTGACAATTACGGGAAGAATGCCCGTACAACTGACAATTGTGGCACTGGCTCGGAGTGCCTTTTTTATGAGGGGTTTCCACGGTGATTCCGGAAAGCCTACATACCGTTCGGACGTTAAAGATTTGCTTACCCTCGGGGGTAGACTGGAGGGCGAC
This sequence comes from Bombyx mandarina, assembly GCF_030267445.1. Classification (NCBI taxonomy): domain Eukaryota; kingdom Metazoa; phylum Arthropoda; class Insecta; order Lepidoptera; family Bombycidae; genus Bombyx; species Bombyx mandarina. The sequence continues at coordinate 262,846 of NC_143213.1, forward strand.
GAGAACCATATTGTATGGCTCCCTCCCGCGTCCTGTGTGCATGCGGTGCACGGAGTTTACTACTTCTTACCCTTTTGCACGAGAGTGAATCCATCTGTTAATGAGGCGGGAACGAGGTCAACCTCCATATCCGAGTCAGAGTCGGAGGACGAGGAGGAAGGCGCGGGAGCGGCGGACGCGACGGAGGCCGCAGACGATCGCTGAGGTAAAACGGAAGCTGCCGCGGTAGACGCGGGAGTTTTTCGCGACAGTATGGGGGACACGGGTGTGCTGGGCGCGACGGACGCTGCGGTGTACGGCGCGGGAGTTTTGCGCGCGCTTGCAGGGGACGCGGGAACGGCAGGCGTGGCGGAAACGGCGGGCGCGGCGGGCACGGCAGAACAGTTCACGGCGCGTTTAGCTTTGTAAGCTAAAAATTCTGATTCGAGGGCCGGGTATTTCTCGCTTAAGAATTCCGCGAGCAGTGTGTTGGTTGGAGAAAACTCCATTTCTTCGGACTGCCCAGGGGGGGCTGCCCCGGGACTTAAACACGCGCTCGCCTTGCGGCGAGGCCCCTGCGTCGCTAACACTAAATTGGCCGAAGCGATTCTAGGAATTTTAGAAATTTTAGTGAATAGAATAAATAGAATAGAATTAGAGTGAATAGAACCACTGCACAGTTCCCGGGCGGCAATGCCTTGCAATTAGGCGCAGGTACAAATTCCGAGAAACACTTGGGCCACAGATGTGCCACGAACAATGATCTATTATCACCGGTAGTCACTTCCGACAAAACACTTGGACGCCAGATGTGCCACGAACCGAGGTCGGGCAATCGAACGAACAATGAGCACGTCCACGCGCGTCGGTTGCTCAAATCGGAATGTTAACTTTTATGATATCGAGAGCGATAAAAAACTCGCACTAAGCCTAATTGGTCTAGTCAACAAGTTCAAAAACGTGTTAAATAGACATAAAGCTCCTAAAAATATGTACGATAGCTCATTGGATGCGGAATGATGTCTACAAAAATGTTTTTTAAGGGCTTATTAGCACATAAAAAATTGCGATTGTTATAAACAAAATAAGATTTAAAAAAAAAGGAATTTGATTTTTCCTTAATAATTTCTAAAATAATGATATTTAAGGAATTTTGAAAAAAGATCCTGAAAGAGGAGGAAATTTCCAATAAAAAAGTCCCAACTCCCGGAATTCTATCTCTATTATTTATAAAAAAAAAATAACGCTGAAAATAGCGCTCCGCGAGGTCGCCACGGCATAGGCGCGCAGTCTAAAAAGCCGGTATATCACCTAAAATAATTTTTTTATAGTATTAAATAACAATTTAAAAATTTGAATAAATTATGGTGTAATCTAAACACTTGAAGGAAAAAAACCTCGGTGAAAAAAAAATTTTACATCGATTTTTCAAAAATTTACACCATTGTTAATTAACTAACTTTTTTCCAATCTCTGTTTTTATAAATTACGGTATAAAAGTTACAATAATTCATCTATAAATTTTTCCCTTCGTGGAGCTCTTATCATTTAAGTACTTAATAAAGTTAAGCAAAAAAAAATTTTTAATCTTTATTATTTTGATAATTATAATTTTTTTAAATTAACAAAAAATTTAATTTCTAAAAAATGTTATGAAAAAATTTTTTTTTTCGTAATATCTTAATATTGCTGTTTTTGCATCTACCATAGGTTTTAATTAACATTTAAAAAAAATTTTTACGCTATTTGTTAAGAAATTGTTTATAAATAAATAGACTATTTTGGGATTTAAAAAAAAAAAGAATTACCGTCTTATTGTATAGGTGAAATAAAGATTTAGAAAAAAAAAAAATTCTTAAACTATTCTTATACTAGTTTTAATTTATACTTACCTCATTTACATTCTGCTATCGATCAGTTTTCATTTATTTATCAAATGCTTATAACAACTGATAAACAATAGTTACAGGATCGATTTTGAATTTATTTTAAAGATAAATAAATCCTTTATAAAAATGACCTGAGTGTCCTTTACCGTATCTCTTATAGTTTAAAAGTTATAACAATTTATAGCTTGACAAATTATGTAACGGCTGTAATTTCATTATCATATAATATCTAAAAATGCTGTAAAAAATACAATTTTTTTTTTCTATATTTTATATATATGGTTGTTTTTATAATTTTTTGTAGTTTTCGAAAAAAAATATAACGATTAATATTAATTTTTTATAACAAATTGTTAAGTTAATAAACAATGAAATTATTTATAAAAAAATGTATTTCTTTGTTAATCCGCTGAAAAGAGTCAATGATGATTTTTAAGAAAAAAATAATTTCTTAACTAATTATTTAAACAATTGAAATATGAAAAAAACGATTTTAAACAATTAAAACATTTATATAAGATTTTTTTTTTTTCTAAATCTTTATTTCACCTATACAATAAGACGGTAATTCTTTTTTTTTTTAAATCCCAAAATAGTCTATTTATTTATAAACAATTTCTTAACAAATAGCGTAAATTTTTTTTTTTAAATGTTAATTAAAACCTATGGTAGATGCAAAAACAGCAATATTAAGATATTACGAAAAAAAAAATTTTTTCATAACATTATTTAGAAATTAAATTTTTTGTTAATTAAAAAAAATTATAATTATCAAAATAATAAAGATTAAAAAAAATTTTTTGCTTAACTTTATTAAGTACTTAAATGATAAGAGCTCCACGATGGGAAAAATTTATAGATGAATTATTGTAACTTTTATACCGTAATTTATAAAAACAGAGATTGGAAAAAAGTTAGTTAATTAACAATGGTGTAAATTTTTGAAAAATCTATGTAAAATTTTTTTTTCACCGGGTTTTTTTTACCTTCAAGTGTTTAGATTACACCATAATTTATTCAAATTTTTAAATTGTTATTTAATACTATAAAAAAATTATTTTAGGCGATATACCGGCTTTTTAGACTGCGCGTCTATGCCGTAGCGACCTCGCGGAGCGCTATTTTCAGCGTTATTTTTTTTAAATAAATAATAGAGATAGAATTCCGGGAGTTGGGACTTTTTTATTGGAAATTTCCTCCTCTTTCAGGATCTTTTTTCAAAATTCCTTAAATATCATTATTTTAGAAATTATTAAGGAAAAACCAAATTCCTTTTTTTTTAAATCTTATTTTGTTTATAACAATCGCAATTTTTTATGTGCTAATAAGCCCTTAAAAAACATTTTTGTAGACATTATTCCGCATCCAATGAGCTATCGTACATATTTTTAGGAGCTTTATGTCTATTTAACACGTTTTTGAACTTGTTGACTAGACTAAATGTACGCTGCTTCGGTTCAATCGTATGAACGACGCTTCGTGAACAAACAAACAAGTAATTTTACTTAATTAAGATCTCTATGTGAATATTTATGACATCACCCACCGTGTTACCAATGTTAACACAACGTTACAAACAGAAACATTTAATAAAATTACTTTGTGTACTTTGCACTGGACCTTTTTTTATTGCTTCGATGGGTGGACGAGCTCACGGCCCACCTGGTGTTAAATGGTTACTGGAGCCCATAGACATCTACGACGTAAATGCGCCACCCACCTTGAGATAAGTTCTAAGGTCTCAAGTATAGTTACAACGGCTGCCCCACCCTTCAAACCGAAACGCATTACTGCTTCACGGCAGAAATAGGCAGGGCGGTGGTATCTACCCGTGCGGACTCACAAGAGGTCCTACCACCAGTAATTACGCAAATTATAATATTGCGGGTTTGATTTTTATTAAACGATGCTATTCCTTCATGGAAGTCAATCGTGAACATTGGTTAAGTATGTATTTCATTAGTAAAATTGATACCCGCATGCGGCATTCGAACACCGGTGCATCGTTATATACGAATGCACCGGACGTCTTATCCTTTGGGCCACGACGACTTCAACCTTGTCGAAGAGCTTGCAGTTAACATAAGTAGCTGAAATGTACTGTTACCAAAATCTGTCGCACTGACAGTAAGAGCAACACGGCGACGGTGGACAACTTGGAGCCGAACAGCGAGTACGAGGTGCGCGTGCAGGCGCGGCTGCCGGGACAGCTGGTCGGCGGCGCCTTCAGCGACCCCGTGGACATCAGCACGCAGTCCGAAGGTCCTGACTCACGTATCCGCACGAGATTCTAATTCAATAATTATTTAAAATTGGATTTCATCTGACATCTATGCTAATATTATAACGCTGAAGAGTTTGTTTGTTTGAACGCGCCAATCTCAAGAAATACTGGTCCGATTTTAAGAATTATTTTAGTGTTAGATAGCCCATTTATCGAGGAAAGCTATAGGCTATAGAACATCACGCTAAGACCAACGCAAGCGAAGCACCAATAAAGAATGTTTCAAAATGGTTTTTTTTTCCTTTTGAGAGCTTCCGCTGCGTGCGTAAAATTTTCGCTAAAATAATGTATGACAGAATTGTTCCCCTTTAAAAGATCTAAAAAAAGTCCGCGACAGCATATGTCTATATGTTAAGGTTGACTCCCTATAACGTTTTTTATGCTAACCAAATTTGTTCTAAAATAATGCATTATTTGTGAAGATGTTTTTATAAAGATGATATTCTACGTAAATGAAGAGGCGGGTAAAATTTAGCGTTATGCCAAGGTAACTATTCCACGCGGACGAAGTTGCGGGCAAAAGCTAGTCATTAATAAATGTCTTGCTTTGACAAGACCATGTCTTGACGATGGTCTAAGAGCCCATGATCCCAAGACCTTTGTTATTTTATAAAAAATTTGTAAGGGCGATCCTCATTTACAAAGACAAGGGTAATACAAGTGGTTTCTGATGCAATAGTATCCCAAGATCGCGACGTATTGCACACTGGCAGAGCTCAGCTAGTACTTCCATACTGAAACCAAACACCATTATTTCACAGGTATCGAGCGCTTCAACGATTTGAACCATAAATACATAAATTCCACGACGATGAGGGTATCTTGGAACAGCGTGTCGGAAAAAAAATTTATTTTACAGTACTCCAACGACCTGAAGCTGCCCGTTGACCAATGGGCCACCGTCGAGACTTCTGGGAATACGATACTGGTGAGTACAATCTAATATATAAAATTCTCGTGTCACGGTGTGCGTGATTGAACTCCTCCGAAACGGCTCGACCGATTTTCGTGAATCTTAGCGTGCATATCGGCCAGGGTGGAGAATCGGACAACATCTTTTTTTCATCCCCCTAAATGTTAAGGGTGGTCCACCCCTAAATTTATTTTTGTTATTTTTTAGACAACATTTTTTGTTTTTATTTTTTTATGATACAGCATACAAAAATGCATACAACCCTAAATTTTCATCCCTCTACGATCAACCCTTATTTTTTATTTGTTAATTAAAAACTTAAATATTTTTTTGCAAGAATTTTGTTTATTATTTTGTCATGACTTAGAATAAAAAAATTCATATTACTCTGAAATTTTCACCCTTCTACGATCAGCCCCTATATTTTATTTGTTAATTATAAATTTTCATTTTTTTGGCAAGATTTCTTAAATGCATTGGATTTGCCAGTCATGCCACCACCATCATTTACAATTGAAGGTTGAATCTCCGATTATTCTGCTTCGTAACTTAAGCCCACCACGGCTATGTAATGGCACACGATTAGTCATTAAAAAATCAATGAAAAACGTTATTGAAGCCATCATCTTGAACGGAAAGTTTCAAGGCGAAAATGTGTTGCTGCCACGACTCCCTATGATTCTTACAGATGTGTCAATTGAATTCAAACGCACTCAATTCCCAATTAGATTGGCATACGCTATAACGATCAATAAGTCACAAGGACAAACATTGTCTGTATGTGGCTTAGATTTGGAAACACCGTGCTTTTCCCACGGACAACTATATGTGGCATGTTCTCGCGTGGGAAAACCATCCAGTTTGTTTATGTTGGCTAAAGACGGACTAACTAAGAATATTGTACACTCTATTGCGCTGAGAGATTAATTTTTTTTTCAACTGCCGTGATTGATAGTAAAAATATGAATAATTATTTTTGATGCTTAGATAGCTATCAAAGATTGTAATTTGTAATTGTAAAAACATATTCGTTACTTTAAGAAAGATTTATTTATTAACCTAAATAAAACATACTTTTATTCTTTATAACGCTTTCGATTATAAATATATCCCCGCACACTTATACCTAGTAGATAGTTATTTTTATTGAACTAAAAAAATGTTTCCTAGAAATAACATACATGGCTAAATACCGTTTGCCGGGTCAGTTCGTTATTTTTATAAAATTAAAGACTAGTTTTTTTACAATAAGTGTGTCTTTTTGTATGTATATGTCTCACGGCGTGGAAAAATTATATTTAATTGGGGACAAGAAACAAGGGTCTGTTGTGCTGGTGGTAGGGTGTCTTGAGAGTCCGCAAGGGTTGAGACCACCGCTCTGCCGCACGCAGCAGTAAGGTGTTCCGGTGTGAAGGGTGGGGCAGTCGTTATACTGTATGAACTTAAAACTCATGTCTTCAGATGGTTAGCGTGCTTTAGTAGATGTTGTCCCTTCTTGTCCGATGTAATAATTACTGTCGTATGGTGATAATTACTGCGGTGGTGGTCCCCCCCATTTATAATAATAATAATAATAATAATAAGAGACATCATTACCGACAAAACCACGACAAATAATAGACCGGATATTACACTAACACTAAAAGATAGAAAAATTACATACTTAATAGATATTGCAATACCTAATTCTGAAAATATAAGGAAAAAATACACCGAGAAAATACAAAAATATATACCACTAGCAGATGAAATACGACAAATGTGGCATCAACACACCGTTAAAATTATACCCATAATAATTTCATCAACCGGACTCATTCCAAAATCATTACACACATCGCTCTCAGAACTTCATCTTAATAAATATTCATATATCGCTTTACAAAAATCTGTAATAATCGACACCTGTTCCATAGTGCGACGATTCCTTACATCCACTACTCAAACCCCTACAACACTACACAATGAACCAACTCACTTGGCGTAAGCCCGTGCTAGGTTCACACTTACCAGCATTAGCTGAGAAAAAAAAATATATCCATAAACCATAATAATAATGTTTTTATTTCAAGTATCCATGACTCATATAAATTGTTAATAAGACTTAGACCTATGTTAGTAGTTATATTTACATCACAATGAATTACTGTGGTAACATCCCATGGGAGATGGCACCACAGCGACCCATGTATATACAGTCCAGCCTGCTTGCGATCATGCTCAGGATACTGTTGGAGCTGGCCCTCACTCTGTTTACCAGAGATGCACACCTCTTACGCATGGTAGCGTAAAAACAATCTATGTGCGCGTCTGCAAACATCCCTGACGCGCTACAAAAGATGACCAGGCCACCGAGTAATTTATTGTTCTGATACAGCTAACAGGATTAGATCTCACGAAGGAGTTGTACGTGATCGTGACGGGCTACGAGCCAGAGGGCTTCAGTAAAATCATGACGATACCGGTTGAAGTCCCAGGTAAGATATTTTTTCGGTATTTTTTATATCCAATTTGATTATTTTGTACCAAGATGGTCTGTTGTACGAAAAATATAAGAAAAAAAACATAAACCAAAATAATACTAAACATAAATAAATAATAGCTTAAAAAAACTAACAAAATATGCTTTTTTTTATAAATAGGGGTGTTTTCAGGATATTATCAAAATAACCCTTCTACTCGTATCTGTTCATATAATATTTATAACTACTGATACCATGCACCCCACGCTTTTTTACAATAAAATCATTTTTTCTTACACTATTTTTAATTCAAATTTATTTTTTATTTTTTAGTTGGATTTTCTAAGAAAGCGTATTTTGTTAGTTTTTTTAAACTATTATTTATTTTTCATTTTTTAATTGAATTTCAATTTTTTCAAATTTTTTTAATGTTGATTTGTCATCGGTTCTTAATAAGTATACCAAATTTCGAGTTAATTCAACGTTTTGAAGGGGGTCAAAATAATGTTCAAAGATTCCGTTACATACTAACAGACTAATAAAAGCGTATTAAAAACGACCCTCTTGAATTAAAATGAAATTGGAATACACCAGACCAGTAGTAGAAAGGTCCTGGTAACGACAGGAGCGTCTGGTGCGTGTAGTGACCGGTCGTGTTTCAAATCAAATCAAATCAAATAAAAAAAAAAATCAACATAAATGAAAGTACATACTTGTTGAACGTCAAAAGAACTACCGCCAATTCACAAGAACTAGCCTCCGTCCTGAGAAGAATTGGCAAGAAACTCAGCGGGCATGCCTTTTTTTTTATATATTTGATATAAGAGTTTGGTTAGAGGTGGAAGATCTGCACTACACCGTGGGCGCGCGCGGGGTGACGGTGCAGTGGAGGGGGCGGGGGCCGCGCGTGCTGCGCTACACGCAGAACCTCGCGCAGTCGCTGGACTCCTGGGTCGAGCTCACGGTGCCGCACAACTCCGTCACGGTGCGTGCCTCTCCCCCCACTCACTTATTGCCTCCACGTAAGGGTGGGGCAACGTTAAGAGCCCGTTCAAACATGGTCTCCGTTTTACTGGTCCGTTTTGTCGAATATGCTTTTTTAATCGATGTAGCATAGAGTTGTGTGAGCGACTTCACATATGGTACAGTATTCAGTGTACAGTAAATAAAACCGATCCGGTAAATTGACATTCCGTTTCGTCATCGAATGCTGGATGAACGGAATACGTATCCGTCATGTTTCCGTACAATTTTACCGGATAGAAACTGTGCGGGGGTGAGGGGGCCGGCGGGCGGTGCAGCTACACAAACAACTTTCATCCTGGTAGAATAGCGGCGGAACATCGTATCCAGGAATGACGGATACGTTGAACGTTATAGGTACGGTGCCTACGTGTGAACGAAGCATAATTTTTTGTCGTATCCGTTAAAACGGGTACCGTATACACGGAGACTATGTTTGAATGGGCTCTAACGTAACGTTTCAAGGGTGGGGGCAACCGTTGTAACTATACTGAGACCTTAGAACTTATATCTCAAGGTGTGTGGTGCATTTACGTTGTAGATGTCTATGGGCTGCAATAACAACTTAACACCGGGTGGGCTCTGAGATCGTACACACATCTAAGCGGAAAAAAAAAACGTAATTGTAACGTTATTCTTTCATCGTCGAAGTTGTTCGTAAACAAGTGTTTAGAAAACATTTCCTTAAAAGAAGTATGATAGAAATTTATTTTTACGACAACTGAAGTCGATCTTGAAGATTTAGTTGAAGTGAACGGCTTTTGGTCCTCATAAGCTTTGCATTGATAAATTTTCAATTAATGACGCTGTTGGATCCTCTTCAAAAAACCCTTAGGTATATAGATGAATTTTCCTCAACAGCTAACGGACTTAGACCCAAATGTAAAGACGTACGTAGTGGTTGCTGCCCCTGGACCGGACCAGAAATCACAAGTTGTGACCATTCCGCCGCACCCGTCTGACTACTCCACACTCTACCTGGGTAATATATTGTTGTGAATTACACGTGTTGTGTTAATGATACTTGCCTACTTGCAAAAGACTTTGTTTTTTGGTTGAAAATTAGATCATACAACTTAAAAGAAACTTTTAACGAAAATAAATTTGATTAAAGCTTGTTTCTATTGAATTGGTCAGTTACTGGTAATAGTCTAATTTAAATGGTACGTCCCAGGGCTGGGCATAGTGGGAGGCGTGCTGCTGCTTCTCGTGCTCGCGGTGGCTGCTATCTGCATCTGGAGGCACAGGAAGAGGTTCCTGACCCCTGACCGGTAATCCATTAACAATGTTATGCACTCATCTATGTGTACTAGTGGCCCCGCAGTAGTCGAAATTCGACTATAATTAATTGAAATTGTAAGTTTGTATACTTCTATAATCACAAATATCGGCAAGACTACACTATGGAAAAATATTAATAAAGACAAACCATATTTAATGTATTCTCAATTTGACCACAGACGTCAAGAACAAAAGTTTGACAATAAATAGTATGTATGCGTGTGTGCGTCAAATACATGGTAGTGTGTGTAATGTTTTTTTTCATACTCCTCCGTCCGCGCAATTTTCGTAAAAAGGGATACAAAGCTTTCCTTCACGTATTAATATATAGATAAAGTTTCAAATTTAAATCTTTCAAGTGATGGAAATGCCCCCATAACGAAATATTAACTGATGAAATGTTTCTAGAACTTAGTGTTTCAACTACATTAATTGATGTTTGATTACCAGCTCTCGTCGAAGAAACGTTCCAACAACTGACGGCCAGGGCGAGAGCTCCGAGTTACAGGTATGTACTTAATGTAAGTTTACGTGTACCTATTCCTTATATATCCGGCGTGGACCCCGCACCGCCGGGCGGGTCCTGATGACGGAGCACTTTAACTGAATCAAACACAACTACAACAGATATTTGGCAACAAGAGAGCAAACTTGTTTTTTGTTTGGAGTGCTGATTTTGAGTCCCGGACAAGCGAAGGCTTCTATGATAGAATCCTGAGCGTAGTGAGGGATTCAACAGCACGAGATGCAAAAAACTTTGCTCTCGTGTAGCACACATAACTTTTCACCTCAGCAGTGAGAACACATATTACTTAGGAGACATAGAAATGAACAGGAATATATTGAAATAGCTATTAAAAAAATAACATGTGTGCAATTCACACGTGTTAGAAGTGAAACCTTCAAAAATTAAAATACAATTATCCTAAATGTCTAAGTATATTATTAGTAAAATTTTGTCATTAGTAAATAATTGTAAATCACCTTTTATGTATAAGGTAGCGCCCTCTGTGAATTGATATTTTAACTTCACGTATATCCTAAATTAAAATTCACTACAAGAGGTTTCATACACACGTTAGTATTAAAACATCTCACAGAAGACGCTGTATTAAAAATAAAATACTTTATACGTGTGTTTTAAAGTATGTAGGAACTGAGCATTCTGTCTCACTTTTTCTCTCGATCTTTCTCACTTGCTTGCTCACTACTCTCACTCCATGGCTAGTTGCTTTATGCTACGTTCGCCCTGTCTTACTCTCTCTCAATCGGTCTCGATCGCTCTCTCTCTCTTTTTCGATACTTCCGTTGCATACCCGCGAGACGTTACATCTGTAAAAATTTTACCCTCATGCGCCTAAAGAAGTTTCACTTAAAAAAAAAACGTAATTTCTTTATCACAAATATCTTTAAATTTTAGGGTATTACGCCTTTCCGAACGTGTTTTCTTTGAGGTCGAATTCCAAAATCGAATTTCGAAGGGATTTGTTTTTTTTTCCTGCCTAAGCTGATATCCTTAAGAGGCTATATCAGCGTCGCCTTAACTAATAGGTGAGCTCACGGGGCTCGAACCTGATGACGTTGCTAACAGGAACCCTAGCAAGAGCCGTGCTTCGCAGAATCTACCACCGAATCGGAAACGCGACCCACTGAGAAGATCCGGCGAGAAACTCAGTGGGCTGTGTCTGAGGGTTAATTTACTCATCGAGCCCTTCGTCGCAAGCGACGGGTTCGACGAGAACGGTGACCGGTGCTTGAGGTACCTAAAAGCACCGTTAGTGGATCGGGAGGATCCGAAATGACGTGTTTGGGACGACGTCGACTGCTTTCCATTCTGTCCGCAAGATCGGGAATGTAGTTACCGGCGGCCACGATGAGAGGGTTCTCGTGTCGTGCCGCTTTATCGAAGTGGAGGGATTTGTTTTTTTTACTCGCTTTCTTATATGCATGTGACAGAGACAGAGCACAGTAAAATTCGAATGTTTCAAATTTATGACTGAACAATGTCAATTCGTGGTACGGAAAATTAAAAAATTAAAAACCTACTTTGACCCACGCTCGATTCAAAATCGCGTTTAGTTCACTGTTGTCTAGCAGCGAAACCGGCATGTTTGAGCTGCTGAGGTGAAAATATATATTTTTATATATTACATTTTTATGTTTATTATTTTACAATGGAACTCGTGAATGACTTCCATAATGAGTGTTATGTAGTACGAGTATGATCTGAAAACTAACTTAAGCATAAAAGCAGATTGCAGCAGTTGGAGTTCCACTCGAGCTGGGGTGCCCTCCCCCTGGCCGCCCCACTGGTGGACACGGTTGGTCGTTTTCTTGAGGACACCTCCCGTGCCGTGTGTCGATTGCACCATTAACAATAATTATTATTTTCATTATTGACTCCCTATTATTTTAATGTGAAATGAATCTAATGTCGTGATATTAAGATTGAAATTAAAACTGCCAAGGCTTTATGACAGGGTCGCGCAGTGAGGGAGCGGCTCGCCAACGGCGTCAAGGACGCCGGGGAGCCCCTGCTCAACGGCACCGTCCACATCACAGAGAACCCTTCGGTGACTACTTCACTCTTGTTATCTATTACTGGTGGTAGGACCTCTTGTAAGTCCGCGTGGGTAGGTACCACCACCCAGCCTATTTCTGTCGTGAAGCGTTTCGGTTTGAAGGGTGGGGCAACTTATATCTCAAGGTGGGTGGCGCATTTATGTCGTATATGTCTATTGGCTCCAGTAACCACTTAACATCAGGTGAGTTGTGAGCTCGTCTACCCATCTAAGCAATAAAAAAAAGAGACGCGTGATTGGCTTGGTTCAATTCAAAACGATGGCTCTTTATTTATAAATAGGATTTATAATGTACTCAACTGTACTGTAGACTATCCAACATCCCAGAAAACTTACACGTCGAGGTACTTTTTTTTACTGGATAAACGGGTGGCCGAGCTCACAGCCCGCCCCGCCTATAGTGGTGACCAGAGCCACAGGTTGTATCGACAGCGCCGACTCCAAGCTTCCTCCGCGTGTCAGGAGACGGCTGAGCTCGCGCTTCTGTTATCTATTAATCGTTCTTCTAAGTACATTACGCGCAATTTGTGCTTTTTTTCAATAACTCGCTTTTAATGGTGTCTTTAGAGACTAAAGCGAAAGCTTAAACGTTAGCTTTAATAGCCATTTACTATTATTACGTAATAGTACTTGTATTAGAACCTTCTCTAAAAACAAAATTGTAAAGCGTTAACGGATAGACAAAGTTCCGTTTTGATATTTTATTCATTGACTGATTGTAATAAATAATTAATAGTTTAAAAAAACTAAAAAACACGCTTTAAATAAAATTCAACTAAAACATAGAAAAAGCGTGGGGTGCTTTTTAAGATATTAGGTATTCAAATAATAATTCTTCTACTCATATCTGTCAGAAAAATATTTATAACTAATAACACCATGCAACCCCACGCTTTTTTTACAATAATATACACCTTTATATTTTTTTACACTATTTTCAATTTAAATTTATTAAAATTAATTTTCTATTTTTTAGTTGAATTTTATATAAAGCGTGTTTAGTAGTTTTTTTAACCTATTATTTATTTTTCATTTTTTAGATGAATTTCAATTCTTTCAATTTTTTTTCTAATTTTTTTTATTATTGATTTGTCCTCGGTCCACGATAAATCTACAAAGTTTGAATGAAATCTGGCCGTTTAAAGTGGGTCAAAATCGCGCCTAAAGGAGTCAGTTACAAACATACAAACATACATACAAGTGAAGCTAATAACTAGTCAGGTCATAAGTATTGTCACACAGTAAAAACTTTTCTTTTAGAATGCTGGCCACAAAAAAGTTTATTGAATTCGAATTTCGAATTGTTCATGAAAATAAAAATGTATACATTTAGAATTTTACTCATTTTTAAATATGGAGTGGACGCTTAAAGAAGACCGTGTTGCAGTTATTGCGTTGCATCGTTGCGGTTAAGCGCCAATTCAAATTTTTAACATACTGAAAAATTTGAATATAACCAAAAGATTCGTTTATCGTACCATCAAACGATACAATGAAGAATCTAGTGTAGATGACGGGTCAAGAAGTGGTCGCCCTCGGTCTGTTAGGACTCCAGGAGTGATAAAAGCTGTGAAAGCGCGAATTCAAGGAAATCCCAAACGTAAGCAGAAACTGTTGGCCCTTCAGATGGGGTTAAGCAGAACCACGGTGAAAAGGGTGTTAAATGAAGACTTAGGGCTTCGGGCATATCGAAGAAAAACAGGACATCGTTTGAATGCTCGTCTAATGGACCTGAGACTGAAGAGATGCCGCGCTTTGTTGAAGCGGTACGCGGGAAAAAAATATCGGGAAATTCTTTTTTCGGATGAAAAATTTTTTACCGTAGAAGAGAGCTACAACAAACAAAATGATAAGGTGTACGCACACAGTAGTGAAGAAGCGAGCAACCGTATTCCGCGTGTCCAACGAGGTCATTTTCCATCCTCGCTCATGGTATGGTTGGGAGTTTCTTATTGAGGCTTAACAGAGGTACATTTTTGTGAGAAAGGTGTAAAAACGAATGCAGTTGTGTATCAAAATACAGTCCTGACGAACCTTGTGGAACCTGTTTCTCATACCATGTTCAATAACAGGCATTGGGTATTCCAACAAGATTCGGCGCCAACTCATAGAGCGAAGAGCACACAAGACTGGCTGGCGGCGCGTGAAATCGACTTCATCCGGCACGAAGACTGGCCCTCCTCCAGTCCAGATTTGAATCCGTTAGATTACAAGATATGGCAACACTTGGAGGAAAAAGCGTGCTCAAAGCCTCATCCCAAGTTTGGAGTCACTCAAGACATCCTTGATTAAGGCAGCCGCCGATATTGACATGGACTTCGTTCGTGCTGCGATAGACGACTGGCCGCGCAGATTGAAGGCCTGTATTCAAAATCACGGAGGTCATTTTGGATAAACTTTAGTGTCATAAGAATCTATGTTTTGTTAAGTTCATTTTGGTATATGAATAGTTACATAATGAATAAACTTGTTTCAATTATTTTACATTAAACATGTGACAGAATTTATGACCTGACTAGGTATAAAGCGTGTAAAAATAGTTAAACTCAATAAAGTGTTCTGTACAGTCGAAGAGGCCGAACGGGCGCGCGCGCAGGGGAGAGCGCCGGTACGAGGTGGCGTTCGACTTGTCGCGGCACGAGGAGAGCGCGGCGCCGCCCCCCGACCCCCCGCCCCCCACGCACACCCCCTACGACCTGTCGCGCCGCTACAACAAGCTGCCCGACGACAACATGAACGAGCTCCCCCGCCCCGCACCCTCCTCCCCGGAAGACACCAAACTGCAGCCCACCCTTCAGCCCAACGGCTGAGTGCCCCTGCCCCCTCCCCCGCGCGGAACTACACGAGGGGTAGGAGCACCCCCCCCCCGGTCGCGTCCCTCCAGTTTGAGATTGACAGTTTTGTATAGGACAGGATCTGAAGCGTCGCCCCGGACGCTGGCGAGGATAGCTTGGCGTGTTTCGTTCCTATAGACTTTATTTTCGATAAGGCTGATATTTCGTAAACAATAGTACGGGTAAAAATAATTTAAGAGTTATTTAACTAAACTGTAATGAAAAATTTCGGTCGTTGTAACGGACATGCCACGCGAAGTTATTCTCGCGACACGCGCGTGTGTCGGCGTGCGGCTGTGGCTGCGGACCAACACCGCATGCCTCATGCCGCACAAACACTTCACAGCATTTGTCTAAGCGTAGCCTCAGAACTGTTAAGCATGAAGAAATAAAGTACTAAAAATAATAGTGGATACCATTAGTGCAAAGTAATCGTACAAAATATAGACCAAAATACAATCCGAACACAGATATAAATACATTCATGAAATGTTAATAACATTCGGTAATATTTACGGGCGTTGAAATAAAATAGATGTATATTTATTTTCAATACAAAATAACAGGTTAAAAAGCCACAGAAGCTATCTCACAATTGAAGTTGACATTCCACTCCAGACAATCACATCACAATAACATGAAAAACGCACACAAAATTTATTATAATAACGAATAATTACAGTTATAATGAAAATAACACCATTCTTATAGATTAACTTTAAAACGAGTAGGTAGAAATAAAAATAATATATATGTACATAATATATAAATCTGACATAATGTATAAATAAAAATAAAAATATTACAACGAACTATTCGATAATATTAAATTTAAAAAAATGTTTATACGCGTTATCCTTGATGTTATTGATACGTTCAAAATATTAATGAGACTACATATATAGCGCTAGGGCCGCGTTGTTTGAGCTGCTGCTACTGTTTTCATGAATTCCATATCACAATTAGCAACTACCTCATTTTGTTTGTTGTAAGCTGCTCGCTGCACAGGCGACGCGCGCGGCGGACGTCGCCCGCGCCCCGCAGCCTATAGTACATTTATTTATTGTTAGCGACTTAAGGTTCTTTGATATTTTATCCTTAGATTAACAAGTTAAGTTTCATTCCTGATGATTTGTTGACAATATTTATTAAAGTAGTTTAAACTTCAAATTCAAACAGTTGTTTTTAAACATAATTTATTATTCAGAGCGCATCTAACTTTATTTATAGTTTTCCAATATTGCCCATTGCGATCCGTCTATAGCAAGCTGGAAATGTTATTTAGTTAGTCTGTACGTTAAGCAGCCACGTGCGTGCAAAGTTAGCACCGAAGCTGCACAGCATTACCGTTGGATTATCAACAGTGACTTTCTGTTACAGAAATTATGTCCATTTATTTATTCCATAGTTCAAAGATGCATAGATTATTTTCTAATTGTTTATCTCTACAGAAGTTAACAATACAATTAAACATCACGTTTTGTTTTAATTCTATTCGATTGTCGTGTTTTACTTTTATCTAATGAAGCACCTCGGTACAATTATATAAGTTATACACCCTTTTAATGGTTTGAAATGTAATAAATTTGGAACGTATAAAGTGTGAAAACGAAGATGTAGATATATAAGCTTATGATTTTTTTTATAAGTTTTGATTGTAAATATCTATTATAAAGTACAGAAATGAAATCATCATTTATTCGCCGACCGGGTTGGTGCTACAGGCTGTATATTTTCTTTTCGCGCTGAATCTACATATTATATTGCAATTCTGATGGTTGCGTCCGTCACTCTATCGCCACACGCACCGGCGCGTACATTACAAATGTGCAGATCATTAATTTTAACGAGGTTTCCTCTTAACTCTGTGTATTTATTGAAAGCCGATACTATGTGTAAACATATTTATCAGTCACCAGCTTGACGGAGTGAATTCAAAAGCTATTTAAACTACTACTAATAATATCTACTACCTCTTAGAATCGTTCCCGTGAGGTTAGCATTCCACGTGCTACAACAGATTAATATAAATGTATTGCTGATTAATTAATTATATGGTTTCTCTCTCCTCTAAGTCGATGAAATTCAACTTTATGCGTCCGTGTAATAAATGATGATTTAATACTATAAAAAGGGAAAATGTACCTGATAATTCAATTACACTAAGCTAATTAGACTTAAGTGTAATTTTAGGGTTTCAAAAAATTCTAGATTTTTATCTTTGACCCTAGATTTTGTCACAGGGTGTAAACTTTGGTTCCGTATAACTTAATATTAGTATATCAGATGCAGTGATTTTTCAAGGTTTTATCTTTTACACTTTTTTTGTTGTTGATGATACTAATTTTATACAGTTCATTTTTTATCTAACAATAATTTCTTGGAAGTAGGATTCTGGTGATTTCTTTTGAAGTAAAATAGTACCTACCAGAATTTCAGAAAAGTTTAAAACACTAATAAACAAACCTACCCAGTTCAAGGTAAGCAGCTATTATTACTACTGCATGTAGTAAGTAGCAACTTTTACTTTACTTTTTCCGAGCCTCTTACGTGATTTAATACCAATTTTTTTTAATTATAATAATATAATCCGACCCTTAAATATTCCACCGGGTTTAAATTTGGACAGTAAAAAAATATCGGTTTGTGCTTAAAAAATGTATAAGAAAAAGCAATAAGAAATTTAATATAGTTCAAATCGGTATATTTGTGTTTAATAATTATGTTAGTGTGTTAATGAAACGGTTTAAGGTTTAATATTGTCTTAGTTATCACTTTTCACTATATTTTAATGTAAGATTGAACTGTGTCGAGTACCTTATTAATAATTTAAACAATCGCAAGTTCACTCGAGGTTGTGTTAAACAATATTACTAACATTCGCCTTAAACAACACAGATTTATTAAAGTGGTCGTTTTCAGTGTTATTTTACAAATTGAAACACATTGGATATAAGGATATTGTCCCCGAAAAATGGTGGAAATGTTCATTCTTAATATAAGTAAGTTATCACTAATATGCATTCATTAAGTACTTTTATTACTTATAGTTTCATGTGAACACAGAATGAGCGCAGCAGTGTCGGTACTAATCAGTCTTTATTTTGGTAACCGCTAGTCTGCATTCGGACAGATTATCTACAAAACGAGTAGGAGAAGTAATTAGAAAAAGAGAACAGACTCGCATACCTTGATCTTCTGAATAATACTAGTGAATAGAGAGAGAGAGAATATGCTTTATTGTACACAGTAAACAAGCAGATGCATTTGTACAATAAGCGGTCTTATCGCTTTTAGCGATCTCTTCCAGACAACCGTTTAATTTACAGAAATTCTGGAAAATATAAAGATATAACAGGTATTTTGCGGTGTACTATTGGCAATAAATACATTATTATACAAAATATATACATACAATAAATAGATATATACCGCTTACTTTGATTGAATACATGTATGAACAAAATTAATTGACAAATAATAGTAATTAAACTAGATACGCCCTGCTGACTTCGAAGTTTCGTTCGCAATTCTACATGACGTGCCTTGTGCTGTGCGGGTACACTCAGGCCGCCTCCACTACCTTCCTCCTTCAAGCTCACTATTAGTCAGTCGGGTATTCTGCCGGCCGCGCCAGTCGGATGACCACTTCTGGCCGTGTTTCATAACAGTTTGCTCATCCGCTGTTTAATACCAAGTGCCAATCTAACGAGGACTTCTTTCAAAGTTGTCGCAATTCTATTAACGTCTTATAAAATTTCCAGAAACTAATTTATTTACCTGTTCATAAATAACATTTAAACACCTATGTCATAGTTGATTCGGAACAAATTCGGGAATCGTGGACACGATCTAAATAGCACTGTTACGTGTTCTCGGGTTTATTTTTATTTATATTGGTACATCCGTTGTTTGGTTGTCTGATTAAGAGTAATGACGTGCATTCGGAACTTGCAAGCCGATAAAAGAAAAAGCGAGATTAAAGCATACATATGCATATATATAATATGCATATTCTACAAGTGCAGATATTCCTAATAATAAATTAATTTGGCGCGGTCGGTCAAATATAATTCAGTTAATAACATCAACTTTGACCATTCGAGTGGAAAATAAGCAATACTTAAACCAGTAATCAGTCTGTCTGTATACTTAAAAAATGACGCAGTTTTTATTAGTTTTTTTTTTACGTAATCACTGCGTTGGCCGCGCGGTCATTGCAATGCCAATTTAAAACTATATAGCCACAAGTTGCAATTTTTATATTTTTCTTTTGTTACAATACACGTATTATCTTTATGACGTATTGTATTTTCACACCCGATACATTATATTTTTAATAATATTAGCGTATAAAATATAGTATATAGCATCATTAGCTTAAACAGTGCTTGAAACTGATCATTGTTGCGATCACAATTCATAGGTTTACAGCTTGGGTGTTTTTTAAGTGAAGGTTTTTTTACATTCACTTTTAATATATAGTACAATTAAGCTACTAATATTACAAGAAGTAATAAATTGAGCTTTGAACTTCTGATATCGTGCTTAAATCGATGACGTCACACAGTGCCTCCCACTAGCCAACAGTTTTATGATTTTGGGCACAATTTGCAGAGCGCTGCAAACACACTAATGTTGCAAACACAATTAGCGGGTATTTCATTCCACAGTTTTATATATTATTTATTTATACAGTAGAAAATAACACATTCCAATTGATGCAATAGTTTTTGTCCGCCGAAGTTTATTATTATTTATAGGCACAGTAACTGTAGCAGTTAGATTGACACATTGTTTTATAATGCCTTTGATATGTCAACAAATCAACCAACAACACAACCCAAATAGTATCTACAAATTATTTGGCACAGTCCTGATTCAGCAGAATTAAATATGCTTCTCAACGGGGTCGCCTGTTACACTGGCTTCGTAATTATTATATTATATGTCGTTGTTAAAAATTACCAAACACTTGTTGATCACATAAAACCGATTATAGTTATATGTAGAAACGAAATGTTCAAAATTGTCAATTCAGTTGAATGTACAAAAACAATGTTAACCACGTGTCGTGACCACACGTCCCTGAATGATGTAAGTGGTGGTACAAGTCATTAGTTTCACACGGTTACAGCTGTAATACGTATAGTTTTAGAACAATCAATAAACTACATACTAAAAAATACTTTTAAACGCGCACTAGAGCAACTTCAAAACGCGATTGCTGATTGTGGCTTGTGCGACTATTTATTTCAGCCATCGGTGTTATATGGTATAGTTATCTCGTGATAAATGTAATTACAAAGCAATAGAGTATTATATATTTAATTGTTGTAAATACAGTTTTAAAATGTTGTTCATACTGATTACTGTTTTCAATGTTGGCAATCTAGATCAAATAATATTTCGTATGTTAAGAAAATGACAAGTGTATTTATAATATTGTAATTGTTTCTAATATGTTTGGGGAATTTAATATTTAAAATACTGATCCTACATTAATTTTGGGATAGTAGGCAGTCGAATAATAGCTGTCAAAATTGCATTTGCTCAGGATGGTAATTTCTTTGTAAACAAAAACAAGATTCTGAAATAATTAAATATGTTTATGTAATAGTAAAAACAGCTGAGACCACTTCTTCTCCACTTCTTGGCTCTTAACATCTTCACAATAGGCATATTGTTTAGCATGTTATAATTATATAAAATTGAATCAACCTAAAGAAATATATCATCCTGTCCAATGCATTGAAATAAATAGGATTGAATTAACGACACAAGCTATTCCGAGTCGGCTCTTGTTCGAACTGCAAGAGATGTACTTATACTAAGTTCGTCCATTATTTTTGTTTAATAAATTAGTATTCACGTTATTCGTAGCGATGTTTATTTTCTTAAAATTTTTCACTTAAAATTATCATTTATCAAACAATGTCATTATTACCTTTGGTTTGTTTTCTTTGATTTAAAAAAACTTTTGTTTCGATAGAAAGCTGTTTTTTATTGTAGAGTAGTTTAAAAAGTAATGAATTATACTTTCGAATGTGTAACATTTCGTAAACGGGGAATTATAATTATAGTTATAACCTGACGCTGCAAAATTGTCCTGTGATTTTTGACGAAACCGACGAAATTTGACGAAACCGGACCGAATAGTTTAATTTTGTAACAATGACAGACGACAATAAAAATCGACATATTTTACAGGGTTTTTGTGACATTTCCCGATCAGCTGGGAAGTTGTTACTTTATCTATCGATTCAGCATGCCGTTAATTTTGAGAACATGCGAAAATATTTATATTAAATAGTAAAATCATCGCGCAAGCATTCGAAGCGTTGGAAAAGGGAATTTTACCCTGCCTTCGACCAAGAATCTTTGAAACGCTGCAGAAAACAATTTGACAATTACTTTTTAGACTACTCAAAAGCAATTGGCGTCGAATTTGAATGAGTAATGTAATAAATAATGATGGGTGTGATGGCTCAATTTGAATGTAAGTATAGCCACATCCGCGCTTTACATCTAGTGCAAGTCTAACTGATACATTTTATTGTTATTTCGTGGCAACGCGTGGAGTTGTCAACAACGAAACGAAAAAACAATAGAATTGCTCAGTTTATTTATCGTATAAGGAATTGACGTTATAAGTGGGGATATGAACGTGAATTTAGAATTAAATATGTCATTAATGAAACATAGCGTTTTGGAGCCGAATTATTTATTAATTAAATGTTGCCATTTTTATCCTTTGATAAACTTATTGAGTTCGCTTTGAGAGCAATAATAATTGAAAACGGGATAAGATCACTGACTGAATTCAGCCCTGGCTTCTCACGGCTACCATCGCCACGTGTTTAAGTCGATTGCGTTCCGGGCTGCGTGCACTTCGGAACATTCTAAGCGAGAGTAGCTGTAGTACAATAAAATATGCGATTTCTTGGAATTCAGTCAGATATATGCTTTCAAAATAAAATTATCTTATATAAATGAATGTTATGAACACCAATGTTAACATAATTATTAACTTCTAAAAGACTGTTTCCTTTGTCTTTTGAACACTCAATTTGGTGAAATTGTAAACTTTAATGAGGGCTTACACAACAAAAGCGAATGTTGCAGTCCTGTTTGTTTGTGGGCCACACTATATAGGTCGTTTGCTCCCGATATTATGTCGAACAGGTACAACATGCGCTACAACATGTTGGCTTATGTGTAATAAGAGAAACCAATCAGTTACTAATGTGAGTTTTCGTTATTGTTCTTTGAAACCAATCAAGCTATCTAGTTGTTTGCATTATATTAATTTTAGCGATTTTTCTTATGAGTCAATCTAGGAGCTAGAGATATGATACGTATTTTATTTAGAAAAATAACCTCAACTATAATGTCATAGTAAATTATTGTCATAACATAACAGATTACTTTAAACTAGTTGCCTCCGTTATCCGTTCGAGACAGACCTTCGGTAGCGTCTCATACAAACGTATGGGTCCTCCAAGCTAACTCTGTAGATAGATTATATAAAATACTTTGAGAATCATTAAACTAAGCTATTGCATGCAAACGTCTGATTGAAGCGTGTTCAAAAGACAAAACTAACTTCATATTCCCACGAAAAAAATTAGATTAAAAAAATGAATCTACCTCAACCTATTTTACCCATCACCGTTAGATAAGTGTTCTATTGAGTCTTTATAATTACTAATGAAAATGTAGTGTTTTATAAAAAAAAGTAATTTCAATAATTCCGTTTTGATATGGTAATTATTGTTACCGATGATATTGAATGATATGTAATGTTGCGGTCTTGTCGAATTTGAAAATGATATTAAAAAAAAGAAGAAAGAAAGAGTTATTTTATTTACTGTTTCATGTTCCAACGATTTTTGATGAGCTCTGCTCTCGATTTATGTGCTTACCACAGCCCATAGACGCAACATCAAGACCACCACCTACCCAGAAACAGCTGTCCCACCTTTCCAACTGTAATTTTACAACCTGTTTTTTTACTATTAATCTTACCATCCATAACCGAAAACCATCACTGGGCAGTGGGTTCTAAATTATTTTAAATTTGTTAAGATTATTATTTGTAAAAGTAAAAATATACATGTGATTTTGAACTTGGGTTTAATGCATTGTTTTGCCTATGAAAATTTATTTGCACACGGCCCGCTACTTTTAATGTTAATGGATCGGGAGGATCCGTAATCACGTTTGAACGATGTCGACCATTCGGTCGACAGGATCGGGTATGTTATTCTCAGCGGCCACGACAAGAGGGTTCTCATCTCATGCCGCCTTATCAAAGTGGCGCAATGATGCCGACTGTAGATAATTACTGACTGAGTCAAGCTCCCGGTCATCATGGAGATCCACGTTCCTTAGGAACCATGGTGCTCAGACGGCCATCCTGCAAAAACGGGAGTGAATAACTTGAAGGGGTTACAAGTGAGTGCGGGCCGCGTGAACGAACACTACACTTGCATACGTCATAACGAGGTGTATGCAAGTTTTGTAGAGTGTCACCTTATTTCGAAGGGACAATTTTCTTCGCTTGCAAATCATAAGGTAGAGACGTCCTAATATGAAGGCGGCACGGTCGCGGGCCAGCTATATAATGTTATCAGACGCTCAACGGACGCACTGACTAACAAGCAGCAGCTTACCGCTAGTAGTATAAGTATATAAGTAGTATAGTAGTAGTAGTATAAGTAGTATAAGTTTTATTTAAATAATTGTCCTGGAAATTACTATAGTTTAGAGATCCAGACTCGACTAAAATCACCGAATTTTATTGTAAAGTGATCTTCGTTGAATGTTGACCTATTCTAATTCCTTTTTCAATTGCAGGGATTTCAAATGTTAAGGCGCCATTGGTATGATAAAATCTATAGATTGACGTAAGTGCTCTCTCTATTGGCAGATAGGTCTATGGAGGTTCTTTTCGACGAGAGTCGGAGAGCAGAGCTTATGAGAACTAACAGGCTCTCGGGACCGGATTCTTATCAGGCTAGATATTGTGTTAACGTTAATAACAGCTACCTTTCAAGCCGGAACGCTCCACTGGATCAACCCGCTCTCTCTCTCAGTTATTTAATTAATTTGACTATACGAAGTATTCGGTTTCATGCCAGTTTCTGTCTGAGCGATCTTACTCTAATTTTGAAATAAACAAAACTGTATTATCAAACTGCAACGAATATCCACGAATATTGTTTTCTTAGTTCATACCAAAAAACAGGCGTATTATTTAAACATAAGAGATAAAACGTACAAAAGGTTTCACGCTAAGTCATTGTTTATTATATATTTGCATAATTTGGGTCCCGCACAAGGAGCGACGCCATTGACTTGTCCAGTTCTGCCGCTAAGCGAGATTATTTACGTCATAGTATGAGTTGCTAGATGGTCGTCATTCCGACGGCATCAGGGCGACTTTGTAGCGAGATATAGCTCTTAACGCCGAGTGGTTGTGAGGTGGCCTGCCAATTTATACTAAGAAAAAAGATAAAAATGCTTTAAGATTATACAATAAGTTTTAAAATTGCAGTAAATTAACGGCTTTCACATTTACACGATGTCAAACTTGCTAATGCATCTGACTGCGGCGACTATTTATAAAATGGTCAAATAGGTCCGACCCTTCTTAGAGACACGGGTGACGTCTGTATGCCAGGGCAAACTACAAATCACATTGTGAAGTCTTTTACGTAGTGTTTTCGTCTAAAAGTATATAATATCTAAAGTATGAAATTGCCGATTGGTACTGAAAAATTTAAATTGTTTTTTTTTTTCAACTAACATATTTATTTAATTAAAATATTTACCATTATTGTCTATATATTGCTGCCATCTAATAGGAAGGTCATTTATGCCTTTGCGATAGAACTCTGGTCATCTATATTCTACAAAGTGTGTGAAAGCATTTTGTACTGCCTCCTGGGAAGAAAACTTTAAATCACGTAGAAAATTGTCGAAATCACGGAAAAAATGGTAGACCGTTGGAGCAAGGTCTGGCGAATCCGGAGGGTGACGAATGGTTACTAATGCAGTTGGTTTATAGTTAAAATGTTTTCTCGTGCTGTATGAGATCTCACGTTATCATGGAGCAATAAGGGTGAAGATCGATTCATGAGTCGGGTTTGTTTCACTCTAAGTTTTGCTATCATTGCTCGGAGTTCGGCACAGTAGACGTCTGCCGTTATTGCTTGATCAGATCGGAGAAAACTATAGTGCTATAACATAACACTATGCTGAGACCGTGGCTGAGACCACCAAACAGTTATCATTACCTTTTTATTGGTAAGCTTTGCTTTAGGACACTGTTGCGGTGTTTGACCTGAGGTCAGGCATTGTATTTTTGGCTTACGGTTATCGTAAAGAATCCACTTTTCATCACATGTCACAATTTGATCCAATATTCCTTCATTTCTGTATCGATTCAACAAGGCAACACAAGTTTCAACACGCTTTTTTTTCTGCAGATCAGTCAAATTATGAGGCACCCATTTTTCATATTTTTTTAGTTTATTGATTTGACGCAAATGATATTGTTGGTAAGGTAACGTTAGACCATGTCGGTAATTCCTTGGTAGCTTAGCTCGGATCGGCTTCCACCATCTTTTTTAATTCATTTTTATTCACATGTGTGGGCGGTCTTCCACATGGTTCGTTCTTAAAATCAAAATTTCCATCATGAAAGCGCTTAAATCAAAATCGCACGGTGCGTTCATTAGCAGTCCCCTCTCCAAACGCAACATTGAGCTGTTTCTGCAGCGTTAGTTCCGCGTCGGATCTCGTATTCAAAAATCACTCGAATTTTCGAAGTATCGTATCTTTCTTGTCTGAGCTGAATACAACAAACAACTGAAAGTCGATAAATCGAATGTTGCACATTTTTTAAAAGAAGAACCTCATAGGTACCATTTGAATTTCATACTTTAACCCCTATTTTTATTTTTTTATTTTTATAGCTTAGATTGGTGGACGAGCTCACAACCCACCTGATGTTAAGTGGTTACTGGAGCCCGTAGACATCTACAAAGTAAATGCGCCACCTACCTTGAGATATAAGTTCTAAGGTCTCAAGTATAGTTACAACGGCTGCCCCACCTTTCAAACCGAAACGCATTACTGCTTCGCGGCAGAACTAGGCAGGGTGGTAGTACCTACCCGTGCGGACTCACAAGAGGTCCTAACACCAGTAAGCCCCTATTATACAAATGAACAGTAACTTTATACTCAATTTTCTCCTTACTATATTTCATTATATTATATTATCGTGATGTTTTTTCTGTGTATAGATAAACAAACATATGTTCCAAGACTGGTAGCGGTAATTACGTACCTACCTGGTAAAGGAAATGGTTTCCTATAACCGGCTATATATCTCCGTTATACGTGACTAAACACATACATTGTCGTCTCCACCGCTATCAAATATTAAAAAGTAGTCAATAATGGCAGTTTTGCATTGTATCTATGTGTGCTATCGCAAACATTCATAACAGGTTTTTTATTAAAAGCGCTCGAACTTAAAAATAAAATAAAAAATATGTTTAAGTCATATGCCACAATTTTTTTAATTTTATTTTACGGCGTATTCGATGACATTACGTAGGGAATTTCAGCCAAATGGCCGCCTCGACTCTGCTGTATGTGGTGTATTTTTTAATAATAATAATTATTTGTATTTTTTCATTTACTTAAAGTTTTGCATCCATTAACATTTCATATAGTATACCAGAATTTAATAAAAACAATACCTACAATCGGAATAGAACAAAAACAGTAATAATATTAATAAAACAAAAAATTAAAATGAGCGTTAAAACTACTTTATCCTAAAAACTGCTTTGGATCCAGAATATTCAACATACATTTTTCTACCTGATTTAAATACCATCAGTTCGCTTTTAACGGCATTATATCTGAGTCCATGTTCCTCCGCGTAACGCTCGCATATCTCAATCAGCATAAATGGAGTTCAATTTTACGAAGAGCGCAAGTTATGTTGGCCTTCATGGCGGCAATAGACTAGTTTGTCTACATAGACTAGAGATTTCACGTAACCCCACACAAAGTAGTCGAGCGGTGCGATCACATGATCTCACACGCCTTCGAATTTATAATTCAATAAATTTAATGTTTCCACAATGAACCACATGTTCGTGATACCCATACCATGTATCCTAGGCCACTAAAAGTTTGTTATCATCGCTCGACATCGGTCGCCATTAACAGTGAGCACAGCCCCTTGCGCATCATCGAAGAAATAAGAGCCGATGATACCGACGGACAATCGTGTCGTCAAAGCGATCCATGGTGAAATGTCACGACTAAATATGTATTCATGCCAAATTTGACAGCTATTGCTTTACCAAGACGGCCGCTATGAGTTATCAAAGTTCGAGCGTCCCTATTGGAAAACCCCTTTATTATTATTTATTGCATAGACGGGAAACGAGCTCACAGTTCACCTGATGTTAAATGGATACTAAAATATCTAGATACAATGTAAATGTCACCACCAATATCGAGAATTATAAAGACCTAAGTCTATGGAGCAGAAACATGGACCATAAAATCAGCTGACCGAAACAGAGTTGATGCTTTTGAAATGTGGTGCTGGCGCCGCCTATTAAGGATTCCATGGATAGCCCACCGCACGAACATCTCGGTCCTACATCAGCTTAAAATGGAGAACGCTCAACGCCTGTCTGCCACCTGTCTGCAACGCATAATGCGCTACTTTGGCCACGTTGCCCGCAGAGGAGTAGACAACTTGGAACGTCTGATGGTCACTGGGAAAGTAGAAGGAAAACGTCCTAGAGGCCGGAGCCCCAAACGTTGGTCCGACCAAATCTCCGAGCAAACCAGCGGACCACTTAGCGCTGCACTACACCAGGCAACTGACCGGAACCGATGGAGGCTGACAGTCGACAAGCTAAAACGGAGTCACGATCCTCAGCAATGAGGGAGCGATGGAGAAGAAGAAGAAGAAGTCTAAAAAATGGTTGACTCGGTATTCAAACCGGAACGCATTACTGTTCTGCAGCACAAAGAGGCAGGGTGGTGGCACCTAGCCTAATGGGTTCACAAGAGTCACAAGGATTTGGAAAATAATCACGTTTAAACGCTTTTAAATTAGAGTTTTATTGGTATTTCCTACAAAATTGAAGTCGTCGTGGCCTAAAGGATAAGACGTCCGGTGCATTCGTGTTGAGCGATACACCGGTGTTCGAATCTCGGCGGTTACAAATTTTTGTAATGAAATAAGTACTCAACAAATGTTCAAGATTGACTTCCACGGTGAAGGAATAACATCGTGTAATAAAAATCAAACCCGTAAAATTATAATTTGCGTAATTACTGGTGGTAGGATCTCTTGAGAGTCCGCGCGGGTAGGTACCACCACTCTGCTTATTTCTGCCGTGAAGCAGTATAGCGTTTCTGTTGGAAGGGTGGGGCAACCGTTGTAACTATACCTGAGACCTTAGAACTTATGTCTCAAGGTGGGTGGCGTATTTATGTTGTAGATGTCTATGGGCTCGTGTCTGTGAGCGTGTCCACCCAACTAAGCAAAAAAAAATAACTAGTCAGGTCATAAGTATTGTCCGCGACGAGGAAGACACAGCGGAACATACATTGGCGCGTTGCTCTGGATTCGACGAGCAACGCGCCGCCCTCGTCGCGGTCATAGGAGAGGACCTCTCGCTGCCGCGCGTCGTGGCTACGATGCTCGGCAGCGACGCGTCCTGGAAGGCGATACTCGACTTCTGCGAGTCCACCATCTCGCAGAAGGAGGCGGCGGAGCGAGAGAGGGAGAGCTCTTCCCTTTCCGCACTGATCCGTCGCCGTCGAGCCGGGGGCCGGAGGCGGGAATACGCCCGCACGTCCCGGCCCCTGTAGGTAGCGGCCTCCCCCCGGTGAAGGTCAAGGGGCGACCTGAGGGGGTGAGGCCGCGCGGCGCGCTACCAGCACTCTAGCGCGCTGCCGTGGAGTGATTAGAGTGACCGGTCGACGGTGTATCGCGTCCCGACCCGGCAGGCTGGTTCTGGTCCAGCGGGGTATTCCGGGACACCAGCGGCACCGTCTGGGCGACCCGACGGGCTGCCGTACCGAGACGGCCGACGTTTCAGAGCCTTCGATTCGCCTCGAAGGCTCCGTCGGCTGGGCGTCCTTGGGGTGAGCCGCGCCGTCTGGTTGTAGTGTTGACCGCGGTAGCCCCCCTACCTCATCCGGGTTCTGACCTCGGAGGGGATCGGACGTCGGGTGTAAGAGTGCAGGGGAGTCGTTTAGTGGGTGGGCTCTAAAATCCTTGGGCCCGCGGTCTGCTCACAACACCATGCAGATCGTTGAGTCTCACATACCCCGCGCGCCCCTTTTGCGCGGGGACCTCGTAGGAGGTTCGGCCCTCTACCCGAAAAAAAAAAAAAAAAGGTCATAAGTATTGTCCGCGACGAGGAAGACACAGCGGAACATACATTGGCGCGTTGCTCTGGATTCGACGAGCAACGCGCCGCCCTCGTCGCGGTCATAGGAGAGGACCTCTCGCTGCCGCGCGTCGTGGCTACGATGCTCGGCAGCGACGCGTCCTGGAAGGCGATACTCGACTTCTGCGAGTCCACCATCTCGCAGAAGGAGGCGGCGGAGCGAGAGAGGGAGAGCTCTTCCCTTTCCGCACTGATCCGTCGCCGTCGAGCCGGGGGCCGGAGGCGGGAATACGCCCGCACGTCCCGGCCCCTGTAGGTAGCGGCCTCCCCCCGGTGAAGGTCAAGGGGCGACCTGAGGGGGTGAGGCCGCGCGGCGCGCTACCAGCACTCTAGCGCGCTGCCGTGGAGTGATTAGAGTGACCGGTCGACGGTGTATCGCGTCCCGACCCGGCAGGCTGGTTCTGGTCCAGCGGGGTATTCCGGGACACCAGCGGCACCGTCTGGGCGACCCGACGGGCTGCCGTACCGAGACGGCCGACGTTTCAGAGCCTTCGATTCGCCTCGAAGGCTCCGTCGGCTGGGCGTCCTTGGGGTGAGCCGCGCCGTCTGGTTGTAGTGTTGACCGCGGTAGCCCCCCTACCTCATCCGGGTTCTGACCTCGGAGGGGATCGGACGTCGGGTGTAAGAGTGCAGGGGAGTCGTTTAGTGGGTGGGTCCTAAAATCCTTGGGCCCGCGGTCTGCTCACAACACCATTCAGATCGTTGAGTCTCACATACCCCGCGCGCCCCTTTTGCGCGGGGACCTCGTAGGAGGTTCGGCCCTCTACCCGAAAGAAAAAAAAAAGAAGGAGGTCATAAGTATTGTCCGCGACGAGGAAGACACAGCGGAACATACATTGGCGCGTTGCTCTGGATTGGACGAGCAACGCGCCGCCCTCGTCGCGGTCATAGGAGAGGACCTCTCGCTGCCGCGCGTCGTGGCTACGATGCTCGGCAGCGACGCGTCCTGGAAGGCGATACTCGACTTCTGCGAGTCCACCATCTCGCAGAAGGAGGCGGCGGAGCGAGAGAGGGAGAGCTCTTCCCTTTCCGCACTGATCCGTCGCCGTCGAGCCGGGGGCCGGAGGCGGGAATACGCCCGCACGTCCCGGCCCCTGTAGGTAGCGGCCTCCCCCCGGTGAAGGTCAAGGGGCGACCTGAGGGGGTGAGGCCGCGCGGCGCGCTACCAGCACTCTAGCGCGCTGCCGTGGAGTGATTAGAGTGACCGGTCGACGGTGTATCGCGTCCCGACCCGGCAGGCTGGTTCTGGTCCAGCGGGGTATTCCGGGACACCAGCGGCACCGTCTGGGCGACCCGACGGGCTGCCGTACCGAGACGGCCGACGTTTCAGAGCCTTCGATTCGCCTCGAAGGCTCCGTCGGCTGGGCGTCCTTGGGGTGAGCCGCGCCGTCTGGTTGTAGTGTTGACCGCGGTAGCCCCCCTACCTCATCCGGGTTCTGACCTCGGAGGGGATCGGACGTCGGGTGTAAGAGTGCAGGGGAGTCGTTTAGTGGGTGGGTCCTAAAATCCTTGGGCCCGCGGTCTGCTCACAACACCATTCAGATCGTTGAGTCTCACATACCCCGCGCGCCCCTTTTGCGCGGGGACCTCGTAGGAGGTTCGGCCCTCTACCCGAAAGAAAAAGAAAAGAAGGAGGTCATAAGTATTGTCCGCGACGAGGAAGACACAGCGGAACATACATTGGCGCGTTGCTCTGGATTGGACGAGCAACGCGCCGCCCTCGTCGCGGTCATAGGAGAGGACCTCTCGCTGCCGCGCGTCGTGGCTACGATGCTCGGCAGCGACGCGTCCTGGAAGGCGATACTCGACTTCTGCGAGTCCACCATCTCGCAGAAGGAGGCGGCGGAGCGAGAGAGGGAGAGCTCTTCCCTTTCCGCACTGATCCGTCGCCGTCGAGCCGGGGGCCGGAGGCGGGAATACGCCCGCACGTCCCGGCCCCTGTAGGTAGCGGCCTCCCCCCGGTGAAGGTCAAGGGGCGACCTGAGGGGGTGAGGCCGCGCGGCGCGCTACCAGCACTCTAGCGCGCTGCCGTGGAGTGATTAGAGTGACCGGTCGACGGTGTATCGCGTCCCGACCCGGCAGGCTGGTTCTGGTCCAGCGGGGTATTCCGGGACACCAGCGGCACCGTCTGGGCGGCCCGACGGGCTGCCGTACCGAGACGGCCGACGTTTCAGAGCCTTCGATTCGCCTCGAAGGCTTCGTCGGCTGGGCGTCCTTGGGGTGAGCCGCGCCGTCTGGTTGTAGTGTTGACCGCGGTAGCCTCCCTACCTCATCCGGGTTCTGACCTCGGAGGGGATCGGACGTCGGGTGTAAGCGTGCAGGGGAGTCGTTTAGTGGGTGGGTCCTAAAATCCTTGGGCCCGTGGTCTGCTCACAACACCATGCAGATCGTTGAGTCTCATATACCCCGCGCGCCCCTTTTGCGCGGGGACCTCGTAGGAGGCTCGGCCCTCTACCCCTCTACCCGAATAAAAAAAAAAAAAAAAGGTCATAAGTATTGTCACACAGTAAAAACTTTTCTTTTAGAATGCTGGCCACAAAAAAGTTTATTGAATTCGAATTTCGAATTGTTCATGAAAATAAAAATGTATACTTTTAGAATTTTTACTCATTTTTAAATATGGAGTGGACGCTTAAAGAAGACCGTGTTGCAGTTATTGCGTTGCATCGTTGCGGTTACGCGCCAATTCAAATTTTTAACATACTGAAAAATTTGAATATAACCAAAAGATTCGTTTATCGTACCATCAACCGATACAATGAAGACTCTAGTGTAGATGACAGGTCAAGAAGTGGTCGCCCTCGGTCTGTTAGGACTCCAGCAGTGATAAAAGCTGTGAAGGCGCGAATTCTAAGAAATCCCAAGCGTTAGCAGAAACTGTTGGCCCTTCAGATGGGGTTAAGCAGAACCACGGTGAAAAGGGTGTTAAATGAAGACTTAGGGCTTCGGGCATATTGAAGAAAAACAGGACATCGTTTGAATGCTCGTCTAATGGACCTGAGACTGAAGAGATGCCGCGCTTTGTTGAAGCGGTACGCGGGAAAAAAATATCGGGAAATTCTTCTTTCGGATGAAAAAATTTTTACCGTAGAAGAGAGCTACAACAAACAAAATGATAAGGTGTACGCACACAGTAGTGAAGAATAGAGCAACCTTATTCCGCGTGTCCAACGAGGCCATTTTCCATCCTCGCTCATGGTATGGTTGGGAGCTTCTTATTGGGGCTTAACAGAGGTACATTTTTGTGAGAAAGGTGTAAAAACGAATGCAGTAGTGTATCAAAATACAGTCCTGAAGAACCTTGTGGAACCTGTTTCTCATACCATGTTCAATAACAGGCACTGGGTATTCCAACAAGATTCGGCGCCAGCTCATAGAGCGAAGAGCACACAAGACTGGCTGGCGGTGCGTGAAATCGACTTCTTCCGGCACGAATACTGGCCCTCCTCCAGTCCAGATTTGAATCCGTTAGATTACAAGATATGGCAACACTTGGAGGAAAAGGCGTGCTCAAAGCCTCATCCCAATTTGGAGTCACTCAAGACATCCTTGATTAAGGCAGCCGCCGATATTGACATGGACCTCGTTCGTGCTGCGATAGACGACTGGCCGCGCAGATTGAAGGCCTGTATTCAAAATCACGGAGGTCATTTTGAATAAACTTTAGTGTCATAAGAATCTATGTTTTGTTAAGTTCATTTTGGTATATGAATGGTTACATAATGAATAAATTTGTTTCAATTATTTTACATTAAACATGTGACAGAATTTATGACCTGACTAGGTATGTTACGATACTCAAAGCAGAATATCAAATAATTTTAATTAAAGTACCTAATCTTTGACTCCGACTAAGAGTCGAACCGACACCAACATTCACCGATCACTAAGCACGCGATACAATTGAAATGTACTAACATCAACACAATAAAGCCGTAGTTGTATTATTTCTAACGTGCTTAGAACGTGCTCTCAGTGTCAGTTTGTATTTGTCACAAAATGGTGCTTCAATCGGCTTACGATAACGAAGGTTTCCACAACAATGAACCTTGCGGTTATGATAATGAGGCTGCGAAGACTCATACATTTGATGAGGCTATAGAATTAGCAGGTGAGGAATTTCTCAACCGTTTTTTTTATGTACATAATTGACTACGGTTTTCTGATTATTGAGAAAACAGTCAGGCGTTCCGTAAAGATGCGTGAGTCAGTGGGTCTCTTGTGAGTCCGCACGGGTGGGTACCACCACCCTACCTATTTCTGCCGTGAAGCAGTAATGCGTTTCGGTTTGAAGGGTGGGGCAGCCGTTGTAACTATACTGAGACCTAAAAACTTATATTTCAAAATGGGTACCGCATTTACGTTGTACCTGTCTATGGGCTCCAGTAACCACTTAACACCAGGTGGGCTATGAGCTCGTCCAACCAACTAAGAAATAAAAAAACCCAGTGAACTGGCCATTGCCATCGCTCAATAACTGTCCTTTAAAAATTAAAATCCGACGTTTTTCTGGCGCATGAGTTGAGATATTTTTGCTGATATAGGCTACCTTGACTCCGATGCGGAGACACCGTTAAAGAGATTCTTAACCGATGTCATGCAAAAGGACAACTGAGAGGACTTTGGACTCGAAGTCTAATTTAATTCTGTCCATGATGAGTGTGACACCTCGACTGACGGTACGGGCCAACTTACCATAGTTCTCAGCCCTCGTGCCTTGGCACCAACTTATGCACGAGTTACAGTTTGCGGTAGGCAGCGGCTTGGGTCTGCCTCTGGCATTGCTGAAGTCCATGGGCGATGGTAACCACTCACCATTAGGTGGGCCGTATGCTCGTCAGCAATAAAACAAAAAGAAACAAGTTACATTTCGATGCTATGGAGAGATATCTGAGTAACGCTCAATAAGTATTTTTCATTCATATTATGAAACCTAAGAATTCCATCTAGATGAATAAACAAGTGCCACGGTCTACGGAAAATAAATTTGTGTTTGCTTAATTTATTTATTTATTGATTAGATGGTTGGACGAGCTCACGTGCCACCTGGCGTTAGCTGGTTACTGAAGCCCATAGACATCTACGACGTAAATGCACCACCAATCTTGAGATATAAATTCTAAGGTCTCAGTATAGTTACAACGGCTGCGAAGGATAGATCAAACCGAAATGCATTACTGCTCCATGGACCGGACCGGACTCACAAGACGTCTTATCACCAGTAATTACGCAAATTTTACGGGTTTGATTATTGCAAACGATGTTATTCCTTTACCCGGAAAATTATTCGTGAACTTGAGTTAAGTACTTATCTTCATTAGAAAATCGGTACCTGTCTGCGGGATTCGAAGCGGTGCATCGTTAGCTACCGGACGACTTATCCTTTAGGCCACGAGACTAAACAGACTTAAAACTTATACTTAAAATGACTTAAAACGACTTAAAACCAATAAAAAGTTCGAGAAAAGTACCATAAGTTCATTAACATATTCGTCAACTTATAGCAATGAAACAGTAAAATTTAAATGACTATCTGCAGCAAATTAAATTATTCATTTTTAAATAATTTGGGAGGTCGCCGGTCGTTGCACTCTTGAATGTTGTCACGGAAACGTATTCATTATAAGTACATGTATGTATTGAGGCATCACTGAATTTTCGAGGTCTTTTGTAAATAATATCAGTTACGAACTTATTTGGCTTCATCGCCTAATTATTTTCAGGTAATGGCCGCTATAACATAATTCTTCTAGCCACCATGAGTACGGCCATCATAGCTATGGGCTTGGACATGTTTGGCTTCTCCGTTATTGTTACAGGAGCCTCTTGCGACTTCCAGTTGGACCACGCTCAAAAGAGCATCCTTCTGTCCATGCCGTTTGGGGGTAAGCTATCAACACGGTTCATGGTAAATTTAAGAGTTACTATTAGTTACCGGAAATTAACTAAAATAATAAAGTCTGAAGGTGGCATTTGAACAAACTCCGAAGTCATAAATTGAGAAATAGAAAATTGGCATATTTCGGGTTTACAGGAGGAGAAATAACAAACGACTTATGAAGTGTTATTTGAAATTTGACGAAAGAGAAGTCCTAAAGAAATGAATTGTACTGTGAAGTCTGTGTAGAATGGATAAATCACTATTAAAGTCTGAATAAAATATATTTGGATTGGACAGAGGAAACGTTTTGCCCCGACAGAGCACCATAACAGTAGACACACCATGGTCATACCATGGAGCCATGTCCACAGGCTCAGACACGAGGATTGCCTTGCGTGTCGCAGTTATAGACCTGGTTTCTTGTACATGTCAGTTAAATTGTATTTCTGTGTCAGGTTCGATCATCATGGCGTATCCATGGGGCTATATATCGGACACTCAGGGTCGAAGAAAAAGTTTGTTGATAGCCTTGTCGGTCAGCTACGTAGTGTCTACCTTGAGTGCCTTCTCAACTCACTGGATAGTATTAGCTGTTTTACGTTTTATCAGCACCAGCTTGTGAGTATATTTATTTTGATATGTTCTTGTTCATTATTAGTATATTGTATAGATGGGCTCATGGCCTACTTAATGTTATGTGGTTACCGGAGCTCACACACATCAGAACAAGAATGTCGCGACTTAGGTTACCAGCGAATAGGTAAGGAATTAATTAATAACGGCTAGCTTGTACTAACTTCTATACCTGCCCGTTGCTACCTAGTTGAAAATATCATCATAATACATTGTACGGACATATTTCCTTTTTTTTATTCTACCTAAGTTGATGGTCTAGAAAGATCATATCAGTGCAACATTAACTAGTAGGCGAGCTCCCGCGCTCAAACCTGACGACGTTGCTAACACGAACCCTAGCGAAAGCCGTGCTTCGCAGGATCTACCGCCGTATCAGAAACGCGACCCACTGAGAAGATCCGGCGAGAAACTCAGTGGGCTGTGTCTGTGGGTTCATTTACTCGACGAGCCCTTCGTCGCAAGCGACGGGTTCGACGAGAGCGATGACCGGTGCTTGGGGTACCTAAAAGCATCGTTAGTGGATCGGGAGGATCTGAAATGACGTGTTTTAGGCGACGTCGACTGTTTACCATTTGGCCCGCAGGATCGGCTATGTAGTTTCCGGCGGCCACGATGAGAAGATTTTCATGTCGTGTCGCTTTATCGAAGTGGACCTATTTCCTACCAAACGTACTATCTTAAATTCACAGTACTACGAAACTTCACACATAAATACGACATATGTTCTGTTCTACAGTTGTAGCTGTGCGCAGTCAGCAACGTATACGTTACTTGGTGAATCATGCTCGGTGAGAGTAAAGGGCGCTTTCTTACTGATCATGACAAGTGTTCTGAATTTTGGTTTCGCGACATATATGCGTAAGTATCATAACTATCGTGACGGTATTGTATGAGGTACCTATGTATGGGCTTAGCGTTGAATTTCGGAATCGAGTAAAGGGAATATGTGTGTGGTCAAATACTAACATTTAGGAGATATTGTTAGGAGCTGGGGTTCAGGATAAATAAAAAATCACGGATATACTAATTAAAACTCTATTTAATTATCACGGCACTGAAAGTAGAATACATTAACACGATTAACTTCGTTCGCTTCACTTCAGGTGATCCGTTGAATATTTCGCTTCGAGTAGAACTGATTACTAACTGCCTTCATGTCCTCCTTGCAACGCTTGTATAGCCCGTACGACATGTCTACACTTTTCCAGATCATTTCCGATGCTACTAGTCGTCTCGATACCCGTTTTTCTCGACAACAGATAGCGTTACTTGTGTCGGCATAATAGTATGTACCTAGGAGGCACTGAAAATTTCGGGAATTAACGAAGTGACACAACATTACTATTTAAAAATGTATTTATTGCTTTTTCGAAGTATTCTCCGCGAAATTTGACACATTTTTCCATACTATGGAACCAATCATTGAAGCAACTATTCCATTCGGAAGTTGGGGTCTCCAAAATGGCCGTTTTGTAGGCGTCCACAGCTTCTTCAGGTGATGAAAATCTCTGTCCACGCAATTTATTCTTTATTTTAGGGAAAGTATAGAAATCATTAGGGCTTAGGTCGGGACTGTACGGCGGATGGTCTAATAATTCTATGTTTTCTTGCTCTAAAAACTCTATTGTTCTGTGCGCGGTGTGAGAACTCGCATTGTCGTGATGGAGGATGATGCGGCAGTTGCAGTTCTTTTTACGGAGTTCAGAAACGACCTGTGGCAAACAAATGCTAGCATACCATTCTGCATTAACCGTTCTTTGTCCTTCAAGAGGAATAGTCGTAACATGGCGGGTTTTGGAGACAAACGTGGCCACCATTTTTTTTGCAACACTCCGTGAACGAACAATTTTTGTTGGTTTTAACTCATTTTCGAACACCCAAACTCGTGACTGGTTTTTTGTTTCGGGTTCGTAAGCGTATATCCAGGATTCGTCACCTGATACAATGTTGTATACAGCATTTGAGGATCCTGCGTGAAATCTTTCGAGAGTTCTAACGCACCAAGTAACGCGAGCCGCTTTTTGCTCTTCACAGAGCGAATGCGGTATCCATCGGGAAAACAATTGAAAACAATTTGAATTTGAATTTGAATTTGTCTAAAGTTGCCTGAATTTCGCGGTATGTCACATGTCGATCTTCCTCAATCAGCTTACGCACAGCATCAACGTTTTCTTGGGTGACTGCAGTTTTTGGACGACCTTGACGGGGATCATCACTGAGCTTGACACGTCCACGTTGAAACTCAGCAAACCAGCGATAAATTGTGGTTTTGGATGGGGCTTCATCACCAAATGCAGAAATCATTCGGTCAACACACTGTTTTTGTGTTAAACCACTTCGAAAGTCATAATAAATCATCGCTCTTGAATTTTCTCGAGTCAATTCCATTTTCTCAACGACTAAACAAGTTTGACAAAACCTCGTGACAAGACCGAGAATCTTTTTTTAAATAAATAAATGGTATTAGATTTTTAAAACCAAGAAGTTTTCAATTAAAAAGATTTTAATATGACAGGAACAGTGGAAATATTCCATTCCCGATACTTTTAGTGCAGCCCTCGTAGTTCGTGCAACAATGCCAGCGGCTGATAGCCTGTCACTAAATGCATTGTAAATGGTTTGTAACGGTATCTTCTTCTTTTTTGTCTCCACCTTATCCGGCTACGTGGGGTCGGCACAGCGAATTTTTCTATTCTATTCTCTTCTATCAGCCGTCATCTCAACACTCGCTCCTCTCTCTCTCTCATCTCTATCATAATTCACACACTCCATCCATATCTTCTTCGTTCGAGCTCTTCCCTCTCTACCTTGCACTACAATTTCCATCTCCTAGTCGCATGCGCTTCTTTACGCATCACATGTCCATACCACGCTAACCGTCATCTCTTTAATTTGTCAATCACCGGGGCTACTTTCACAGTTCCTCTGATATACTCATTCCTTATCTTTTCCATTTTTGTCATTCCACACATCCATCTCAACATTCGCATCTCTGTCGCATGCACTCCTCTTGCATGAGGTTTGATTTCAACATTCAGATCCATAGAGCACGACAGGTCTAATGATCGTTTTGTAAACTTTCCCCTTGGGTTTAAGGGGTATTCTACGATCATGGGCATGCTTTGGCAGAGACTTGGCGCCATTGGTTTGTAACGGTAACATTTACATTAAAAATAATGAATACCGCTTTCGTGTTTAGTAATAAAAAAAACCTTCTTAAATAAATTAAAATGCCTTAAGCTTTTCAAATTTTAACCATGAAATATATGTTAATCGATTTGCATACATAGCGATGTTTTGTAATTGTAATTGTTATCGCATCTGTGTCGGATGATCCAGGGTCATCGCAAACACAAATACATTTCTGTCTCTGTTTCATGGAAACTAACAAAGAAACAATAAAAATCATCCGCTCCGCTTTTGATGTTAATTTAAAAAATGATTTCCTAAACAGCTTTAGGAAATCATTTTTTCAAAACAGCTTTTCGCACGTGAATATTATTGTATTATATTATCTATATATTAATACGTAAGTAAAATCTTTGTACCCCTTTTTTCGAAAATTGCGCGGACGGAGGAATATGAAATTTCCCACACTTATAGAGAATACAGAGGAGTGCAGAATGCTATTTTTTTTTTTAATTATGCATTAATAATACATAAAGTCTCCTAACAAAATAATAACAACTCCTAACAAAAGCTTAATATAAACAAAGGGTTCCTACAACTTAGTAGGCGCATGTGTAACCGGGACCGAACGGAACGTGGACTCGGTGCGGGAGGGGAGCGTCGACTGACTCACCAATCGCGCGCTCGGAACGGTGCTACGTCTTTCCCCGCGTCCCGCTTGACAATCAAAGAGACCTAAAAAACGACTTCTGCGCATCTAGCGACTCTTGCCAAGTTACGTGCCGGGGACTATACCAATTTTTCTAATGAAAAACGTACTCGACAAATTATGTTCACGATTGACTTCCACGGTGAAGGAATTAACATCGTGTAATAAAAATGAAACTCGCAAAATTATAATTTGCATAATTACTGGTGGTAGGACCTCTTGTGAGTCCGCGCGGGTAGGTACCACCGCCCTGCCTATTTCTGCCGTGAAGCAGTAATGCGTTTCGGTTTGAAGGGTGGTGCAGCCGTTATAACTATACTTAGACCTTAGAACTTATATCTCAAGGTGGGTGGGGCATTTACGTTGTAGATGTCCATGGGCTCCAGTAACCAGCCTATTAGGCTACCAACGGTTACAAACGAAAAAAAACGACCCATGTGACCACCCGAGCTACTACTTGGACTACGAGACCATAGTCAAATAGACTACGACATCATTAGGGCATCTATAGAATCCATCTTTACCAATTTTTAACTCTATTATTTTTTCTACTGTTGTTCTTATTTTAAAGAACTTTGTGACACGGTCATCATTAGTCACATGAAGATGTGACTAATGAAGATGAAGATGTGATGTGTCACCCACCACCGTCCCCCCAGTCTTATGGGCTGATGAGTTGCTGTCCACCTGGTCTCAAGTGTTTTCCGGAGCCCCTGGACAACAACAAATATGCCGCTGTCCAACTCGAGACATAATTTGGAGTCAGCTGGATTGCTATAATAACTGATATAAATGACTGACTGAAAACTGAACACAGAATTTCAACCCTTCACTATTCACCCCTGAAACACTTAAGATGGAGGGGTTCTCTTGCGCAGGCTGGTAGCATGCCTTACGACTACGCCTTCGGGTAGGATCTTGGAGGTTAGGAATTCGAAAGTAAGGTAGCAAAAGGTATGGAAGTGACAACAGCATGCGAGGATGAGGATTGATACATGTTATAAGTCACGAGTTAATGTTGATTCTTTCTAAAATGTTTCTCATCCTTTCAGTGATAGCATACGGAATCCTAAATCAAAAATTCTCATATGACCTTGGCCTTCTGACTTTCATACCGTGGCGTCTTCTGACCATCGTGCTGGCTTTGCCCCTCGGGATCAGCGCTATATCTCTGTTCTTTTTGTATGAAAGCCCAAAGTTCCTCTTGAATAGTAACAAAGAGGGTCAGGCTTTGGAAGTGATCAAGAGAATTCGGGAGATTAATCGACAAGACGGTTTGTTTCCGGTGAGTATCGATATCTCCGCTTCATCACAGAAATCCTTAATTCAGAATCCACGTACGATGTGTTTTAGGGGGACTTAATCAATTTTATGTTAAGTTCTTAGGGCTTGGTAGTTGAATACATATACAAGTATCGTATGCTGGTTAGTGTAATGAGTGGAGGTTTCAAGTGTAATATGCGTGGGCGCTGATGCACATACGAACTTTGTAACTTTGCTGTTAGTAGTTCTACGGGCTGCGATGATTACTAACAACCAGCTGATGGCTGCGAACTGTTCTGCCTTGACGCGGATACGATCAAATGTGTTGAGCACAGAGAGCGCGGGCGAATGTTACTAGTATTTAATACAAGTCTCATGGGTTTTGTTATAAATATTATTCAACTTCTAAAACTGGGACTTATAATAACTTCGCAGCTGAAATAGGTGTAGAGTTATGGTACTCACTCGTGCGGGCTCACAAACGCCCTACCACCAGTAATTATATTGTGCAAATTACAAACTTTGCTGGTTGGATTTTTTACTATCATTTTTTCTGAATGCAAGCAGCGCAGGACTGATGATTGTGACGAGGCTTGGGGAAGGCCTATGTCTAGCAGTGGACGTCTGCGGGCTGATAGATAGATACAAGGTTATCCATGAACATGCCTAAAGTACCTGCCTCTGAGATTTGGAACACCGACACAGTCGCATGCCTCAATATAAATACACCAGGCGTTTTATGCAACAGGCCACGTCGAGTGAATTTTAAGGGGTTATTGTTTTCTTCAGGTCAAGAAACTAGTGCTGAACGAGGAGGGCAACGTGAGTTCTAAGGATGTGCCGTTCCTAAGGTCCCTGTGGCAACAGACGGTACCGTTGTTCAAACCGCCTCTTCTATTTGGGACCATTACATTATTCTATTTAACAAGCATTATTTACAGTGTGTGAGTAACGTTCCTAGTTGGTTCTATTGAAATCAAGAGACAAAGGTACGTTCCTCAATTGAAAAGTTAGACTAGATGTTAATGTAGGAATACATATACCCACTTAGTTTCTCGCCGGATCTTCTCAATGGGTCGCGATTCCGATCCGGTAGTAGGCTCAGCGAAGCACTGCTCTTGCTAGGGCTAGTGTTGGCAATTCCCTCAGGTTGAGCCCGTGAGCTCACCTAACAGTCCGCTCTAGGTTGGAATAGCCTATTAGGCTACCAACGATTATGAACGAAAAAAAAAGAATCCATGTGACCAAACGAGCTACTACTTGGACTACGAGACCATAGTCAGATAGACTACGACATCATTAGGGCATCTACGGAATCCATCTTTACAGCTAAATTTTCAGCTCTATTTTTCTTTCTACTGTTGTTATTATTTTAAAGAATTTTGTGACACGGTCATCATTAGTCATATGACGAACATAGATTCGGACATGAGATCTCTATTTGCGATACGGGGGCCGATTGTAGTTGTTTTTTCGTGACCCAGGGAATATTTAACCAGCCGCAGGGATGGTGAATATTGCGGGCGCTACTATATCAAAAAGCCTTATTTAGAAATTGTGTAACAACTGAATATACCTATATTACTGGTGGTAGGACCTCTTGTAAGTCCGCACGGGTAGGTACACCACCCCGCCTATTTCTGCCGT
Organism: Bombyx mandarina; assembly: GCF_030267445.1. Classification (NCBI taxonomy): domain Eukaryota; kingdom Metazoa; phylum Arthropoda; class Insecta; order Lepidoptera; family Bombycidae; genus Bombyx; species Bombyx mandarina. The sequence continues at coordinate 305,862 of NC_143213.1, forward strand.
GAAGCAGTAATGCGTTTTGGTTTGAAGGGTGGGACAGCCGTTGTAACTATACTGTGACCTTAGAACTTATATCTCAAGATGGGTGGCGCATTTACGTTGTAGATGCTTAAAGGCTCTAGTAACCACTTAAGACCAGGTGGGCCATGACCTCATCCACCCACGTAAGCAATTAAAAAAAAGATAACACTTGACCAATCTTTGTTATGAATTCCAGAAGCAACGCGTTCTACGTCTGGTACCCCTTCTTAGTTGACAGTATCATCGGGAACTTGGCTTCCCCGAATATCACTGGCCCAGCTGGGCTGTGCGAAATGATTAGTTTCATCAGTAACAGCAGTGCAGCCGGTAGCGAAACTTCACAGGTATTCAGACAGTTTAGCTAAGTATTTTTTTATGTCTTGATGGATGTCCGTTATTGAATGTAGGAAGGCATCGGACGTCAATAAGTAAAATGTAATGAAGCGTGTGTTTAAATGAACGTGTAAGATCAGAGGGCTCTCTCAAAGCTAATATCCACCTAGGTTCAAGGTTGCATGTTTTTGTGGGTATTAATATGAAACTGCCTTGAAAATTGCTGAAAAAACTTATTTCAGTTATAGTGCTGATTTTGATAGTTGACTAGTGACACTGATCTTAAAAATATAAGCTTAAAAAAAATTACGCTCCAAAAAACAAGTGTTGGTGAAATACTATTAATTTTTTTGTTCATAAACTCACAGGTATCCGTATTAATATCGACAATTAGCTATGCGCAGGAATTTAAATCTTTAGTTAAAAAAAACGCGTCACCACGATATAACCCTGAAAACTGACTATAAGTAGTCAGTATATTTATGGCCAGACTAAGGTCTGGCCATAAATACTGTTACAATTAAAAATAAACAAAATATTACATTTGAATTTGGAATCTGAATGTTTGTGTACCGGGCTATTAATAGGTGCAATGAGACCTCCTCTGTTTGTGACAGAAAAAGATCTGGCCGTCCACGTAGTGTTCGTACGAAAAAGGTGGTCAAAGCAGTAAGGGAAAGAATCCGAAGAAATCCTGTCCGAAAGCAAAAGATTTTATCTCGGGAGATGAAGATAGCACCTAGAACCATGTCGCGTGAAAATACATCGGCACAAGTGTATCAAGATACCATTCTTGAGAAGGTAGTGAAGCCCCTTAACAACACCATGTTCAATAATCAAGAATGGTCCTTCCAGAAAGACTCGACGCCAGGTCATAAAGCTCGGTCGCAGTCTTGGTTGGAAACGAACGTTTCGGACTTCATCAGAGCTGAAGACTGGCCGTCGTGTAGTCCCGATCTTAATCCGCTGGATTATGATTTATGGTCAATTTTAGAGTACGGCTTGCTCTAAACGCCATGATAATTTGGAGTCCCTAAAACAATCCGTACGATTGGCAGTGAAAATTTTTCCCATGGAAAGAGGGCGTGCTTCTATTGATAACTGGCCTCAACGTTTAAAGGACTGTATTGCAGCCAATGGAGACCACTTCGAATAAGCTTTTTATACTTTAAATTGTTTTATATTTATATATTAAACTAACACACTGTAAAAGTAATAAATGTTATTTGCAATAGTTTATTTTTATTTTTATTGTAACAGTATTTATGGCCAGACTAAGTATTTAAAATCTGAAATGTGTGGCTCATCCTCTCTTGGTTTAGTTAAAAGTTGAAACAATTTAGTTGCATGGACAGCTAGAGAGTTGGGATAAAATTGATCTTGATATTTCTCTACGTCTTAAGGGTGAGGGACACTGATAAGTGTACCACGGGATTCCATTTAGGGCTGCAGTCAGCAAGGATCTTCGTGTGCGTGTATTTTTTCATACAGAACTTTAGCATTTGTTACGTGAGAATATTCAAAACTACATGAATTAAAAAGTTACGTTAAAAACTGTTTTGAATTTCAGATTGCATGTGTAACTGGGGTAGATTCAACGACCTTGCTGGGAGCACTAGTCAGCGGTGTCTTTACTGTGGCCGTCAACTTGGCCATTTCAAAGTTGTCTTCTAGGAAGAAGACTTTGTCTATCAGCATATTCCTAATATCCGGCTTGGTCGGGGCCGCCACGACAACCGTCACCAATAATATTGTGGCGTTCATACTGTTCTTCGGCTTGGCATTCGTGGGTCTTGGAATTGGTGTAGTGTTTTCATATTATGTGGACTTGTATCCCACTTCTTACCGGTGAGTTAATTTTTTTTGGTTGACATATGAGTTCACGCGCTACTTCGTATAGGCACCGGAACCTGTAGATATTTTGGTGTGAATGTCGCTGTTTTCCCTAGGGCACTATGTCAAAGACTATAATTGCTATTTATTTATCTATACTAATAAATAGTCAGGTCATAAGTATTGTCACACAGTAAAAACTTTTCTTTTAGAATGCTGGCCACAAAAAAGTTTATTGAATTCGAATTTCGAATTGTTCATGAAAATAAAAATGTATACTTTTAGAATTTTACTCATTTTTAAATATGGAGTGGACGCTTAAAGAAGACCGTGTTGCAGTTATTGCGTTGCATCGTTGCGGTTATGCGCCAATTCAAATTTTTAACATACTGAAAAATTTTAATATAACCAAAAGATTCGTTTATCGTACCATCAAACGATACAATGAAGACTCTAGTGTAGATGACAGGTCAAGAAGTTGTCGCCCTCGGTCTGTTAGGACTCCAGCAGTGATAAAAGCTGTGAAGGCGCGAATTCAAAGAAATCCCAAACGTAAGCAGAAGCTGTTGGCCCTTCAGATGGGGTTAAGCAGAACCACGGTGAAAAGGGTGTTAAATGAAGACTTAGGGCTTCGGGCATATCGAAGAAAAACAGAACATCGTTTGAATGCTCGTCTAATGGACCTGAGACTGAAGAGATGCCGCGCTTTGTTGAAGCGGTACGCGGGAAAAAAATATCGGGATATTCTTTTTTCGGATGAAAAATATTTTTACGTAGAAGAGAGCTACAACAAACAAAATGATAAGGAGTACGCACACAGTAGTGAAGAAGCGAGCAACCGTATTCCGCGTGTCCAACGAGGTCATTTTCCATCCTCGCTCATGGTATGGTTGGGAGTTTCTTATTGGGGCTTAACAGAGGTATATTTTTGTGAGAAAGGTGTAAAAACGAATGCAGTTGTGTATCAAAATACAGTCCTGACGAACCTTGTGGAACCTGTTTCTCATACCATGTTCAATAACAGGCACTGGGTATTCCAACAAGATTCGGCGCCAGCTCATAGAGCGAAGAGCACACAAGACTGGCTGGCGGTGCGTGAAATCGACTTCTTCCGGCACGAATACTGGCCCTCCTCCAGTCCAGATTTGAATCCGTTAGATTACAAGATATGGCAACACTTGGAGGAAAAGGCGTGCTCAAAGCCTCATCCCAATTTGGAGTCACTCAAGACATCCTTGATTAAGGCAGCCGCCGATATTGACATGGACCTCGTTCGTGCTGCGATAGACGACTGGCCGCGCAGATTGAAGGCCTGTATTCAAAATCACGGAGGTCATTTTGAATAAACTTTAGTGTCATAAGAATCTATGTTTTGTTAAGTTCATTTTGGTATATGAATGGTTACATAATGAATAAACTTGTTTCAATTATTTTACATTAAACATGTGACAGAATTTATGACCTGACTAGGTATATAAGTCCACAGTGGTTTTTACGGATGTTCCGTTATAACTACTGAACCATGTATCCGATTGACTTGAAACTTTGTATCCATGTAGAAAGTACATGTATTTAATGGATAGGCTAATATTTATACGAGTGGTGGACTCCCTGCACCAGTTGCGGGGGCGTTAATGATGAGAATCTTTGTGGGGATGAGAAATAATAATGTTAATTTTAAATGCCCAGCGAAGCGGACGGGTCCAGCTAGTTGTTTTATAAAGCAGTTTTCCCCGTCCTTCAAAGCTTAATGCACTACGCGTACGCGGGTTTCACATTATATCGTGGAATTTGTTAAGCAAATTACCACTTATTTTCTCAAATATTCAAGATAGTTTAATTAGGACATCGCCTGTGCAAACTCAGTGAGACACAACGACGTGAGGTAACCACAGTATGGATCGATTTGAGTTCCATGTGAATTATTCTAAGAGGAAACGACTTATGCGACAAACGCGCTTGCAATAAAACAATGTATAATAAGATATGATCCAAGTCTGAGTTGGTACCAAGGTCTAGTTTGTTTCAGTTTCTTTAATTATTCTAGCTGAAGAGTAAGGTAGCTTTTAATTCAATGCAATTAAGATACTGATCTATGCTATGTGTAGCGGACGGTTTCTTATTTAGATAATTATATTTTCTTTGGATTTGTTAGGAGGAAGATTTTTACAATAAAATTAAATTAAATTATCATGCAACTTTCATGGCTGACAGTTTATTCCTTAATGACTTTAGAAACAAAATTTAAAAATTATAAAAAATATAAATGACAGCTGTTGCTTTGCAACTAAACTTTTTACTGCGGTTCCAAACATGCCCCCGGATGTTGAAAGGTTTCCTTTCAACCCAAAACTAATCCGCAATCAGGGGACAAATCTTATTAAAAGACCTCTTGATGACTCCGCTTGAGGTACGAATGTCTGCGACCCGGTTGACTCCGTCGGACCCTGGATAGACAGCTACTATGCAGCCCAGTCTCTATTTAAGTGGCGGAAGATTGTCTTCCTTCACCACAACCAGGCTGTGAAGCTGCAGCGATTACTGATTGGTGCGCCATTTTGTTCTTTGCTGCAGCTCACTAATGTATTCCTTTGACCATCTGGCCCAAAAATGTTGTCGCATAAGTTCTAACCGCTGGAACCTGGTGAGATTGCTTAGCCGGTAGTCCTAGTACTCAGCAGCAGGCATTGCAGTAAAGGGCTGGCCAATGAGAAAATGCCCAGGAGTAAGCGGCATCATGTCATCGGGATCGCTTGATAGTGGAGTCAGCGGCCGCGAATTCAATATTGCTTCGATTTGCGTTAGGACAGTGATCAATTCCTCATAAGTTAAATTACAATTTCCCAATACTCTGTGCATATGGAATTTAATAGATTTAACCCCCACCTCCCAAAGACCCCCAAAATGAGGAGAGTAAGGTAGACACAGGTGGAAGTTAATACCTTCTTCGATCAAAGCATCAGGCAAAGAATTGCAATTGGATTTTAAGAATGTACCGATTTATACGCACCGACGAATGACGTACCATTGTCCGAATATATATGAGTAGGCTTAACTCTCCGTGATACAAACCGGCGTAGCGCAGAGAGAAAACTATTGCTGGTTAAATCACCTACTAATTCTATATGGATCGCCTTTGTTTTGAAACATACAAAAATCGCGATGGAGACCTTAACGATTCTACAACCTTGACCAAGGCGGTTAACGGACGAGATGGGTCCAGCATAGTCGATGCCTACACACTCGAACGGGCGACCAGGAGTGAGGCGGTGCACAGGTAAATTTCCCATAAGAGGAGTAACTGTTTGTGCTCGCATGCGAATACATCTTATACAATTATGGTAAGTGGCCTTGGCCAAATTGCGACCGCCAATAGGCCAGTGGACTTCTCTTATAGAAGCTAATAATAGTTGGGGCCCAGCGTGCATAAGCCTAATATGTTCAGCCTTGAATACGAGTTTTGTGAGAATGTGAGTGGACTGTAGGATTATAGGATATTTTTTCTCATACGAAAACTCCGACGCGTTTCCAAACTTGCCACCAACACGCATAATTTGAGCGTCATCAAGGAAGACATTGAACTTGTTGAGGGGACTTTTAGGAGATAACAAATGTCCCTGAGTTAGGAGCTTGTATTCGACAAACGAATCAGACTGAGCTTCCTAATAATCAAGTTCAAAGCGTTCTGTAACTCTTTAGAGCTTAAATGACTGATTTATGGATATAGCTTTCTGCATACATGTATTGCATGTAATTTACTAGGCAACATTTTAAGCCAGCCTAACACAATCGTCGAGTCAGTCCAAAAAGTAGTATGCCTGACCTGAACCCGGAGTGAATCAATAGCCTTCTCATAGAGGCGCACTCCTACCAGAGCCCCGCAGAGCTCCAACCGAGGGATCGTCGTTAGCTTTAATGGAGCCACTTTACTCTTGGCCATAAGTAACGAGACCTTGATTCGTCCATACACGTTCGCGCTTCGTGCATAAAGGCAAGCACCATAGGCGCTTTGTGACGCATCTGTAAAAATGTGGAGATCCGCGTAAGTATAAGCCTCGCAAACAATAAGGCGAGGGATGCGCAAATTATTTAAAAGCGGAAGGCTTTTAATTAAATTAGCCCAAATTTTGGCTATTTCAAATGGGAGCTGTTCGTCCCATGATAACTTATGAACCCATAGCCGCTGCAATAGTATTTTAATAGGAATAATGCAGGGAGAAACTAACCCCATGGGATCAAAAATGCGTGCAGTGACCGAAAGCATAGAGCGTTTCGTAGAAGGCGAGGCTTCACACGAATCGACAGAGAAAGAAAGCTCATCTGTGGCTGTCTGCCAATTGAGGCCTAATGTCTTACACGACTCAAGGGATCCGATATTTAAACTGAGGGACGAACTATCGTCGCACGGATCACCGGTAAGACAGAGTAGAGGATCGTTGGACTTCCACTTGCGCAGAGGCATCCTGGCGGAGGCGAGCTCTGCGGCGGCAACTTTTCCTTAATGTCCAACGTCTCCTGAAATGAGTCTGACCCCGTGAGGAGATCATTCACGTAGAAGTCGTGAATGATGATCTCTGAGATCTTCTTGTCACTGCATTTAAGGCCGATCTGCTTAAGACATTACGGCAAGGTAACTAGAGTTGTCTGTCACTTAAGCAGTCCGCAGATCGTTTTAAGGGTACACGCACACGAAAACAACCATCAGCTAGACGTTTCGTATTTTTAACGAAATGTTCTAAACATTTTCGTTCCTCCTCGGAGTATGATGACTTAAGGCCGACTTCCTTCGGCTGCCAGAACCGCGACAGCAAGTTCTGAGTGTCATTAACGCCGAGATCAAGATCTTGAGAAATGTCTGCAAGTTTTGTAAAGTTGCACATTAGGGGAGCATATCCATGACCATCACTTAGATCCCCGGAAACCACCAACCAGCCAAGTCGAGTTTCCCAGAGGATCGAGATGTTATCTCCCAGATTGATCTTTCGTGTCCCGAGCAGATCCCAAAAGACATTAGATCCAATTATCATGTCAATTTCTGACGCCTTATAAAATTGGGGATCGGCTAAAATAATATTAGCGGGAATATTTAAATGCGAAACATCAAATGAATGGCAAGGCACGTCGTCAGTTATGGACGGCAATACATAACAAAGAAGACATTTGGAATAATTTTCAGTGCGTGAACTGAAAGAAACATAACACATTTTTGAAGTGTTCGTTCTAGTCTTATCGATGCCGAAAATAGGTTTATCTATATCAATATACTTGGCATTCAATAAGCGACCCGTTTTCTCACTAATTATGCAAGACGAACTCGCACAATCCAGAAGAGCACGTATGATGTGCTCGTGACCATTACTATCGACAACTTTAACGAGAGCCGTCGCAAATATACCATCTTTACTAATCTCTGAAGGTGCGGCGGCAGAATACGTGGCTAACGTTAGGCCGTGGTTACCAGGAGGTTCAGGCTGGATGGCGGAGGCGATTGCCGTAGTGTCACGCTTAGGAGCGGGCTGATTAATTCTCTGTTTATTATTAGAATAGGTGTGCAGCAGCGTATTATGCCTACGCTTACATAAAGTACAACCACCTTTTTTGCAGCGATTCGAATAGTGACCACTACGAAAGCAGTTGTAACACACCTTGAACTGAGGAATTAATTCCCATCTCTGCTCACTATTAAGGCTCAGAAATTTATCGCAATTATAAAGATAATGCTCACCCTTACAGTGTGGGCACGATGTTGTACCGGAACCAGAAATAATACTAGCGCCGCCACTCGACGACGGCTGCGTTCCGGAGACAGAAACTAATGTTTTAATTTTCTGACCTTTAGGCGACTGTGGTGGCTGAACTTGTGTGTGAGGAAGGTTAGGGCGAGTAAATTCCATCGTTTCTAATAGATCGGCCCGGTTACGAATGAAATCGAGAAATATGGACAAAGAAATGGGCTTTTCTTTATCAAGACGACCTTTGCACTCTTCCCATTCACGCAGCGTCTTCTGTTCGATTTTACGACTCATCATGTGGATGAGAAGAGTGTCCCAATGATCAGTCGGTTCGCCCAGCGACTCTAAAGCTCTCAGGCTTTTATTCAGCTGATCTATGAAACGTCTTAAATTAAACGAAGATTCACTCTTTATTGCGTCTATATTAAATAAATTATTAACATGTGTTTGAATTAATAGGCGCTTATTATCGTACCTCTCACATAACAGCTTCCACGCCACAGAATAGTTGCTGGCAGAGAACTGAATCTCCTGAAGCAGTACAGCAGCAGAGCCTTCTAGCGAGGCCCTGAGGTAGTGGAATTTATTAATTTCTCCTATCGCCTCGTTCGAATGTATAAGACTACTGAAGGTGTCATGGAATTCCAGCCAGTTGTTATATGAACCATTAAATTTGGGTAGACTAATGGTAGGCAATTTAACCAGGCTATGATTGCTCACATGAGAACAACTCTCAAAACTATGCGCATCGGTTTGTAACAGTTTAGAATTACGAGAAAGAATCTCCTGAGCCTGTGAAAGGGATTTGTAATAAATCGATTCGAAATCTTCTCTCTCTGTGCTTTGCGAGCTGAAATCGTCAGCGAGGCATTCTATTTTAGTTTGTACTACGTCATATTGTTCAAATAATAATTCGATCTTACCGATTCTTAATTGCAATTCATTTACTTGTTGCTGATTCAACGTACCGCTCAATTCCTCGATGTACTTTCTGAATGTAGTCAATCGGCCTTTTAGACTAGCTCGTTTTTTAACTAACTCCTTTTCTTCTTTCTCACTCATTTTGGAAGTATTTGGGCAGAAGCGGGCTAGTTAATCTGGCATTGATAGAAGTTATAATTGAATTAATGAACTATAATGACAACTAAAATGAACTATACAGTCACACTATTATGTTACCTATAATTAATAATAAAATAATTTTACAAGTGTGAAAGACAGACTATTACCAAAAAAATGCCAACAAAAACACATTAAACAAACCACATAGTTAACCCAGCTTGTAATATGATAAATATAAATAATCTAAACAAAAAACAGAGTAATGGGTTACACATCACTAATTTGTCCTGAATATCAAACGTTGATCACTTCCCTTATTTCCTGGGTATCTCGGCTCGATGGACCATGTAGCGGACGGTTTCTTATTTAGATAATTATATTTTCTTTGGATTTGTTAGGAGGAAGATTTTTACAATAAAATTAAATTAAATTATCATGCAACTTTCATGGCTGACAGTTTATTCCTTAATGACTTTAGAAACAAAATTTAAAAATTATAAAAAATATAAATGACAGCTGTTGCTTTGCAACTAAACTTTTTACTGCGGTTCCAAACACTATGAAAGAACAGTCGACACTTTGCTGATTCACAGGGGCATGGCAGCCTGTCTTGGTGTGATGGTAGCCAGGCTGAGTGGCTTGGGAGGAATCAATCTCATCGGCGCCTATATCACAACGAATTGTGAGACAACATTCTACGTGTGCAGTGCTTACATGCTAAGTATGTTTTGGGGTTAAATTCCTCACTGTTAATTTTTTTATAATTCTAGATAAGGAACAGATAAAGAATCGAAATTCATAGTCATCACCATCTGGATGTACCGATAGAAATATAAAGTCTAAGTTTTAATTGTATAATCTAGCGACTGGCTTTACCAAGTTATGTGGTAGCTGCGACGTGTAAGCGGGTTAGCCCCGCGCTTTAATAAGTCAATGACAAATACGCGTAAGTCTCTCTGTCGGTTTCGTCTAATAATTTCATTATAAAGTTCACACTGTTAGTAGACAGAGACAATCATTTATAATTGTATAAATGTATAATTGAAAAAAAGAGAGATTAAACCATAGCAGTACATAGTATTAATAATACTTGCAGGACTGCTACGAATGGTACAATATATCATGCGTTCGGGTTACGAAGCCTCAGCGAGGAAAAGTTTTTTTTCTCTTACCTAAGCTAGTAGCCTTTACCCCTGCCCCTGCTGGTTTCCAAACTTATTTTGTCTACTATCCACTTTGAGAATAAATTATTCTTTAGCGCCCCCATTTTTTCATCTGCTTAAAAACTACTATAGCGAGAGCTCAGTCGATGTCTAAGAGTCCTCCTAGATGGAATTACAAATCGCCTCCCAGGCCTCTACACAACGCCCCATTTATTTTCTGGGTCTGTTAACGCCCCTCTTTAGGCCTGCAGCACCCACAAGGGAGCGTTATTGCCACTTTGGGAATTGCTGCTTTAAAGGCTATGTCAGCGTAACTGAGCGAGTAGGTGAGCTCACGGGGCTGTAACCTGAGGACGTTGCTAACGGTAGCCCTAGCAAGAGCAGTGCATCGCAGAATCGTCGTCGTCGGAAGTCGTCGTGG